>NW_024063263.1:767500-1367500 GCF_006381635.1 Hibiscus syriacus | reverse complement strand
CGAGCGACGTCGTTCTGGATGGGAAGGGGCCGCGTGTTTTCGCGTCAGGGGCAAATAGCAAGTTTAGTCCCCCAGTCTTTGTAATCATTTTGTTTAGTCATTGAATGAAAGTTTTAATATTCTGATTTGGGCACTTGTTTCTTTCCATTTTTATTTAAGTCACCATGTTATGTATTATGCCTTTATTTCAATTATTTGACTTTGGTCCCCATGATTATGAATGTTTTAATTTAGTCCTTATTGGCCTTCAAGCACGTATAAGTATATATTTTGTTATTATTTGAATTTGGTCACCATACTTTATATTGTTTCATTTAAGTCACTAATCTCATGTTTTGTGTATTTTCTTTGATGTTCAAGTTTGGCCATAGGATTCGTGAAAGTTTTATTTTGGCCACTGATTGTAATTTATTTGTTTTAGACTTTATTCCTTTCATTTATAAATATTTTATTTTAGTCATTGTTTGATGTTTGGTTTAATTACTTTGTGGTCTTTGTTATTTCTATTTATTTTATTTTAGTCTTTACTGTTATTTTTGGGCTATTTTTATTTTTGCACTTGCATTATTTGACATTTGCAATTTGGGCTTAGGTTTATTTGTAATTAATTTATAGTCCTTTAAGTTTTCGATTTTTCTATTTTAGACCCTTTAGTTTATGTTTTTATTATTTTAATCCCTCATATTATTCATGGTTTATTTATGATTTTAGTACCTTCATTGTTTAATGTGTTGATTATTACCTTGATCACTGTCAATATTATTGTTTAATCACTCAAGTTAGTATTAATATTATTTTGATCCTTTTAATAAGCAAATATGTTTAGTTTCTTTTGTTGATACTATAGTCTCCATTGATTCCATGATTTTATTTTGGTCCTTTATAGCATACTATATTGTATAGACATATTCCATTGTACCACGTTTAACAAGTATTTTATATTAATTACGTATCAAATATGTGTATATATATATATATATAAGTCAAATAAATATGTCAATTACATTTGCGCCTTATTATTTGTGTATATATATTATTATATAGATGTATTATTATTATATATTTATATTTCTTCTCATTTCATATTTATTTTTATTGTTTATTTTATTCTTTACTATATTACTATCTGAATATTCCAAGAACTCGTATTTGTAGAACGGGCGTAGAAAGTATCATTTGATCGAAGTGGTACAATCTAATACGACGTTCGAACTAAATGGAACTTGAAATAAATCAACTTTAAGTTTGTTAATTGTTAATTCATTTTTATTTTACACTGAACAGTGCAAGTTATGTATTTTATTTTATTTTATTTTTCGCAACTGTCAAATTGCAATTTATATTTGATATGCATCTTTTACATATTTGACGATAGAATATTCTTTAACAATGAAAAATAGTTAAAATAGCTTTCCCGACGGAGGATTGCTAATTTCAAGGTTTTTTTATTGAATTAAAGGATTCTCTTTAAATAGTAAATTCGAAGCAAATTAATGTTCGATAAATGGATCGTAATTTAACTTTATATTCGATTTATAATTTTCACTATGTACAACAACGTGTAAGCGACACAGTACTAGTTTTGGGCGTTGTGGGGTATTAATCATTCCCCACGCGTAATCGACTCCCGAACCCGTTTTAAAGTAATCTTTGTAAACGCAAACCATTTTTGTCTTAAAAAATGATTTTTCTTAAGATTGTTTTTAAAAAACATTTTTGGGCATTTCACCTACCTAACCTAAAGGTCGATGGCGACTCCCTTTCAATTTAAATCAAATTAATTCCAAATCACCAAATTTTCCAAATTAAAGTCATAATCGTTTTTTAAAATAATATTTTATTGTTTTATAAAAAAATGGTTATGACAGCTTGGCGACTCCACTAGGAACTTTTTTTTAGAGAGTCAAGCTGTAGGTCGCTTACACGGTGTCGTTGTGGTCGAATTTATGAGTTCGAGTCTTTAGTTAATCTATGATCCTTTTATTGAAATTTTTAATTGCTTCATTTTTAGTTGTCATACTAACATTTGATTTTTTGCTTTCAGGTTGATCCAAGTTTTGTCGAGTTTTTTTCTTTTCGTTTTTTGAGTCAAAGGTAGGTACGTTCCTCCTCACACAAATCACGTGCATTTGCATAACATGAGCTCTAGACACGAGCTTCGATCCAAATTAGTCAGGGTGATTGCTTTACTCTCGTAAGAATATATTCTTCGTATGAGTTTTAGCAATTAACCCATGGGATACATATCTTATACCTTCGTAGGGGTTTATTCCTCGTATGGGTATAAGGTAGTGAATCCCCTTGAGTTGAAATCATTCCGTTCGAAACCTGTAATGGGTGAGGATCGAGGGTTTGGCAGCCCAAGGGGGCACCGACATCAAGGACAATTCGAGTCACTTTTTCTGTTAGAGCCGAAACCATGCATACAGTGAACCATAGAACGGTCACCCTAGGTATAGATATACTAAACCTCTGTCCGTTAGTAGGTACCCAAATTAAGTGTACACAAAGGATGAGTGTTTCTGAACCTTTCCTTTTTGCTTTAAATTTTGTTAAATAATTGCATGCGAACTAGATACCATGCGGTTAGGATTAATTTCTTGAAAAAAAAAGAAAAAAAATCATTTAGGGTAGATATCATGTCTGGGTAGGAATGTTATTTAATTAAAGCATGTTCGGGTAGATATCATGACAGGGTAGGTGTTATATTCATCTTTGAATAACAATTTATCTGTATCAATTATTTTACATGTACTAACTTGTTTTTCTCTTTTGTTTGTATACACTAACTTATTTATTTTGTTTGTGTCATCTTTTTCATCATTCTTTGCATTGCATTGCAACATCATAATATAATGCAAAAGTGTTGATCTGCAAGGGAATATTCCAGAGAAAATTTTCTTAAGAAGAGATAAAAGTTTTCAATCAAGCAGGCACATATAAAGACATGCATCGAGGGCTTAAAAAAGTTCAGAGTACCAAAATGAGACTTGCTTGATGATCGTGCAACATTGCAGACTGAAATGACGATCTATTGATTCGATGAGTCATCCAACAGTAGATTCTTATTTACGATCCTACCAACGCAAACCACCAAAGAGTGACGCACTAACTTCAACACCGCAGGGGCATCAACCGAGTTAGATTACAGAGCATTGAGAGGCATCATTTTTGAGGACGAAGATCCGAGATGAAGTAGTGATCCACTTCAGACTCAGTCATCTAGGCGAAGGCATGTCTGTAAAGTAGACTGTTTTGTAATGTGAAACCTTTTATTTCTGGTGAAAATTATTCTATGATATTCATCGTTGGGATCAACATTTTTGCATCTGCATTTGCATCTTTGCATTTGGTATATGCATTTCATTTTTAAGGATTGTTTTTAAAAAATGATTTTTCTTAAGATTGTTTTTAAAAAACGTTTTTGGGTATTTGACCTACCTAACTCAAAGGTCGATGGCGACTCCCTTTCAATTTAAATCAAATTAATTCCAAATCATTAATTTTTTCAAATTAAAATCATAATCGTTTTTTAAAATAATATTTTATTATTTTATAAAAAAATAGTTATGACAACTACATAATCAATACCCTATCCCAAATTCCATAGCTTTAGAAGAGAACCCAAACCTACAGAACGGTAATAGAACACCTTATTCCTCTGTTTTACTATCAGTTTTCTTCTTGTTGCCGTATATCAATCCATTCTCCTGCCATCCATACACATAAAAGGAAGTCGAGTATCAGCTTTAATTTTAATGTTATCTTTGAAATTAAAAAAAAGAAAGAAATCAAAGGGCATTAAATCAAGCACCTGGGGATCAGGAATCGGTTTTCGTTTCTCTATGTAACGATAAGGATCTGAGGCTGCAAGAGCTGCTCTTTCCTGCAAAATCAACGGTAAATATTTTTTTTAAAGTGAGAAATTAAGTTCGATTTTGATGAATTGATTAGGGGAGAAACCTCTTGTTGTCTTTTGAGATCTTGAGAGGGTTTCACCCAAAGGAAATAAGCGAGAGTGCCGGCGACGATCCAAGAAGCTATATTGGGACCGCCTCGAAGACCGCCCATCTAATTTCCGATTAACGATCTCACATTTCCGATTCCTCTGCTCCAACTGCTCCTCCCCATGGTGGCCAAATCTGAAGGGTATTTTTCTTTGGTTCCTCCTTTCTGTTTTCGATAGGTTGATTTGAAAGTTGTGAAATAAAAATTCTAGTCATCAAACTTATAAAACTTATATTACAATCATTAAGCTTTTATATTATTATTAGTGTAAACTACACCAGATATCATTAAACTTTAGGTCGTGTATCAATTATATCACTAAAATTTTAATTTCATCGATCATATCATTGAACTTTGCTTTTAATTTCAATTATACCGCTAAGTTGTTAAATTTTAACAACACGATGGCGTGAACAAATCTTTTTGTCATTGTGATGACATAGACAAAATGACGTCGTTTTGACAACGATTATCGATGCTCAAAAAGAAATTATTTTAAACGTTGAATTTTAAGAGTGTCGATTTCGCCACTAAAATTTTAAATATATTACTTTTTGACACTGCATTTTTTCAGTCATCGTTGACATTCAATCATCTCCCATCACCGTTTGTCTTTTTTGGTAAGATCATAACCAAAACGTTCGTATTTCACTCCTCGTACTTCTCTTAAGATTGATTTTCCATGAAATTCAATCAAAATCGACGGAATTCTATTTAAAAGTTTGACGTGCTAATACTCTGATCTCTTCCAATGATCGTATAATGAGACTAATTTTAAAGTATGTTGTTCATCTTCTTGAAATAATGTTTCTCACCATTTGAATTTTTTAACAAATACCAAAATATATTAGGTCAAAAGTACAATTTATGTAAAGAGACATAGCATGAAGCTAAAGGTCAAAGTATATGGTACCAGGTAGGAGGTCATGCTGCGAGGCAATTAAAAAAGGGCTAAAAAATGGCGTGAACGGTTAAATAGGTGACCGGTTAAAAGCGCTACCAAAAATGTTATATGGTTTCACCGGAAATGTTATTTGTGTTGGTAATAATACTAGTAATAACCGAGAATGTTATCGTAGTATGTAAAATGCGCCAAAAAATTATTGACTTTAACATAATCGGTTAATTATTGGAAACATTATCAACCATAATAACAAATAGGTAGCATTTATGTAACGTAATAGGTAACGACTTGTTAAAGCTGATGGACCCTTAGAAATCTAACGATAACCAAATATGTTAATTATTTAATTTGTTATCAGTATTATCAACATATTAGATAATGCCTAAAATGTTACCAAATTTTAAGCTGATGGAGCCTTAAAAATCCAATGATAACATAATCAGTTAATTACTTGATTTGTTATCAACCATAATAATATATTAGGTAGCGCTTATGTAACGTCATAGGTAGCGCCTTTTTGAGTTGATGAGGCCTTAGAAATCCGACAATAACAAAATAGGTTAATTACTTAATTTGTTATCAGTATTATCAATATATTAAGTAACGCTTAAAATGTTATCAAATTTTAAGTTGATGGAGCTTTAGAAATTCGACGATAACATAACCGGTTAATTACTTAATTTGTTATAAAACATAATAACATATTAGGTAGCGCTTATGTAACGTAATAGGTAGCACCTTTTTAAAGCTGATGGGGCCTTAGAAATCTGACGATAACAAAATAGGTTAATTACTTAATTTATTATCAGTATTATCAACATATTAGGTAACGCCTAAAATGTTACCAAAATTTAAGCTGATGGAGCCTTATAAATCTGACGATAACATAACCGGTTAATTACTTAATTTGTTATCAAACATAATAACATATTAGGTAGCGCTTATGTAACGTAATAGGTAGCACCTTTTTAAAGCTGATGGGGTCTTAGAAATCTGACGATAACAAAATAGGTTAATTACTTAATTTATTATCAGTATTATCAACATATTAGGTAACACCTAAAATGTTATCAAAATTTAAGTTGATGGAGCCTTATAAATCTGACGATAACATAACCGGTTAATTACTTGATTTGTTATCAATCATAATAACATATTAGGTAGCACTTATGTAACGTAATAGGTAGTGCATTTTTAAAACTGATGGGGCTTTAGAAATCTGACGATAACAAAATATGTTAATTACTTAATTTGTTATCAGTATTATCAACATATTAGGTAACGTTGAAAATGTTACCAAAATTAAAGTTGATGGAGCCTTAGAGATCCGACGATAACATAATCGGTTAATTACTTGATTTGTTATCAACTATAATAACATATTAGGTAGCACTTCTATAACGTAATAGGTAGCGCATTTTTAAGTTGATGGGACCTTAGAAATCCGACGATAACAAAATAGGTTAATTACTTAATTTGTTATCAATATTATTAACATATTAGGTAACACCTAAAATGTTACCAAATTTTAAGCTGATAGAACCTTAGAAATCCGACGATAACATAACCGGTTAATTACTTGATTTGTTATCAACCATAATATCATATTAGGTAGCACTTATGTAACGTAATAAGTAGCGCCTTTTTAAGCTGACGGAACCTTTAGAAATTCGACGATAATAAAATAGGTAAATTACTTAATTTGTTACCAGTATTATCAACATATTAGGTAACACCTAAAATGTTACCAAAGTTTAAGCCGATGGAGCCTTAGAAATCCGACGATAACATAACCGATTAATTACTTGATTTGTTATCAACCATAATAACATATTAGGTAGCGCTTATGTAACGTAATAGGTAGTGCCTTTTTAAAGCTGATGAGGCCTTAGAAACCCGAAGATAAAAAATATGATAATTACTTAATTTGTTATCAGTATTATCAACATATTAGGTAACGCCGAAAATGTTACCAAAGTTTAAGTTGATGGAGCCTTAGAAATCCGACGATAACATAATCGGTTAATCACTTGATTTGTTATCAACCTTTATCAATGTATTACAGTGTACATTGTTTACGCATATTATCATGATACCGATTGACTTTTACCGTTTTCATTAGAAATTAACCTATTACTTTAAAGTAATAGGTTTCGAAATTATAAGTATGTATATATATATATATATATATATATATATATATATATATATATATATATATATATATATGTGTGTGTGTGTGTGTGTGTGTGTGTGTTTCGATATATTTTTGTGTGCAAATTGTTTGAGTCTTTATGTGGAATTAAAGTATCTAGACAGATATAACAAAGTATTGATACGATATGTTTACACTATTATCATTATACCGATATACTTTTACCGTATACATTGTAAATTTACATATTACTTCTACAATGCTCTTTATATATGAGTTATTAGAATGTTGAATTTACGCATAAAGACATTTACAATGCACTTCAAAGAGGTAAAACAAAAGAAATCGTCAATGAAGATGTCAATGCACTAATTGCTTACTTCAAACAGGTACTTGGAGTATTGATACTTGGAATTTCAAAACCTATTACTTTAAAGTAATAGATAAATTAACAATGTAAACGGATAAGTCAATTCTTTCTCAGAATCCCTCCATGTTGTATGCAACTACGAGCCATTTCCATATGTTCCCTTGTATCGTGTACTTGAACCTTGCCAAACAGTCTGTAGAATAGAGTCTCCCACAAGTCATGGCCGAAATATGTTATGTAGCTGAGATTATCCAAGTTAATCATGTTGACTGCATAGCCAATAAAATCCCCTTGCAAGGTCCAAATGGTAAGCTAAGAATTGGTAAAACATGTTTCCTTTATACAACCTACAATATCATTTTCTACCTATAATATTATATAAAAGTATCAATATTTATTATCTAAAATATCACTTTCTACCTGTAATCGGTCTCAAATGCTTCTTTACTTCGAAAACCCCAAACCTATAAACCTAACCCTATTTATGATTACTATAATACTAAAAAACTAGGGTTTCGACAACGTACTTTTCGATTCGATTGCAGCAACAAACAAACAACTACGCTTTCAAAAATGTATTGCTTCTATTTTGCAGCAACTAATACACTTCGATTTTGAAAACTACGGCCGTCTTCTATCTATTTTTAGAGGAAATGTTGCTATGCCTTTGATATTTTAACAAGATATGTTATTTATATTTAATCGATACAATTACCCAAGTCTCGATACTTTTGTGTAAGGCATCGATACTTTCGATACATTTTCATTTTTTTCATTTCTTTTCAATTCCTAAAGTATCGATACTATGATGCAAATACTTTTAAAAGTATCGATACCTTTAACATATCCGGTAGCGCTTTACCGGTTTTATCATGTTGAAACTGGTTTTGTCAAATTTCAACATGTTATATTGTCATGTATCGATACATGTTTCTAAGGTATCGATACTTTATAGGCGCTATTATTGCAATTCTTTTAAATTCCTAAAGTACTGATACTTTGATGCATATACTTAGAAAAATATCGATACAAATTTCAACAATTTTAGTATCTCTACCGGTTTTGTCAAATTTCAACTTGTTATATTGTTATGTATCGATACATGTGTGTAAGGTATCGATACTTTCGAGACATTTTTCATTTTTTCATTTTTTCATTTCTTTTAAATTTCTTTTAAATTCCTACAGTACCGATTCTTTTAAATTTCAACAATGCCGATAGCTCTTTACAGGTTTTCTCAAAATTCAACCGGTTTTGTCAATTTCCATTTGGTTTTTGTCCAATTCGTTACTTGTTTTGTCAAATTGAAACCGGATTTCTCAAATTTCAACCTGTTATAAGCTAAGTTTGTCGGTTGCCAAATTTTTAAATATTTCTTCATATTTTCCACCTACAACATTCTTATTACTCAACATTTATGGTAGCGCTAAACTGACTTTATTAAATATCTTATTAAATTTTCGGTCACGTCATTTCTTAGCTGTATATTAGTCCGTCTTTCGCGATACATCCCTACCGGGTATGATGCAGCTGAGATAACATAATTTTTGCTGAATAGAACGGTGAGCGAAGCAAGTTGTCTCTTACATTTGGCTAGAAGGTCAACTATGATGTCGGTGAAAATTACGTGAAGAGTGCTTGAAAGTCAGAGATAACCGACAACATAAAAGATGAACAACAAGAAGCAGATTGATGGCAGTGTGCGACGCAAGTGGTGGGAAAGCTTGTGTTTCTAGAGCTGAAAACCATATTTATTATATGATGTTCATGCTAGAGTTATGATTTGGGTTGTCTAAAATTCGGATTCATATTTGGATCTCCCAACGTTCTGAATCTTGGGTTTCCCATACAACTACGAAATCTTGCATAGGAGAATGAAATGCTAAAAATTATACTTGATTGATCGGAAATATGGAGAGATATATAGTCAAGAATCACAATTTGGTGTCGGCCTAAATTCTTGGTATAACAATTGTAGTGTAGTTTAGGCCAGAGATTTAAATTGTGGTTGCGTTTTCAGTTGCCTCGAGTTTATTGCTATTGTAGATATAACATATGTTATTGCTCCCATTGCGTGTATTGTGGTCGTGCAATAACAGTTTCAGACGGCACTGTTAGGGCTATATAACGACCGTTATTCTAATAGCAGACCACTATTTAAATCCATGGTTTAGTTCATGTAATGGGAAAGCTAAAACAGGAGCAATTGTCTGTTTGGTTTTAACATGGTTGGGATTGCGTTGAATTTTTGTCTTAACGTCCGAAAGCTTAGAGATTTTTGTGGATCAAAGGGTTTTTTATGTTCAGTTAGTCGAAGCTTTCAACTATGATGCACTGTTTGAACTTTGAACTCTATGTTACTCGGACTCGGTTGTTAGTGTTGAATATTGATATATGTCTATGACATAGGCATGTTTAACCTTTTCTAAGTTTTTCCCATGAATTTGAAGGTTTGTCTGATCATACTCATGTCTCGATATGTGTCGAACAGGGATACCTTTAAGGATAAATGAATAGCCGGCGAAACGTAGAAACTAGCCCTCTGCCTTTTGAGCTTATACATTCATGCATTGTTACTATTTTCTCTCTTCCTTCCTACATATATGGTTAGTTTTTATGTATATAAGGTTGTACTATTTCTCAGCGGATAGGCCTTTATGTTTGACTGAACTTCTATTTGTGTGCTTTACGCGTTCTACGTACCATATGGTATATGTTTTTCTCCCCTCTGATGTCAGAATTCCATCAACTAGAGTTGATCTTGTTGTGGGACAAGGTTATACTTGGATATGAATATATGACCCTCGAAGAACCCTCTAAATAAATACATGAAAAAAAACTTAAAAATAATATAACATACTTGTCAGACACCTACAGATATCTGATACTCACACCCGAATTCAAGTAACATTGGTTGTTTCTGTCTTTCTAACTAAATTGCTTGTCAGACACATACCGATATCTCATACTCACACCCGAGTTCGAGTAATATTGGTTGTTTCTTTCTTTCTAACTGAATTGCTCAATAATCTGCAACAATTCGTATTACATGCAGCTCTGGATATTGTTCAAGATCTTGCATGGACCACTAGTGCAATGTGAGTTTTATTTTTTATGATATATCCCTTTTAGCATATTCCAGAGAACTCTCGAAAGTTTCGCTGTATTTCTTTCGTCTTACTGGCTCATTTCTGTTGCAGGTTCTTGAAAGCGATCGACAAATTCAACGATTTGGTGGTATCGGTTTATGTTACAGCTGATCATATCCTTTATAAGTAGTGCATTGACTTACATATCCATAACTTGACAGCTTTCGTTTCATTTCCCTCACGTTTATATTTCGGTATCGATGTTCCTAGTCTCGATTTTAGCATGTTTCCTTCACTTCACGACTTATGCTACAATGCTCGTAGCGAAGATGGAATCAAGAGCTTTTTCCAAGAGGTTCATGAGCTTTATATAAAGGTAACCACTTTACTTTGCTTCTCGTATCTGGAAGATAAATATTTCGATTTCTCCCTGCTTCCTTGTGTTGGTCTTTTGGATCAAATTCATGAACATTCTCATGCATGAGCTTTATTAAACGTATCAGTTCTGAGTCGACTGTTCGACGTATATAGCGCACACTATCTGACGTTGGATGATGTTTTGATTATCTAAAATTTGGCAATTGCAGAGCCTTCTTAATCCACTCTACTTGCCTGGTTCCCGCATTACTTCATCGCATTTCGATACGAAAGTCCATGCTCTTGCAAGAAAACATCTTTAGGCTTGCATTTGTTCTGTTGAAGAACTTGAAACCGAGTTTTTGCTGAATGCGTTTGTGTTTTTTTACGTTACCCGAGTCGGAGTTCGACTCGGGTTTTTAACACTATACCAAAAGACCACATGCCTATAGGCAGAATACAGAGTATTAAGATATGTATATTTATTTGTTAATAATTTTTATTATATAGACATCAAGACATTCGTATATGTATACCATACTCGTATGATATTCGTATTATGTTCTTTGTATTTTGTTATATTTTAGTTATTTTCCACGTAGATTTTGGTGTAGTGTGAAATCTACTCATGCATGATACTGTGGATACCAGACTGAAGGAACATGGAAAAGGTAAAAATGGTAAGCTTTTCAACGTCAAAAAGGGTATCCAATGAAGAATTACTATTATAAATCAATGCATGGGTTGAAAATATTATATTTTATGGCTTATTGTACAAATTAGTACCTTAACTTAGTAGTTTTTCTCAAATCAGTACTTAAACTTTTTAAATCAAATTGATACCTAAACTTGAAAAAAGAAGAAATGGTTTAAATAGACTAAAGGTTTTTGTACTTTTTAAAATTTAAAATTTAGTTTTTATATCATTTTTTTAATTTTTTTCTAATTGTTTTCAAATTAATGATTGGTCCGATCGCTGTAAAAAAACAAAAATATATTATTTTTAATTTCAATTTTTTTTCAATTTGACTCTTAAAAAATTATAAATTTAGATGATTAAAAGAACGAATTGTTCTATTAATGATAGGTTTTATTTATTTATTTTAACTTTAAGACATCAATATAATAATAATTCTTTAACCATTATTCAATTCAATTTAAATCTTGATTATAAATGAGTAGAGATTAATCAAAATTAACTTTTGAAATAAAATTTCATAAAGGGTAAATTACATCATTCCTTGCTGAATTTTGTTTTCTCCCCTATTTTATTCACTATACTTTCAATTTTTTCAATTTACTTATTGAATTTTGAATTACTTTTGTTTTGATCACTCTAAATTATTTTATTATTATTTTCATATGACATGACATTTTTTATTATTATTTAATATAAAAAAATTTAAAATATAAAATAAAAACATAAGGTGACATGACACCATCATGGGACATTGTAGACCATCGTAGATGGTGGTCGTTCGATCTCAAATTTCATGCGTCGGTTCGTCTCAACACCTTAAGTTCAAATCCGATCTCCATTTTTTGGAACTTGCTCGAAAGTCCATGAATTGGAGATCAAAAGTGAGAAAGTCGAAATTTTTCAATTGAGTTAACGAGTCTTGGGAAATTTTCCGATGAAACAACCACCATATTTGAACTCAGGGGCGAGGTGAACCAACCCATAAAATTTGGAATCGAACGACCACCATCTACGACGGTCGACAGTGGCATCCGATCACCTTCTATTTTATTTTATATTTTAAATTATTTTATATTAAATAATAATAAAAAATCCCATTTCATATGAAAATAATAATAAAATAATTTAGAAGAATCAAAACAAGAGTAATTCAAAAATTCAAGGAGTAAATTAGAACAATTAAAAATGCAGTGAATAAAATAGTAGAAACAATAAAATGCAGTGAGGAATGATGTATTTTACCCTTCATAATATTTAGTTTGTTCAAGTCGGGTAAAAGAAAACCGGAATCCGAAACGGAAAAGAGAAAACGAAGAGGTAAAGTTAGACAGTCCCCACTCAGCAGCTGCGACACTATTTCTGACTCGCTCGCTGACTCACTCACTCACTCACTCACTCAGTAAAAGAAATCCTTCCCAAATTTCTAAATAGAAATAATATTAAAGAAAAAGAAAGCTACCCAACAGAAAACTCTCTCGTTTTGAGTATTTTTTTAATTGTTTATTCTCCAGAATTATAAAAGAAAATAAATAAATAATAATACTAATGAAATTTGGTCTTTTTTCACCCACCGATTCGACACTCCTTTTGGTTTGATAACTTTTTTCCTCTCAAATTTCACCAGGATATGTTTCGTGTTCCACATCATCAGGTAACTTTTTATTTTCTTTTGATTTGAGTGTTTGGTTGCCAAGAAAATGCTGGAAAAGGAAGGAAAATTTGGTGAGTGTGAGTTTTTTTTGTTATCTTTCCAGGTTTTGAGCTTACTCAGAAGTAAGGAAATTTGGGTGAGTTTGGTTTCCTCTGTTTTTTTTTTTAAGTGTTTCTTCTTTGTTTTTTTTTTTTGGGTTTTTTTTTGAAGTGTTTTGAGCCAACTCTTCTTTTTGGGGAGTTTGATTCTTGATTTAGTTTGTTTTCTGGGAAATTTGTTGCTTTTCTAAGATTTATATGAGTATATGGTTTGATTTTGTTGTTAATGCTTAATATATCACTTACTCTTTTGTTTGCTAATCTAAAGAAATTGTACGAGAAAAGAAGGGAAAAGGGTATTTCCTCAGATTTAGGCCTCATTAACAAAGCCCTGTTAAAAAAATGGAAAAAAAGAAGTTGAGGTTTAAATGATCACTACCTAGGTTAAACTATTGCTATCCATTTTCCTTAGATTTGCATATCTTTGTGTTAGCTGATGTGATGGAAGGAATGAAATATGGCTTCTAGTGTTCAAAATTAAGCTTAATTGAGTTGAGCTAGAGCTTGTGTTAAGATATGTCTAATCCGAGGTCTGTCGTCTGAGAAAAAAGAACTTGATGGTGATTTACTACATTTGTGGGGCTATTTTGAGTGGGATTCTTTTGTTAAGAGTGTTGTAGCTAAAACTTTGCTGCATGGCTTGATTGTCGATCCTGGACTGTTGCGAGTCCTTGTTCTAGTTACAGGCTTTAGGGGGAATGCTTATTACGTGGGTTAGTTAAATCGTAGTACTAGGTTAGTCTAGCTCCACCTTATGTTTTTATGGTGCATAAAGAGTTGGAGGTAAAATGATGCTCACTAAGTCCATATCTTTATAACCTGGGTAATGCACGGAATGATGAGAGGAACTAGCTATTTTACTCACTAAGTGACAATACCATGTGATGCAGCTGTTTTTTTTAATAAAAAAAGCAATGAATATGAATTTTTCAACGATGCTTAAGTATGCTTTGTTTAATTGCTATTCTTCTGCACAATTTGATGCATGTGGTGCTGATCTTGTTTCAAGGATAAAGAGTTACATTTTGTTTACATTATTTCTTATTGGGCATTAATTTTCTTTCCCAAACTTGCTCTAACTCTTGAATCCGATATAGGCTTTACTGCATCACTGCAATCATTGTTAAGGAGCTACAAGAGGGATTTCAGTTGCATGATTCAATGGTGGCAAAAGGCTAGACGAGTTATGGACTGCTTTCAGAGTGTTAGCTGTGTTAAAGGTAAGTTGTTTGAATTGACTAATTATATCTACTTAATTTTTAGCTTAGACATGGCATTGTGCTGTTAAAAAAGTGGCAGAGGTCTCCATAAGTTTGAAGTTATAAAGGTTTCAAGTTGGCTTTTTCTTAATTTTAAGACATACTGGCTTTGATTTGCGGGTGTTATTGTATTATGATTGAGAGTCAATATTTCTAGGCATATTAGGCAAGTTCTTTGTTGTTATTTTGGACCCTTTATTTCTAAATTTGCTTGGGATGATAAGTTTTTACTTGAACTTCACACTTATAGGGAATCTTCGGGGAGTCACTATGCAGAAATAATTTATTAGAGTTTATATGATAGCATTTTCCTCAGTTAATGGTTAGCCATCATTATAATTGATAAGAGTTTTGGCCTAGATATCTTAGTTTTGTTCTTTGCTTTTAAACTTTAACCTTCGTTCTAGATATTACTATCTTTTAAATATTTATCCACTTATGACAGAATATGGCTTGTGTCTGGTTGCAGGTTCCCTATGCCAACAGTTATTATTATTCATTTTCTGGTTATCGAGTTTACAAGATGTTGCCACATTGCAGACGTTACATGACCCTAGCCATGTTTCTTCCACACCTGAGCTAGCTAATCCTCCGAGTACTGCATTATTTGAACCTATAGAAATAGCCCCTGCTGTCATTCCTAGATACCCTTATCCCGACGAATCTTTACCACCCATGTATCCAAATTTCCCCTCGACATATGAACCAAATTTAACTGGAAGGTGCCCTGTAAATTTTTCTGCTATGTCGAATATCATGGGGAAAACAGCATCTGATTGTTCTCTACCTTTGGCAGCACTTGTAGGAAATGTAATATGTTGTCCACAGCTTGGTAGTTTACTCCACATCTTCCAGGGTTACTACAGTGTTGACTCTGAACAGTTGGTCTTGCGAAATGCTGTTGCTAATGATTGTTTTTCAGATATCATTAGTATCTTAGCTAGCAGAGGCGCCAACAGTACAATACCCACAGTGTGTTCTGTAAAATCATCAAACCTCACAGGTGGTTCTTGTCCGGTGAAGGATGTTAACACCTTTGAGAAAATGGTGAATACGAGCAAGCTATTGGAGGCTTGCAGCACTGTTGATCCTTTAAAAGAGTGCTGCAGGCCAGTTTGCCAACCTGCAATTATGGAAGCTGCTTTACAGATTTCTGGAACACAAATGATGCTCAATGATAATAAAAATGTTGTTGGGGAGACTAGTCATATCGATGCCATTAATGACTGTAAAGGGGTGGTATTTTCGTATCTTTCAAGGAAACTCTCGCCAGATGTGGCCAACACTGCGTTCAGAATACTATCTGCTTGCAAAGTCAACAAGGGTACAGATTCTATATCTCTTTCATGATTGTTTTCAGTATTTTACTTTACATAGTTTCTGGCTGTTTACATGTTACCCAAGTCTCTGCTGCAAACTTGCTTGGGTGTGTATCATACCTTGGGAAGGTCAAGTTGAGATGATCTTGTATATGCATGGTGCCATCATTTGGTGAAAGAATGAAAATGGAGGCGATGGGTTGCCTGAATGGATGGTAGATTATGATATGCTTTCTCAGACTATTACATGTAGCTGACATCTGGACATGAGCATATAGGATTATGGCCGCCAAAAACAAAGAGAAAATTGAATATATGTGTCAGACACGTAACTGTTTATGTCATGCACACCCAAGTACGAGTATTGTGAGATTTATGTTTAAATTATTTGTTTCTTACATGTTTTTTTCATTTTCTTCTTTGATGCTGGTTCATTTTGTTTCTACTACATTACTTTAATATTGGGTAGAAATATTAAATATGAAAGATAATTACAACTTCATTTCCAATAGTAGACCGAGGCTGTCTTGACCTAGACATAAGTAGATATTAAATATGTTAATTTGAGCTTCTCGGACTTCCATAACAGGGTAAAGTCAAGTAAATGCATAGTTCTCGAATGAGCTTGAGCTTCCTTAGTTGTTATCTCTATCTTTTAATTCCCACTGTCAGTTCACATGGTTGGTTTCTTTTTGCATTGCAAGATATAGAATTTGTTTCAAATACTTTTTGAGTTTTATGTTTTGTCTACGATGGGATATTTTTTTTTTGAATATGCAGTTTGCCCTTTGGAATTGAACCAGCCGTCAGAAGTAATTAAGGCATGTCGTAATGTAGCTGCTCCAAGTTCTTCCTGTTGTAGCTCATTGAATACATACATGGCAAGGATACAGAAGCAAATGTTGATTACAAACAAGCAAGCAATTGTTTGTGCAACAATGTTCGGGTCAATATTAAGAAAAGGTGGAGTTCTCACAAATGTTTATGACCTTTGTGATGTCGACTTAAAAGATTTTAGTATCCAAGGTATTGTGTTCTGTTTGATGCTGTTCTTCTAAAACATTGCCCATTTTGCTCTTCAGTTTTATCTGATATTGAGGTTTTCTTCTTTTCTTTCTGCCCATTGAATTCTTATGGGCGGTCCCTACAACAGCATATGGACAACAAGGTTCGTCATGTTTCCTATTCACTTTCTACCTCCCATATTTGCACAATCATTGGTTAGAAATGTGAATGGTGTACGCATGACTGTGTGTGTTTTATGTATGTTGGTGTATGTGTGCTATGGTCAAGGTTCAATGTGTTATATGCATATTGGTTAAGTCGTTTGATGTCTTATATGCATATCGCTTAAGTCATCAATAGACCCCCTTTTATGTTTTAAAATATGTACTTGATGATCTTGTTTGTAGCCATGTCAGATGCATGCTCATATCCAACACGCACTCGAGTCAGAGTGACATAGGTCTTAATTGGTTAGATGATTAAACACTAAAACTTGAAAGAAATTAAAATGTGCTTTGGAGACTGAAAATTTTGGTAATTTCTACATATCTAGGATGCCTACTACGAAGCTTGCCAGCAGATGTGGTATTTGACAATGCAACTGGCTACAGCTTTACCTGTGACTTGACTGACAACATTGGTGCCCCATGGCCTTCATCATCGTCGATGTCATCCTTGTCGCTTTGTGCTCCAGGTAATTGTTTACAGAAAAAAAGGCTTTCATATGTTTGGTTCTCTCTTAGAAGGGAATTGAAGTGTGGATTCAAAAGAGGATGCGTGCTTCATCTTATATTCTAATGGCTGTTGCCTGCCTTTGCAGAAATGTCGTTGCCTGCCTTACCAACATCTGAGACGCTGAAAAATCCCGGTGCGTAACATGTCTTATTTGTATTTCCTCTATTTGGTTAACTACGAAGTATACATACCTAACACCTGTATCCAATACGTATTCGGGTATGGGCATGGATAGATGACTCTCTAGAGGCTCTCCAAATAAATGGAATAAATCCGACACTTGTAAGTCTGAGTAACATAGATAGGCTCGGTTTAAGTAACACTAATATATATAATGAAATTATAGGTTCTTTTCCCTGAATATCTTGAGGAATTTGATTTTGTTGATGCAGGCTGCCATGGATGCACATTGGAAATGTTGGTACCCAT
Organism: Hibiscus syriacus; assembly: GCF_006381635.1. NCBI lineage: Eukaryota > Viridiplantae > Streptophyta > Magnoliopsida > Malvales > Malvaceae > Hibiscus > Hibiscus syriacus. The sequence continues at coordinate 1,349,421 of NW_024063263.1, read as the reverse complement.
TTTTTCATTTTTTGTTTTCTGTACATTTTTGTACTAAAGAAAGTCTGTAGTTTACAGGCTGAGCTGTGATTTACAAAAAAAGTGTAGGACCTGTGTGGTGGACAATTTTACTTGCATTGTATGTTTTCATTAGGCTTTTTTTCAGCAGCCTTGTATAGTAAGTAATCTATTCTCCTCATTTTCACTGCTTTCCGGACCGGATTGATTCGGTTTTTGGATAAAATTGCTATTGGTGTATAGTATTTTTTTTTTATTCTAGAACTAAACTTAAACTGAATAGAATTCTCTAACTGGATTGCTTGTAATTGAGTTTCTCTAGTTTATAAAATTTTATTTTATTGATAACGGTACGTTCGGTTCGTTTTTATTATATTTCTCTCTTTTTTTCTAACCAAGCTTTCCCTTAAGAGAGGGGGGGGGGGAAAGAAAAAAAAAGGGGAAAAGATGCTTTTCAAAAGTAAAGCGTAGAAAGAAAGGTACTTTCCCAAAGCAAAGCATATATAGAAGGCCTATCATTTTCATGTGAATCTGTACGTGCAAATCGCTTGTGGGTTAAGTCATAGGATTAAACCGGCTTAGCTTAGGTTACTATAATAAAATCATGTATGACTAGAATATGTGTATATATACATTGAAATAGGAAATTCATTAGATTCTAATAGTATCCAGGATAATTACAGACTTGATATATTCAGGTTTGTCATAATAAAATCAGTATGGATTGGATCTCGACAAAGCCCATTGTGCAAGAGTGTGTGCCACTCTGTTCGCCTTGCGGTTAGCATAAAAGATTTTAATGTCACAATGAGCAGCAATCCAATGATTGAAACGTCCTCCCTTAATCTATTGATAATGGATATCGCATCTTTTTTGATAATGGCGTTAGTTCATCCATTCTCAATGGCGAATTTTATCCCTTGAGTGAAAGCAACCACTTCTGAAGATTCTGTTGTAAAGGGTGGATCAATTTGTCTACACATTCCCCTAGAACCATCACATTGTGATCTCTAACAATCACGCAAATAGCCGCAGTATTCTCCGATGGCTTAAAGGCCCCATCAACGTTGATCTTTACATTGTTTGTATCTAGGCGGTTCCATTTGTGAGATTTGAAAGACCTTTATTGGGGGAGTGAAATAGTCTTGTTTGTTTAGCTTTGGAAAATTCGGCACATAGTCCCCAAGCAACCATCACCATATCTCTATCCTCCTACATCTCCTCATCGTAAACCCATTTGTTTTTGCATGTCCACACATTCAACATGAGCATCATTAGTCTGGTTAAGCCTTTCATGTCAAGCCGGGTAGCAGCCCACTCCAACCACTATTTACAGGAATTTCCTTGCCAATTAATGATGGAGATGTCCAACCCTGAAATAGATAGAATTGACTGGGTCTTGGGGCATTCTTTGAATGCTTGTATCTGAGTTTCAAGTTCATTCCCACATGGGGCAGGTCCCCTCTGTTAGCCTGGCGTTCTTCAGTTTTTCACCGGTTGAGATCGTCTCATGGCACAGTCTTCATCCGAAAATCCTTATTTTTGGTAAGGTAGGCATCTTGTTGACATCCTTTTAGATTTTCCCTAATTTACTCGGGGTGCCCTTCTTTATCATAAGCCAGCTATATCCTAACTTAGCTGAGTAACATCCTGTCTGTGATGGCTCCAGATCAATTTATCCTCTAAGTTGGAGAGATAAGAGTAGAGAGGACCTTTTTAGCGTCTTTAAGTGTGAGTACCTGATGGGTCTTGCTCTCGTTCCATTTTGATGAATTCGAGATCATAAAGTTCACACATTTGAAAGGTGAGTCCATGTTATCCTTGTAAGTGCATTACCAATCAATTAGGGAAATGTCTCCCCATTTATCCAAAAAACATTCTTGTTTTCCCCTTGAATGTGATTCTCCAAAAGGAGCTCTCTTTAAGAGCCTCATTTGTTTTGTAGATCCTTGTCCAGGCATAAAAGACACTATCTTCTGTTTTGCCATAAAAAAAGGAGGACGAGAAATACTTTGCTTTAAAGACCTTAAATGCCAAAGAGTTGTAGACCTGAAAATTCTCTATATTTGATTCTTGATCAGTGCATGATTGAAAAGCTTGAGGTCCTGGAACCCTAGGCCTCCTAGCCTTTCTGATCTACAGACTTTCTCTCATGCAACCATTGCCCAACCCCTCACTTTATGCTTTCCGAACCACCATAAAGACTTAATTTGGGAGGTAATATCTTCAATGATGCCCTCGGGAAGAAGATAACATGACACTGCATAAGTGGGATGGGCTTGACCCATTGATTTAAGGAAGATCTCTCTACCTCTGAAGGAAAGTAAGTTCTTAGTCCAACCTTAGATTCATTTAGTCGTTTTGTCCTTAGCAAAGCTAAATGTGGGAACTTTCATTTTTCTTACAATGAAAGGCAGTATAAGTTTTTTTTCCTCCACTCCAAAAACTTGTCTAATGGTTCTTCGGTGCTTCGGGTGGGTGTTGTTGCTTAAGGAAATGCTGGATTTTTCGTAGTTTACTTTATAGCCCGAAGATTGCTTATAATCCTGGAGGGTTTTCTTTACATTTTGGGCTTCCAAAAGGGAGTTCTTGATCAATAGAATGCTATCATCGGCATAGAGGAGGTGGGAGATTCTAGGGCCTCGTATACTTGCTTTCACACCCTTTAAGGATCCTTTCAGCTGAGTATCCAGTTGAAGCGCTAAAAGACCCTGCACACAGAAGATGAACAAATACGGGGAAAAGGGGTTTCCTTGTCGGAGTCCTCTTTTAGGAGTAAAACAGTCCGATAGATGTCCATTGATTCTAATCTAATAAGTGACAGTGCTTATGCATCTATTGATTAGAGAGACAAAATTCTCATTAAAGCCCATTTGAGTCATGAACTTAATAACAAAGTTACATTCCACCCTATCATAGGCCTTTTCTATGTCCAGTTTTAGAGCAGCCCTTTGTTGGGGTTGTTCTTAGAACCCTTTAGATAGTGGAATTAATAGTTCATGAGCTACCAAGAAGTTGTCAGAGATTCTCTTACTAGGGATGAAAGCACATTGATTCACAACAATACATTGATACATAACAAGCTTAAGGCGATTGACAATAAATTTATAGACAACTTTATAAACCACATAACAAAGACTAATCGGTCTAAAGCTTTTCATTGACTCAGGATTACTAATTTTAGGGATGAGAACAATGACAATTTTTATTAACATTATGCATGTTAGCTTTCCCATTTAGCAGGTCAAGGCATAGCTTAAATATGTCATTTTTAGAGATGGGCATGGGACTTAAACCCGATAGGTTCTGACTCGATCGGGTCGGGTTTTTTAAAATAAATTTCGAGATTGGGTCGGGTCGGATCAGATTCGAGATTAGGGTGAAAAATACCCGATGTGACCCGACCCAAAAAAAGTATAGTTTTACCTTATATATTTAGGAATAATTACAATAATACCCCTCTATATATTATTTTTTCAATTAAATTATTGTTTTTATTGAATAAAAATAATATATTATTATTATTTTGGGTCGGATTCAGATTTTATCTCAAAAAGTCGGGTCGGGTGGCGAGTATATATTATGCGGGTCAGATTTCGGGTGAATGAGTCATTGTTCTCAGGTCCGGTCGGGTGAACCAAAAATCCTACCCAATCCGACCATCCCTAGTCATTTCCAAAAACATCCCAAAAAGAGCGATAAAAGCAATCCAATAGACCGTCAATACTGGTGCTTTGTTTGGATTGATTTGGGAGAAGGCTTGGAGGACTTCTTTGGATATGGTCACAACAAAGCTTTGAGTTGTCCTCTTGGGACATACATATGTAAATGGCATCCAATATTGCTTTCAAAGTTTCCATTCTCGAAGATTGGAAGAGAGATGAGAAGAATCAGGTGGCCACCCCAAACCATTGGCCTTAGCACGAAAAAAGGTGGTGTTTGTGTCGCCTTCTTTGAGTCAGGCGAATCTAGACCTTTGTCGCTAATAGTCCTCATCTTTATCAATAAGCTTCTTGACTTCTCCTTTAAGGCTGATAATACGAACGAAAGAATCATCAGTGATTGGATATGATTCAAGCTTTTCAATCTTTGACATGAGTACTTGTTCTTTTTTTCCTTGTTCATTCTCGTTATTTGCTAGTTTCCCAACCTATTCCCAACTTCTTGCATCTTGGCTAACCTAGTCCTCGGGGTCTCATTCTATGTGTGTTTGACCACTACTTTGCACTACTCCTTTTTGGCCCAGCATGAATCAAATTTGAACTAATCCCCTTAAAAGCCTGAGAGGAATCTCGCGAAACACCATTCAAATTGACCAGGATTGTAGTATAATTGAAATAGAGAGTCAATTAGACGGAGACACTAAAATCTTTAAATATCTAAATCTAGTTTGGGGTTACAACAAACCTATCCAATCATTCCCGAATTTGATTACGAGCCTCCCTCCCAAAGGTTCACGTAAACCACCCAGTTTTTTGTCTCAAGTCCTACAAATTAACCATTTGCAATCCCATTCTAAAATCGTTCATATCAACTCAAGGTCTTCTCATGCCTCATATCTTCTCGTTAGGGTGAATTATCTCATTAAAGTCCCCTCACGATCTAAGGCAATCTAGAAAGCCTCGCAAGTCTATTAAGAAGATCCTAGTTTTCTTTCTTTATATTACTAGCACACCATCCATAAAATCAAATAAAGCGGAAATGGTGATTGTGCCAAGAGACATTCGCATCAATATGAGAGTTAGAGTAGCCAAGAATCAATACATCCATATCTTCATTTCACATTAACAAAAGAATAGTACAATCATTGGAATTCTTGACAACAGAACAACTTTTCATTCCTACTCTAGCCCTAAACTTTTTGAATTTGTTCTTTATAATCCTAGATTCAGAGACTAAGATAAATTTTGGGCCTTTTTTATGATAATTCTTTTAATATTTTGAATTACCGTTGGGTTCCCTATCCCGCGATAGTTCCAACAAAGGGCTATCATGGGGATTAGTGGGGTTGTTCAGCAGCCGCTGCTGTTGGGTCAACAAAGTTCATTCCTTCAGTCGGAGGCTCGATTTGGTCTTTCTCCTCAGCAATTTCTACTTGAGAGTTCATAGTGGTCACTGTATTAGAGAAATCACTATGATAACTTCGTAAAAAGGTTATATTTTGTGCCTTTTTACTTAGGTTATTGGTTTTTTAAAAGCCCGTTTCACTGCATATAGTTGTATTTAGGTTTATGTAGTTGTATTTGGTGGCGATGTTTTGCTACAATATTTTAATGATAAAAATGTAACTGCTTAGAGGGAAAGGTCATGTTTTGCTGATGATATGTAGGTAGCTGAAGCCGAATGAGAAGTGGAGAATTACTGAAACTGAATGGGAGTTGGAAAAATGCTACAACATTCTGGACGATATTTTTGGGGCCAAAAAATGACAAAATGATTAAGATATTTTGCTGTCCAGCCCACACGTGAATCCTCTTCCAACTGTCCATGTGAGCCTCACTTGCCAACCTTGCATACCCCTCTCGTGAAGGGAATGATCCCTTAGGGTAAAAAAAGAATTTTGGGTACAAAAAGAATTTTGGGCACAAAACCCTATTTTACCCTTAGTATAAATAGATTAAGATACCCTAAAATTAAGGGGCCTTTTGGAGGTTATGAGCTAAGAAGTATGAGAGGCGGTATCACACATTTCCTCTATTTTTTTCTTTTTTTTTCTTCATTCTTCGTGATGTCATCCATAGCTAAGCTCAAGGGGATAACAAGTTAGGTCTTTGATAGAAGCTAGCTTTGCTAAGGCGGTTCAAGGCAGCGGTTTAAGCTCACGACAACTTAAGTGTTTCGGAGTTATCTTATCCCTTTGTGCTTTTCATTTATATTTTCTGTATGGGTTTGTAATGGAACGAATGATGATGATGAATGGTCTTAACCCTGCCATGAACTAACTTATTTGGCGTGGGTTTGCCTTTGATGATTATGATTTGTTTTGAATGGATGGTTTATGTTTTCCATGTTTAAGTGTTGCTTTGTTCATTGTATAAATGCTTAGAATTGTAAGAGCTTTCGAGAGTTAATAATTTTCTATATTAGATGCTTAATGCCAAGAGAGTTAGGCTAGATCATCCTGAATAATGGGGTCAAACTGGGAAGTAAGGATCTAACATGCCTTAGAGATAAAGAAGGGGTTTCAACGACTGAAAGGAATAGGACTTAGTAGATAAAATTATGTTACAGTTTACGTTGAGAGGTATTACCATAGCATTTTCACTATCAGGTTCCTTACTAGAGATAGCTTAGGAATACTTTAGTAAACCCTGTTGAGCAACATAGTCATGGAAGATGGGAACCATTCTAGAGGCAAGGCATAAGATTCCATAGTAAACCTAGTCTTTTATCCTTCTTGTAGCTTCTTTGTGTAAGGTTGTCAAATATCTTATTTCATACTCCAGTTCTCAACACAATTTTTCCATAACATACCTTACTTATTTTATACAGCATATTTTAATGTTTATCATAACATTTCACCCAATACTTCAACATTTTTCCATAACATTCAATTCCAATTGTACACACCATTCTATACTTTACTAGTTATAATTAAGTGCATAATCTTTACTCTAAGTCCTTCTAATCTTTGTGGAGACGATACTCACTCACTACTATATTACTTGTTCAATTGTGTATACTTGCATAGTTTTAGTGCCATAGTATAGCACATTCACATTCCCAACAAGTTTTTGGCGTTGTCGTTAGAGATTGAAAATTGGTGATTTTAAGTTAGTTTTTTTCACTTTTTGTTTCTTCCTTTTTTGTATAGATTAACTTGTTATTTTTTTTACTTTTTCAGGTTGTGTTGTTGCATGACCCATAGAAGATTTGAGAAACTTCTACTATATTTGGTATATGAGATCAAACAACTTTTTCATCAAAGAATATGTGCTCAATGTGCTCAAAGAGCCAAGTACAAAGTCTAAAATTTAGGAGGTCAGTAAGTTGAGGATCCTGGAAATCCTAATGTTGCATCAAATCCCAATGTAGGAATTATTGCTCGTCTACATACTATTAGAGATCAGTTAGCTCCCATCTTGGACGATCTCAACCCTGATATTATAACTCATTAGATTTAAGCAACCCACTTCGAGCTTAAACCGATGATGTTCAACATGTTGAACTCGATTGTACAATTTGGTGGTGCGCCTCATGAAGATGCAAGGCAACACATTTGTCATTTTTGAAGGTTTTTTATTCATTTAGGCAGCAAGGTGTGTATGAAAATGTGTTGAAGCTCAAGTTATTTCCTTATTCGTCGCGTGGCCGAGCAAGGGCCTGACTTAGTGGAGTCATATTCGAATTGATAGAATCTTGGTCTGACATGTGTAAAAGCTTTTTCACTACTAGAAAAAACCCTTTAATGACGTGCATTACGAGTCATCTATGGGTGCAAATGAAACACAAATTCGCGTCATTGAAGCCACCGACATAAATATCAGATGACGCGCAATTGTGTGTCATAAATCTATGGTGCGCATTTATAACACACATTTATGACGCGCATTGAGCGTCATTGAAACCCCCGTCATAAATGAAGATGACACACATTTGTGTGTCATTGAAGCATACGTCATTAAAAAAGATGACAGACATTTGTGTGTCGTGATTGTATTTCATAAATTATATATATATATATATATATATATATATATATATATTATAGATTGACAAATAATCAAACTAAATCACATTTAATGCCTCATAATACTATATATATATATATATATATCATATTATATATAAGCAATCCATTTGCATACAATATATTCACATTAAGTTATCAAAAATATTGTAATCATATGTCGATACAAAATATCACGGTATAATAAAGTTCTACTAATATGCCCTCACCATCCGGGCGTGTACACTAGAAATCATCATCAAGTTCTACTAAAGGGGAGTCTTGTGAAAAATCAAAAGTAGCATGGTATTCCAACATATCATCAGTTTCACCATTTGCTCCATACTTGTACATCTTATGTGGTGTGAAGCCGACAACAGACAAATTCACACCTTGTCTACCTAGCAAAAAGAACACAACTTGGAAGATTCATTGCACACTATTAAGTCTGTTAACTAGTTAAGATTCTGCAGAACTTTGATAAGTTAGAGAACTACTAAGTGCAATACATTTCTCCCAAGTTTCAATTCATACCTTCTGCATATTTGATCCAATGGAGTGCGGTAATGATCAAACAATAGCCAGATACCATATCCAAGCTTCCAATGTTTCTGTAACTTGTATTTCATAACCATATTGTGTCATTGAAGCACTAGCGCTTTCTGAACCATATTGTGTCATTGAAGCAGTGTTATTCTCACCATCAACTTGATCATTTTCATTATTGGGAGCAGGAACTCGCTCTCTGTAAAGACGATATTCAGGCAAATTGAAATATGACACATGAACTAGACATACTAAGTTTGGGGGAGAAATTATGGAACTAACATGATTCCTAAAATTTTATGAAGCATGCCTAGGCAAAGAAACATGATGTCTTAGAAGTTGAGTACTTCTTTCACCTTTACCATAATGCTCCTCCAAATGTGCAAATTGTCGTTTGAATCGCTTAACACCACTATTTGATTGAAAAAAGAAAAAGAATATCGTTATTTGCAATGCTAGAAGAAAATGTTATCAACTGGAATTTAGAATTTCCAGACCCCCACCCCTTATATTTCGCTTAAGCACTACATAACTTGAAATGAGGATTCGATCTACAAAACCACTCAAAAAGTATTACTTTACTAAGCTGTATCTAAACTGTATAAGGATAATCTTGGACATCATATTAAGAAACAATAGGATTTTTAAAGGATATTAAACAACAAAAGTTAAGAGCTTGAAAGGTACATGAAGTTGGTCTGATCCCCACCGCGGAGGTACTCCTGTAGCATCTGGGGATGATACTCTAATATCTGTTAGGCTACAAATTGGTTAAGCTATATGATAAATAGAAACTAGATAACACCAAAGCAACAAATGTGGAGTACCTCTTTATAAATCAGCTCTCTAACATCATCTTTTTCCAATTTCCTTCTCTCAAATTCTAATTTCAAAATAGGTTGAGTGGATGGTTCACAGTCCATATTTACTAAACCATAAAAGTATGGATCATCTAATGCCTACCAGCGTAGAACAACACCATTAGGAATATCAAAAGCTTGTAAGTCATGATCTAACTGTCAGATTTATCATTTGTAGTTAATTTAATGCCAATGATGAGAAGAATTATCATATCTTGATGAAATAATGCTGACAAAACATCAAATCAAAATTTGTAGCATTCAAGATCACCCATTCATGGATTTCAATGCTATAGGAAGCATATCCTTTATGTTTTCTGAATATAAAACAATGTTAGCAAGAAACCCTATTTTTTGTAAATTTCAGGGTTATCTATTATATGCATACCTTGTTTTCCTTTTTAGTGCTTTTGAAAGAAAAAATTAAATACTAGGAATTCTCAATCTTACTTCTTCAGCTGTGGGATGATATTTTGGATCAAATGCAAGTAAGCGCTCAAGTAGGCGAAGAGCCCCGGGATCCACATTAGGGAACTTCTGTGATATTTTGGATTATATAAAACAATGTTAGCAAGAAACCCTTTTCATTTCTAATCTGCCAGGTAATGATAAATTAAGTAGTGAGTGATCAGTATCTAATCTCTCAATTAGAATCTCAGTAACAAAGCTTGAAATCAGCGTCAGGTTGAAGTGAAAATAAATCAAGTGAAATATAAGAAACAAGATAACTAACCCTTGATATAGATTCAGGAGGGGGAGTGCCAAGCATATCGGTCATGAGATCCAATTGGTGCACCACGTTTTTTCCAGGAAAAAGTGGTTTTCCTGTAAGTATCTCAGCAAATACGCATCATATACTCCACATATCAATTGTATGAGTGTAGTGCAAAAGGATTAAAGACTCAGAAATTGCAATTATAGTCTAATAAAACATACTTAATATAATTATTAAAAATCAAAACGCAAATGAAAGTTCAGATGTTGCACTTTTCGTGCTCAAAAGATATATAAAAATAAGTGATTAACAATAAGGCACATGAAAATAATGATAGGTGCACCAATAACATTAAAAGTGGCTAAATATCCATGATAACAAAGCATGATATAAAACCATAGTTGAATACAGATGGAACTAATGAAAAGCGTATAATATTTTTCTTTAGCACCTAGACTTTGCTAATACGATCAATTCTATGAGCTTAATTAGAAGAGATTTGATTTGAGCACACAAAGAATAAACCTATTGATCAAAATGATTAATGACCTTTAACAATTTCCAAGTATTAACTTCCTTATTCCAAATTACAGTAACAACAATACACATTCTTAAAGCTGCAAGATAAGCTTCAAGAATTTCCTCTAGAAAATGATGTAGAAAAGAAATATTATACGGTGATTACAGAAATGGACGACATCCAAGTTACATAATCATCAAACTTAAATTCTACATAAGGAAAACTATTAACTGATAGGAGAAAACCAATCTAGTATGGACTACTTCAAAGATGAAAAGTTCATTTTAAGCCATTCCAAGAACTTACTTAAACGTGCAACTGAAAACATCAAATTACACAGTGAAGAATTGGTTATGTGCACAAAGGATGTTAAAGGAAATTCACATCTATCAAAAAGTAAACAAAAATGCCTATTGTGGTTTTACTGCTAAGTAAATGAGCATCAGTCCAAACAAGTACTACTCTGGATAAATACCAACAACTAACTATTCCATAGAAAGTATAAGGGGAATACCAGGGGAGTCAAAATATTTTGAGAAATTAAAGCAATATATGTATACACATAATGACTAGGTTACCGAAACAAAAAATATTTCTCCTACTTTTTTAGTGATATCAGCAACTGGAAATAAGAATATCAAGATGAAAAGCCTAATATATAGACGACTAAAAAGAACTTACTTTGGAGAAAAAGAATCCATAGAGTTCAGGAGCACGATACCAACGGGTTGCAATATAGTCCTAGATGGATTAAATAAGTTAGATTAGTTAGCACAACCTTTTGGAGGCTTGCCTAATGTAATGAAGGAAACGTTTAAAAGCAAATTAAGCCATTTGAGAAATACTAAGGAAGCATGAAAGCAAAAGCTTCAAGATTTAATGAAAGAACAATATATAGTCCAAAAAATCGCTGATGGGGCATCATTAAATGACACTAGGGCAAGCCCAAAATTACACATCTTCAACTTACAGTCAGCATTAGCCAGGATGTTCTTTGGTTTTAAATCTTGATAGAATACATTTGCTACAGTAATAGGAAGGAAAAAAACTTAGCAAATACAACTAAGAGGTGAGGTTAGGGAAGCATTCTAAAAAGCACTGACCTTTTCACCCGTGTGGTTGTTAATCGTAGAAGAAACAACCCCATAACTTCCTTTCCCAATGATCTCGTGAATTTGATATCGACTTCCCTCTCCATTTTCAGTGAAAAAATTTGTTTCAAGTCCGCCCTGAATAACACCATTGTTTAGAAACACCAAAAGTCCTATTCAGAAATAAGGAACAAGAGAAAAAGGGGGGAAACATGCGTTGTGGTGAATGGCCAAATCAGTGGACTGCTGCAAAAGAGAAAAAGGGGGAAGCATGCGGCGTGAACTGATTATCGAGGGGGAAGAAGAGGGAAAATATGAAAATAATGGGGGGGAATTAAAATACGATTTTTACAGATGACACGCAATTAAAAGTGTACTCCGTGTTTTTGCAAATTTTTAAAATTATGACTATTAAATATGACACACATTATTGTAAGTCATAAATCGTTCAGATTTTAAAAAACATGACATTTTTTATGACACACATTTTTTGCAAGTCATAAATTAGTGTGTGTCATCGTTCTTGTGTCATTAAAGGTATATTTTCTTGTAGTGTTTACTGATATATATTCCACCCAATATGAACACTCAACTGGGGAATGACATATCATCCTTTCGTCAGGCTGATGACGAGTTAATATATGAGTCTCGGGACCGATATAAGGGATTGCTTTGTAAGTGCGTAAACCATGGATTCCATGATTAGGCGTAAATGGTGATGTGTTGTAATTGTGTGAAAGCTCCCGCGAGGATGATGCTAGATGCTTCAACAAATGACACTCTGTTAGACAACTCACCTGAAGAAACTTTTGGTATCCTTAATAGGATAGCAAACAATGACTATTAATTCCCTTCTTCAAGGCTAGAAATAGGGAGAAAGGCATAATGAACAATTTAGCTGGATGATTAAGATTTTATTTTAGCTCAATTATCGGTAATCACCAACATGTTGAAGAATCTCTAATGTCCTAGTGAGGTGAAGGAAGTAAAGATGACAAGTGTTGCATGTGTATTATGTTGTGGCAATCATCACGTGGGAAACTTCAATAAGAACACCACCAACAACCCCTACTTGAAAACCTACAACCCTAGATGGCGTCGATAACTAAATTTCTCATTGGTTAATCAAGGGGCTAACAATGCAAGCAATTCTACACGAAAAAATAATGTGGTTGAACTCCCAAGTTTTCAGCATAATATGTTATGGAAAATGCTAACAAGGGGTTAACGTCTTCATCAAATAAAAATTCTTTGGAAGCTACACTCTAAGTGATCGCTTGTAAATGTATATGCTAAGGTAAGAAAATCTGTGCAAGTGTACACAATTGATGCAAGTAATATAGTAGTGAGTGAGTATCGTCTCCACATGGATTGGAGGGCTTTTAAAAGATTGCTACAGCTAGGAATAAGTGTCACTAACTAATCCTAAGTATATAAGTCTAATGATATAAACAAGGAAAATATGCAATGGCAAATGGTATGAACATATGGAAAAAGTATGGTTGAAATAAGAAAAATTGTAAAGTGAGCAGAAAAGTTTTGTCGAGGCAAGAATAATATGCAAATGTAAACAAATAAAAGTTTTCAAGGCTAAAGTTATTAAAACTTTGTAAATAGACTAGCAGCCTCACACAATCAGACTTCTAACGGGGCACGTAGGTTGGTTTTGCTATGGCGAGAAGTTATTTTATGCTAAGAATGATTTGGTATGCTATTCTTAGGCTGCCCGACAGGATTACTGAGTATTCTTACACGGTTGCAATGGCAATACTATTCGGCGTGAGCTACAACCCTTGGTTTGTCAGACTGTTGTTGCGGTAATACCCCTCAGCATGAACTATAGTCGTTGTCTATCTTACTCAAGCGTTTATCCCTTTTAGTCGATTGAAACCCTTTCCTTATCTCTAAGGCAGAAAGGTTAGAACATCACCATCCCAGATCTATTCATTTGTTTACGTAGATCTATATTAATTCTCTCGAATCTAAGAATCTATTTCTAGAAAAACGGCAATCTATCAAAAGCTCTTACAAGGTCTAGAAATGTTTCGACTAGGCACCAGGCAATCTCTCAAAGCTCTTAGAGTGTCAAGGCAAAAGGTTAAAACAATGAACAAAATAAAACTTTACAAAAACATACTTAATCATTCATTAACGGTAAAATAAAATATCATCCAAGCATTCCCAACACCAAATAAAACAGTTTATGGTGTGGTTAACATCATCCCAAAAATAGTCATTAAGTACAAGCCCCTGGAAAAATAAAACATGAAGAACAAGATGAAGAAAAACTCCCAGAACAGAGCTCTGCCGTGACATCAGACCACCACCCTGACTGATCCAACGTACCAGCCTCTCTCGAGGGCCTGGATGTCACCCCGACGAAGCCGGCTATGGACAACACCAAGGATAGACGAGTGGGAAACGGTGGAAAAAGGACGCCACGACCTCCTTTTTCCAAACCTAGGGTATTTTCTCTGTATGATTATCCCTTTTCTGGGCGACTATAATGGGGTATTTATAATGGGAATTCCTAGGATTTTGTGTTATTGAATATTCCCTAAATACCAGTGTTAACTTGTCCATGCTATAAATAGAAAGAAGACTGGAGGTGGTCAATTCATTAAAAGGACATGATTGCACGTGAGGTCAATCAGACAGCTAGAAGATGACGTTAGCAGTTTTTCAGATTAGTATCAGCCTCGGCAAGAAAAAATTGTTCCTTAATGTCTTCATCTTCTGTATTCCACGGGCCCTAGCATATTAATTTGTTTCGGCAAAAAAAAATTCCTCAGTCATTTCATGTATCATCACAATCAACAAACAACCTTTCTTATCAGCAGCATCAGTTTAATCAAATAAACTTTAGCTTGGCAAAACTTATCCACCATATGAAAATATGTCCTAAATGCAACTATATGCAGTTAAAATGCTATGTCAGTGGCTTTTAGACAATCAATAACTTAAGTAAAAAGACCTAAAATATAGTTTTTATGGAGTTATCATAAAGATTTCATGGTGACAACGAAGGCATTGTTGCAAGATCATTCAGCATCTATCAAGAACCAAAGAGCTTTATTATAAAGTCAATGAGCATTGCTGCAAAACCATAGCTCATCCTTGAGAGCCTTGGAGACTCAAGTGGATCAAATTGCTATAACATTGCATGTTCGCCCACAAGGTAGTCTACCTAGTGACACTGAAGTCACTGATAATCAAGGAAAGGAGCAATGTAGTGTACTCACTTTAAGAAGTGGCTCCCAACTTAACCAAGGAGATAAGTTTGGGGAAGGAAGTTAGATGATTCCAATCCCAACAGTGTGCAAGAAGAATCAGAGGTAAAATGAGAATGAGGGTTCAACAAGTGAAGCTACTGATGGTAGATAGAATAATGTTACAATAAAAGTTTAAACCCCACCAGCAGAAGAAGAAGTCAGACCCTCACCCCTTCCGCAAAGGTTGAAGAAGCAAAATCATGACTTTTAGTTTAATAAGTTTGTTGATATCCTTGACCAGTTGTACATCAATGTTCAATTATTGGAAGCCATTGATTAGATGCCCACCAATGCTAAGTTTCTCAAGAATATTATCACCAAGAAAATGAGTGTAGAGAAATATGAAATAATTGCTACAACAAACGAGTATTTTTTATGATAAGCAAGTTGCCACTAAAAAAGAAAATCTTGGCAGCTTCATCATCCCTTGTTCTATAGGGGATAATTATGTAGGGAGAACCCTATGTGATCTTGGATCGAGTGTGAATTTAATTCCCAAGTTAGTACTTCTAAAGCTTAGAATGGGAAGTGTAAGACCGACCGTCTTTATCTTGTAATTAGTCGATCGATCCATGTCTCACTCGAAGAAAGAGTTGAAGACGTCGTGGTGAAGGTGGACAAATTTGTGTTCATAGTTGATTTCCTCATCTTTAATTCAAAAGTCAATGATAATGCGCCTATCATTTTAGGGTGACCATTTCTAGCTACCAGTCGAATCTTAATCGATTGTGAAAATGGTGAATTTACTATATGGGTGATTGATCAAAGTGTGACCATTAATTTCTTCACACACTCAAATAGTGGATGATTCCGAGGATTGTTATGTGTTATAGACATGGATTGGATAGTGAAAGAGGAAGTTGTAGAATTTTGTTGTAGCAATTTTGTGTAGATCAAGGAATATGAGAAGGTTAGTGAAGATGACATCGATGAGCCTAAGGAATTCCCAATGGAGGTGTAGTAGTCTAGTTTACTCATATCTAGATCAGGTACGCAATTTGAACCCTTAGATTTTATTAAAATTATTCCTCCAAAACCTTCACTTGAGCATGCACCCACTTTAGAGTTAAAGTCTTTGCTATCGTAACTTAAATATGTGTATTTATGTAGTGATGAGACTTTGCCTATGATAATATCTTCTAGTCTTAAACCTGAGCAAAAACATAGTTTGATAAATATGTTATCTCAACATAAGAAAGCTCTAGTTCAGACTATATCTGACTTGAAGAGTATAAGCCCTACTATTTGCATGCAAAAAATTTTCCTTGATGAATGCCACAATAATTTTGTTAAACCCAAAAGAAGGATCAACTTAGTCACAAAGAAGGTGGTAATGAAAGAGATCATTAAATGGCTCGATGCTAGAGTATTTTACCTAATATGCAACAGTTCATGGGTTAGCCCGGTGCAATATGTGCCCAAAAAATAGGCGTGATAGTGGTAAGTAATGAGAACAATGAGCTCCTACCGACAAGAACCGTCACAGGGTAAATAATTTGCATGGATTACGAAAAGCTTAACAAGGAGACCAAGAAAGACCATTTCCCCTTCCCATTCATTAATCAAATGCTTGATTAATTGGCAAGAAAGTCCTTTCATTGCTTCCTTGATAGGTGTACAACCAAATTGCTATAACGCTAGAGGATCAAGAGAAGAAAACCTTCACTTGCCCATATGGTACATACGCCGTTAGGAGGATGCCTTTTGGACTATGCAATGCTCTAGAAACTTTCCAAATGAGTATGTTGTCCATTTTGTCAGACATGGTCGAAACTTTTTTAGAGATCTTCATGGATGACTTTTCTGTCTCGACGGATGATTTCGAACAATTCTTTGGCAATTTAGCAAAGGTGCTAAAGTGATGTGAAGAATATGACCTAGTGTTGAATTGAGAGAAGTGTCACTTCATGATGATTGAAGGCACAATTTTAGGACACAAGATCTCATACAAAGGGATAGAGGTAGATAAGGCAAAGGTTGAAGTAATCAAGAAGCTACCTCCTCCCACCACCATGACGGGCATTCGTCGCTTTTTAGGGCATGTGGGCTTCTATAGGAGATTCATAAAAAATTATCCAAAATCTCCAAGCCTCTGTGCATTTTGCTACAAAAAAATCAACCTTTCGTGTTTGACAAGGATTGCTATGGCGCATTCAATTCCACCAGATTGGACTACCCTGTTTGAACTGATGTGTGACACAAGCGACTATGCTGTGGGAGTAGTGATAGGGTAGCGACGAGGTAAGATCTTTCATGTGATTTATTATGCTAGTCACACCTTAAATAAAACACAAGTAAATTACACAACCACTAAGAAATAATTGCTTGCTATAGTATTTGCTTTTGATAAGTTTAGAGCATACTTGATAAACATTAAGGTTATAGTTTATACCGATCACTCATCTATCTAGTACTTAGTGACCAAGAAGGATGGAAAACCTAGACTTATTAGGTGGATACTTTTCTTGCAAGAAATTGACTTAGAGGTTAAGGATAAGAAAGGAACTGAAAACCAAGTTGATGATCATCTCTCTAGGATAGAAAACAAAGTGGTATGTGATGAAAACTTAGAAATTAAGGAGGAACTATATGATGAGAAAATCTTATTTGTCGTGGCCATTTTGTGGTATGCTGATATAGTTAACTTTATTTTTAGTGGTGTTTTGCCTCTTGATTTAAATAGCCAGGGAAAATATAAATTCAGGCATGACATGCGATTCCACTATTATGATGAGCCTTATTTGTTCAAGAAATATACTGATCAGATGATTCGAATATGTGCCCCTGAAGAAGAGTAAAAGGAAATATTACTCCATTGTTATATAGCTCCTTGTGGAGGCCATTTTGGAGGGGTTAGGACTACTGCAAAAGTCCTAAAATATGAGTTCTATTGGCCCACACTCTTCAAGGATGCATATGAGTTCTACGAGGCTTGTGATAGATGCCAATGCACTGGAAACATCTCTAGTCAACATGAAATGTTGTTGCAAAACATCCTAGAGGTAGAGCTCTTTGATGTAGATGGAATAGATTTCATGGGACCCTTCCCATATTTCTTTGACGATCTTTATATCCTCTTAGGAGTGGACTATATGTCCAAATAGGTTTAGTCCGTGGCTACTCCAAGGAACGACTCTAAGAATTTCCTGTTATTCTTCACAATATCATCTTCACGAGGTTTGGATCACAAAGAGCCATCATAAGTGATGAAGACACCCATTTTGACAAAAAGTTAATTGTTAAGGTATTACAGAGATATGGGGTGCGATACAAAATTGATACAACATACCATCCCAATACCAACAGACAAGATAAAGTCTCTAAACAAGAGATTAACCAAATTTGTGAGAATATGGTGAACCCTAAGAAGAAAGACCAGACTCACAAGCTCAACAAAACATTATGGGCCTATCGCATGACATTTAAGACACCACTCGAGATGTCATCGTTCAATCTAGTTTATGGCAAGGCTTGCCATATTCCTATTGAGCTAGAGCATAAAGCATACTGGGAAATCAAGGAGCTCAACCTGGATACCCAACTAGCCGATAAAAGAAAATTGCTCGAGTTGAATTAAATAGAGAAATTTTGAGCCCAAACATATGTGAATGCTCGTCTATACAAGGAGAAAACTAAAAAGTGGCACAAAAACATATTTTGCCGTGACATTTTCGTGAAGGCCAACAAGTTCTCCTATACAATTCAAGGCTCAAGCTATTCTCAGACAAGCTCAAGTCACGATGGTTCGGGCCTTTCCAAGTACATCATGTTTACCCTCATGAAGTTGTAGACATCAAGAACCTCGACGATGGTATCATTTTCAAGGTTAACGGGCAACGAATGAAGGCCAACACCGGAGCACTAATTTTACGTGACAATTCTCCACTCCTCCTCCATGATGCATGATAGTTTGTACCCACTATCCTTTTCTTATTTGTTATAGCATTTTTATTTTTTTTCTCTATTCATAAATAAAATCTTTATTTTATCTTACTCGTTTCCTTTTTATTTTTCAATATTTTTAGTTTCTTGGAAAGGCAGCATGAGGGTAAAAGAAGAAGTAAAGTTGGAGGAAACCCTAATTTTATTCTCAGTTTGGGTGACAAAAGGGGATAACTTTATCTCTTTTTAACTTTTTAATTTTTAAACATCATAAATCAATCACATTTTATTTTCTATTTCCTTCTTTTTATTTTATCGTTAACTCCCCATTAACTCTTCCCTTTTTCCCAAAACCTCCAACTCCAAGCCATTCATTTTTTAACCACCCTTAATTTCTTTGTTTTCACTTTCTTCACATCTCTTTTATTTTCCTCTCTCTCTCTTTCATCTTCTTTGTCGTGCAAACACCATAGCCAAAGTCCCAAGCTTTATTTTTTTCATCTTACAGTAGCCATGGCCTATTTTAAGCAAGTCACCAATACCTCTTCATTGTTGTAAACGTCAATAAATACAAATTGATAGGTTCAAGGATGAGGCTTCCAAGGAATGTTTCCAAGGAATGTTTCCAAGGAATCAAAACCCACAACATCTATTTCGAACAAGGGTTCATCTTTTCGATTGTTGAAGATGAGGGTTTTGGATTAGAGGTCATGGAAGTGATGGCTACACACAAGGGGAAGAAGTTCGCCCAACACCTCGATGAGGTGTCTACGATATTAGTGAAAGAATTCTATACTAATCTTACCAACCCTTCTCAACACGTCATCTTTGTAAGAGGGGAGAAGGTCCAATTCACTCCATTGGTCGTCAATCGATCTTTCAAGTTGAAAAACATTCTATATAACTACTCCAACTCTGACAAGCACACCAATTCCAAAACCTACCAGTGATCTTTGAAGACTTATCTAGAACACTAAGTGGAAGGGAGACACCCCTAGCAAACTAAGCGTTGAGAGGTGGTGCCTTAAACCTAAAACAAAACTATGGAACTATTTCTTGAAGACCAGGTTGAAGCCCACATTGTATCGCACAATTATTTTGCTGTAGAGAATGATTTTCCTCCATTCGATTATAGTCAGACGCTTGATTGACATTGACAAGATCATAGTAGAAGAAGTATATAATTTCCTTAAGAGGAAGAAGAGCCCCTTAATCTTTTCAAGCCTAATCACTGTGTTGTGCAAAAATAAAAAGGTCGTTAAAAACTGGCTTATGAGGTTGAATCATCCCGAAAAACCAAAGAGCAAGTTGAAATCTTGTCGAACAATTTACAAACCTTCTTCACTTATTAGAAAAAGAGAGATAAGGTCTTGTCCTCTTCCTTCAAGAAGATGTTCCCCTTGACTTTCGATGACTTCCCTCCCTTCCCCGGAGGAATATTAAGAACACTGAAGGATATTGCAACATCCTTTGAAGGGGCCTGACGTGATGAAGATGCTCCAGTTGATGAGACATCACTCATGTTTCCTACCATAGTCAAGGCGACCGCTACTTGCCCCCACAACAGTTATGAAAGATGAAGAAAATCATTTGGGAGACCAACAGATCCCAGAGCACTGAGACGAGCCAAACCAATCTGAAGATGTAGAGAATGAACCCGTTGAGCAAGCTAACGAGATCCTTCATTCGCCTGAAATGACGTACCACACTAATTAGCCAATGACCAAAATTCGACTAAAGAGATCAACAAGTTGTGCGTGGACTCCTCTTACATAGGTGTTTGAGACTACTACGCCTCTATGCACCACCCAAGGACACGACCAGGCTAGACCTACTCCAAAGAGAAAACACACCAGACATGTGGGGAGCAAGACAACCCCACCGCTACTACAATGAGGTACACTTATTTTCATTAGCATTTTCATCTCATATAGTTTAGCTTAATTTAATTCTCATGTATTGAGGACATTGGATCTTTCAAGTTCGGGATTGATAGTCATTAATAGAATTCTGATATGGTATTTGTTAGGTTTCAAGGTAGTTTTTGGAATAATTTAATTGCTCACAATGATATAGAATATTTTATGGTTGTTATTGCTTGAATGTACATGACTGTTGGGATTGATAAAGCCAACTCTAGGAATTAATTGTTTGTGCTCAAATTGATACATGATTGTATGTTTTCTATGCTTAAGGAGATTAGAATTTTTTTAGAGAATAACTCATTCATGCCTTAGCATAAATTGTTGTTAATGAGCTTAAATGATAAATGATAGCTTGAAAGGTTAAATTAAACTTCCTTATGTTTATAGAATGTGTTGAATTGCGAATAAATGTTTCATCATAACTGTAGAGGGACATTCCTCTTCGCTATAATATTGCATAGAACCCCCATTTAAAAAATGGCAGAGTCACGAGATGACTCTACCTACTAGCTCGAGGATGAAACATTTACTCCAATTCATCTAGAGTTAACCCCTCGTAGCAGTGAAAATATATTTAATTTTAAGGAAATTAGAGTAAACTTGTGCTTAAAGGTTGAATAAATGCTAAAGATGAACATAGAACTTGACTAGAATTTTTCTAACTTTGTTAAGCATATATTGGATTCACTCACGTACACACATGCAAAGGATCTTATTCTAAGGAAAAGTTATTGAATTCTCAACTTGTCTAGTATGTTAAAGCCTATATTTTTAGGGCTAAATTTTACACCTTACAACTGTCTTGGACTGAAGTTTGACATAACATTTCTTTTGTTGATTACTATCCATTGCTTGAGGACAAGCAATAACTTAAGCTTAGGGGTATGATAACCTCGTTAAAAGTGTATATTTCATGCTTAAGTTTGGTGGTGTGATGTTTTGCTGCAATATTTTAATGATAAACTAGTGTTGCTTAAAGAGAAATATCGTGTTTTGTTAATGATATGCAGGTAGCTAAAGCCAAATGAGAAGTAAAGAACTATTGAAGTTGAAGGAGAGTTGGAAAATGCTACAACATTTTGGATGTAATTTCTTGGTGCAGAAAAAGACAAAATAATGATGATATTTTGTTGTCAAGTTGTCAAGCCCACACTTGAATCCTCTGTCAGCTGTGTGTGTGAGCTCCACCTGCCAGTCTTGACTACCCCTCACGTGAAGGGAATGATCCCTCGGGTAGAAAAGGAATTTTGGGCACAAAATCGTATGTTGCCCTTAGTATAAATAGATTAAGATACC
The DNA here is from genome assembly GCF_006381635.1 of Hibiscus syriacus. Taxonomy (NCBI): domain Eukaryota; kingdom Viridiplantae; phylum Streptophyta; class Magnoliopsida; order Malvales; family Malvaceae; genus Hibiscus; species Hibiscus syriacus. Next base: position 1,327,648 of record NW_024063263.1, on the reverse strand, counting down.
CTAAAATCAAGGTGGCCTTTTGGAGGGTATGAGCTAAGAAAAATAAAAAGGCGACAACACATATTTCCTCCATTTTTCTTTTTTTTTCTTCCTCCTTTGTGGTGTTCTCTATAGCCAAGATCAAGGGGATAGCAAGCTAGGCCTTTGAGAGAAGCTAGCTTTGCTAAGGCATTTCAATGCAGCGGTTAAAGTTCATGGTAGCTTACGTGCTTAACTTGGCTTATTCCTTTATGGGTCACCTCCAACTTATCTCATATCTCCTTTGTATTAGAGCATGAAAATACTCTACTATATTTGTCCAGACGAAGTGCACAAAAGAGAATGTGTATGACTTTAGCGTTGAGTTGGACGATTTTCTTGTCTTCGTAGGTCCACTTTGACCGGTTTCTTGGAGGGGTGGGAGAACCGTCGAAGAATATATCCCAAATATCAAGATCAGTGGCTTGAATGAACAAAATCATCTTATTATTCTAATAGAAGTAGTTGGAACAATTGAAGTAAGGAGGCCTCGTGATGGAGTGAGAGTCCTCAAGGTAGTATGAGCCAGAAGTCAAAGCCATCTTCTCGGTTGTGACAAAAATTGATAGAGATTATTCAAGGACCATCTCAAGAGGTTGCAAGACCTTCAAATAAGTCAAATCTGATACCAATTTTTGAGATTTGAGGCTCTATGAAATCAATCGAAAAGTGACCAAAATGGGTGAATTGGCTTTTTGAAAATTTTGGGAATTAAGGAGAAATGATAGGAAAATGGCACAATGGTTTAGTGGTTCAACTTCCTCAATGAAGTCTACATCTACTATCTTAGCTCATCACTAAGGATTTCTAACAAATTTAGTAATTTATTCTTACTTTTTCTAGGGTCAAGAGTAAAATTTACAAAATCTCTTTCTTTTCAATGACTAAGATATAACCACTCCCCATTTACAAAGGATAAAATTTGTGTAAACAATAAAACCTATACAGGGTAAGTGTTTACCATTTAAGCTCACTAAAAACACTCTATTTACAAGAGAAAAGGAAAAATAAGATTGGAAGAGTTTTTATCTTGATGTGGATTTCTTGGATAGGTGTTGTCACCTTCTTAAAATGTCTTCAACTTGTTTTTATATGTTGGATTGAGTTTGTGATCGTTTCTAGTCGTTAGTAATATTTTGGAGCCATTGGGGACTTGATTGCTGCAAAATAAAATTACCTAGACCAGGGAGTATAGGTACTCGGGATAGGAGTATTGGTACTGCCCTAATAACTTTTAAATAAAATAGTTGTTTATGATCATCGGGCTAGGTGGGTATCGATACTACTATACAAATTAGTATCGATACTCCTCTAAGTATCGGTACCAGTCATGCCTATTGGAATCTGAACATCCTTAAAAAATAGGTAGTATCGATATTGCCATATGAGTATCGATACTTCTCTTGCATTTGGTATCGATACTGTTGAACCATGTTTTATAATATTTTGATATAACAAATTAAGGAAAAATGTTTTTGGACTTCATTGAATTTGTTCAAAGTTTTCAAAAATAATTCAAAGTTCATTAAACTAGAATTTGAGCATAAAACACTTTTCTGGGTACGTAGTACCGATACTGTTCTTACAGTATCGATACTATATGAACAATATTGATATTTTTCATGTGGTACCGATACCAAGATAAGAGAAGTATCAATACTCTCTAGGTAGTATCGATACTACCAGTTGTTTTCAAAATTGCTCAAATTCCAGAATGCAAAATATGTACCGATGCTCAAGGGGTACTGATACTACTTTACACAATGGTATTGATACCATGAAGCATAGTATCAATATTGGTCAAGCCCAACGATCTTCAACGGCTAGTTTATTTAAATATTACAAAGGTAGTACCGATACTCATTAATGAGTATCGATACTCCCTGTCTTTTGTAGTTTTATTTTGCAAAAAATTAATCCCCAATGGCTCCAAAACATCTCCAACGGATAGAAACGGCCACAAACTCATTCCAACATATAAAAACAAGTTGAAGACACTTGAAGAAGGTTACAACACATATTCAAACAATTGGGATCAAGAGAAAAGTTATTTCACTATTTCTGTTTCTTTTTCTCTTGTATATATGTGTTTGAGTTCATTGCAAATCTTTTAATTGTTTTCTCATGAGTTTAAAACTTGTAAACACTCTACCTTTGAGAGGTTTTCTTGTTTACTTCTTTTAACCTTTGTAAAGGGCATTGGTTCTAGCTTAACCTTTGAAAAACTATGGAGTTGTAAATGTTATCTCTTTGTTCTGGAAAAAGAAAGAACAAATAAGTGAATTTGTTATAAAATCCTAAGTGAGAAGATTAGGTAATGAATGTAGACTTAGTTGAGAAATCAAACCACTATAAATCATTGTACAAATTGTTACATATTTTTACTATTTACTTCATAAAATCAAAAAGTCAATTCACCCCCTTTTGGGAATTTCTCAGTTGTTCAATTAAGCTTCATCGAATCCCAACAGATACTATAAGAACAATATCAATACTGTTCATGTGGTATCGATATTGTAAGCATAGTATTAGTACTACTTTGCTAGAAAATTGTTCTTTTGTTCAAATTTTTGTTTAATGAACTTTGAATTACTTTTGAAAATTTCGAATAAATTCAATCAATTCCAAAAATAATTTTACCCTTAATTTGTTATATCAAAATAGGTTCAAATAGGTTCAACAGCTTCTTTCCTCTATGTTTCTCATCGCACTTCCTCTTACCGTAACTCATCGAACTTCCTCTTACCGTAACTCATCGAAACCCATTCGAAAATCGCAAGTTGCCTAGGTTGATCACCTTGGATACTCACTCAATTGTCCACCCCTTGCTCTCCCTTTGGGCTCGAGTCTTCAATGTAATGATTGTTTCGTCCCCCTTATTTCCCACTTGACGGTGGGTCTCATTAGTCCCCCTCGGTCGTCAATCAAAAGGGAACGAACCCTAGAATTATGATAGGAGCTTCCAAGTGAGGGGTCTTGCTCGGTCGAGTACTTAATGTCTTGGTCTACATAGAACATTCTACCTTTTTTCCTTTGCTCCCGCTTGCTTAAGCTCTAGTCGAGTTCACAGTGAACCAATCACCATATTCCAATACATCCAGATTATTTGCTACAATGGTCAGGCACTCGACGATTGCATGACCAAGAAGGTCACATCAATGACAAAAGTATGAGAGCCTCTCGTATTTTAGGAGACATTGTCTGGTTTGATCATTTACACGCACACCAAGGTTGAGGCACCTTCTCAATTACTTTTTGATGTCAATCTCCACTCTTATGCTTAAGAACTCACCCATTCTACCTTCTCCATCTCTCAAGTCGACCACCACTGCCCATCCAGTAGTGTTCCCTATCTTGATACTAGAGACATTTTTTATAAGCCATAAAGGGAAATCGATGATCTTTACCAAATGGAAAACGTTTCAAAGTTGAATTAATCCACCCTCAAAGTGGGATGAAGTCAAATAATGCAAGCAAATCACTATAAAACTCCAAGGGGTTATTCTCATAACTTCTTGCTTATCTTCAAGAGTGTTGAAATTGAATAGAAACATATTTGTTCTAAGATAAGATGCTTCAACAAGTTTCTTGGCATCTAACACCGAGCGAAATACTTTAATAATCGTGTCTTCATCCACAAGTTCGAGAGTTATAAGCTTTCCAACAACCCATCAATCCATGACTTCAAGGTCTTCATCGCTAATAACCCTTGGCGTTTCAAACACAACGACCTCTTTTTCGGTGAAAGATAGATTATTCATGAGATGGAGGCCTTCTTCAGACATGATAACAGTAAGGGAGAAAGGATGCAAAGAGGATTTGGGATAAGTGAACTTTGAAAACAAAGGAGGTTTACTTGGTAAAATTGAAGGGGGAAGGAGTTAAGATCTAAAGCCTTGCAAAAAGTGGAAATAGGGAGGGGTTTAAGAGATGAATCGTGAGAAAAAAGTAATACTAACAAGGCCACTTGGGAAGAAACAAAACCTAAAGATATCACAATGAAAAAGAGTAACAATTTGACTAGAAATATGGCTATTTTACCTTACACCAAGAAAGGTCCTAATCAAAAAGATCTAACCAGATTAAAACCTTGTTAAAAGAAAACCAAAAACATTAACACAAGGATTTGGTAGAGATCAAAACCTTTTGATTAGAAGTGAGAAGACTTGTATTGTGAGGACAACTTGATGGGAATGAAAGAGGTAATCATACAATTCTTCAAAGTTGGTAGAGATCAAAACCTTTTGATTAGAAGTGAGAAGACTTTTAATGTGAGGACAACTTGATGGGAAGGAAAGGGGTTATCATACAATTCTTCAAAGTTGGATCGATTTGACAATACTCCCTAGATGAAGGAAGTTCTTTAGGATCTAATTGGATTTATCTAAAATTCAATTGGGTTTGAATCATCTTTTTTCTTCTTTTAGGGCATAAGATCAACTAGGACATGAGAAGCAGCTAGAGAGAGGACAGTTGGTAAGGTTTGTGAGCTTACTTGTCAAAATTCTCTTAGGATTTAGCTTAAAATGGTAACTTCCCTTTTGTCTTGGAGAAAACAAGCGAAACCTTCTGGTTGTCTCATCATTTCCATTATCTTGTCTATGTTTCCCATGCCCTTTAAAAATCTTGGATTTAAATTGTTTCCAATCTAAGGTTCTTGGACTTTGAATTATGCTAGACCATTGTATGATGTGAATTGACCATTGACCTCTCCATGACATATATAATATCTTGTCAAAATGACCAACCTTTTTTGATAGACGTGATTTAGTTCTCAAAGTTGACCAGTGACAAGTCATATATTGACTTTGCATAAAAATGTACTTTTTGTCTTAGGGAACTTAAACTTGCCCAAATCCAATCAGTCGTTGCATCTCTCATATCTCCTTACAATCGGGTTCTTTTTCGAGTAGTGTGTATTTCTAAAAAAGGCTAAGGTTGTTTGTACCACCTGTTTTGTACCAGACTTTCTTTTTTACTGTATCAGGTAACCTTGGGCAAGGTGTACCTAGCGATGGGACTTCACTTTTTCCTTGGCCCCGCCTATTCATCCTAGCACCCGGTTGGTGAGATTAACACGAAAGATTGATGTTTGACTGTTCTTAAAGCCTCGTTAGTCTGTCCATTTCTGACCAGCTTTGAATCATCATCAAATATCCAAAAATGGAAGTTTTATTTTCCCGGTGAGTAGGAAAAACTTTCTTTGGTCTAACAAATAATGAAATATCTTCTTTCTTTGTTTAGTTCTAGAGAAATGTCCTCTCCCTTATTGGTAACTTATCCTTTGTTGAAGATCCTAACTACTAATCTACTCACAGTGAAGAGTTTTTTTCCCTTTTCTATCTCTTTCTTGAATACTCTCGAACTCTTGCATCTGCCATTTCCCTTCTCTTTCTTTTGAGACGTCGTTTTGCCCATTTTTTCCCTCTCTCTCTAAACGCCCTCGATGATTGGAAGCTTTAAGGCAACCCTAAAAAAATCAAATGAAATATGTTAAATCCAAAGTAAAACTTACCTTGTCTTGAAGTCCTCTGAGGCATCCATCGGGGAGTGGATGAATGACTCGAAGAATAGCGGTTTTGTAGGATTGTACTTTGTAATGGAACCTTTGAGGATTTGAAATTTGTTTTAGACTTGGGGGAAATCCTAGTCGGTTTGGTTTTCTTTGGAAACATAAATAATAGAGAATGAACAATAAGGAAGAACTTTAATCTTAATTTTTCCAAGGAAAGGAAACTAATTTTGAAGCACAAAATCTATCTCTAAATCTAGGCTTGAATCTAAACCATCCATGACCTTTGTTGTGACGAGGTTGTAAATGAGACGAGACAGATCGCGGGTTGCTCGAGATTAACTCGATCAATGCTCCATAAATACTCAGATCGAATAGACTCGACTCGAATTCTTAACGAGCCGAAACGAGCTATTTGATACTCGACTCGAAAAGCTCGTGAACAGCTCGAAAATATAATATATTAAGATTTTATTTTTTAAAAAAACAAATTATTAATAATATTAACATTTATGTGTTGATTTTTAAAAAAAAAGACACAGTAAGACTTTCATGTATTTAAGGTTCAGATTTGAGTTTGAGTTTAACGCTTCAATCTAGTTAAGTTTAAGATTTTTTTTTTTCATTTCGAGCCTTTTCGAGCTACTCACGAGCTTCAGTTTAGGATTTCGAGTTCGAGTTCGAGTTCGAGTCGAGTTTAAAAATTTTAAGCTCACGAGTTTTCGAGTCGAGTCGAGCTCCATTTCAAAGTTTTTGAGTCGAGTCGAGCTCAGCAATACTCGAGCTCTACTTGGCTCGTTTTACACCCCTAGTTGTGACGCTTGTTTTCCCTAGAAGGAAAATATAACCGGAGAGAAAAGTTCAGAGAAAACTCTCTCTCTAGAACCACCCATTTGTTGACTAGAATATATATAAGGGGTGGGATCTAATTGCGGTGTGTATTTTTTTTAGTTTTATACATTTTTAGGATCATTGAATAAGAGAAATTAAACGATGATATTAATATACAAAATGAAAAGATATTATTGAAAAAATAAGGAGTTAATATTATCTTTTGATTTTATGCAATCCAACAATCTTAAATATGTATAAAACTTGTAGTTTAAGTGGATCCTAACCTTATATATAAACTTAAACTTATAATATATTTACATAAAAATGATGATATTCGAACATGTTATTATCTTTTCTTTAAAAGATATATTTAATAAAATGTCCAATATTATCCTTTCTAAACTTTAAGATTTTTCTTTTTCTAAAATGAGATTAATATCTTTATTTTTTGGGGTGTGATATTTTCTCTAATTACGAATGTTTATCTTGTTTAACCAAAATCATTAAGGGTGTGTATGGTTGGAGGAATGTGAGATTCTCATGGGAATAGAATCCACATTCCCCCGTTTGGTTGGTCTGGAATGTCATTCCCGGTAATCTTACATTACCAATAGTGGATTTTTTGGGGTATATTATCGGGAATGTCATTACCTCCCTTTCTTTATGTATTGTTGGATTACCAACGTTTTGGACTAAAATGCCCTTAAAAAATTTCTTTCAAAAATATCATTATTCTGTCATTGAATAGTAAAAATTCTACGAAGGATAAATTCCTTAAACTATTTTAGATTTACAAAAAAAAATCTATAATTAAAATTTTATATGAAGTTCAGGGGTTAAAATAAAATTTTACCCTTTCATTAAACCTTTTTATATTTTCAATTTTGTAAAAAGAATTATATAAATTTTATGAATTTAAAATTTTTAAAGAAAATATATAAATATTTTCCAACTTGTTAAAATATATATATATATATATATATATATATATATATATATAATAAGTACAATTTGGTCAAATATACATTTCAATAATCTTTTATTCCTTTAACCAAACACAATAATCTTACATTCCTGCTAAACAAACCAAACACAAAATACAACATTCTCAGTAATCATATTCCCTGGTAATCTTTTATTCTCACTGATAATTTTACATTCCGTGAACCAAACGCACCCTAAAGTGTTATACTAAAGAATCACTCTGATATTCATGAATCAAATAGTTAAAAAAATCATTTTGTTATCACTTGTCACAAGATCATTTTATTTTCCCAAGAAATATATATAATAGGGTTGTAATACTATTATTTTTGTGACATTAATAAAAAATAAATTTATTAGTGATATTATATCAATTTTTCTTAAATTATCTAAAATCAAAATTAAAAAATGAATGTCAATCAAAATTAAAATACGTTCCCTATTAATATATTATAAATTTAGTTGACAAAAATATGGTTAATAATAATTAATTAATATAGTATATTTATTATTTTCAGAGGGGCAAAACAGTCATTTCAACATAGTTTATGTAAGTTTACTAGAGTCGGCTAATATAAAAACATCAAGCTAGCGAATGAACATAAAATGAAAATGAAAAAAAAAAACACAAATAAAATAAAAAATTATATGTGCCTTTGGAACTATGTAACTTCAAATCAGAAAGCAACCTTTTGATTTCATGTTTCACAATTCAAATTCGATTATGATTTGATTTCTCATCTGTTCCTTCACTTTTCCCATACCAGAATCTCTATTTGTCTTTCTCTAGAATCCTTTTTCTCTCTCAGATTCTTGCTTTTTTCTCTCTCTTTTTTGCTGATTCAATTTCAAGTTAAAACAGCTCCCCTTCAATCTGATATTCCCATATTTGAATTCTGATTTAGCTTTGATAATCTTTGATAGCTCCTTTCCCTTTGTGTGTTATTTTTTTAAAAATTTTTGTGTTGTTTCTTTTATGGCGGGAACGGTTCAGCTGATGGGAAGTAACCGATTCTCTTATCTCTGACATTTGCTTCAAGTCTGGGGTTTTTTTATGGAGCACACTTGACAACGGGAATCCTGTGCCTGACACCTTGGGTTCGGGTTTGAAGCATAACCCTGGTATTTCGATGGACTGGACATTAGAAGAGCAAGTTATACTTGAAGACGGGTTAAAAACGTGAGTCGTCTTTTTGTCTCTTTTTTCTCTTTTAGTTGAGTAGAATTTTTGGGTTTTGGTGGAATTATCTTTTGTAATTCTTTGAAGTCTTTAATGTAGATTTTGAATTTTTAAATGCTAGAAATGTGAATTTTGTTGTTGGTTTCTTGTTTGAGTTGTGGGTTCTTAGAACTGATAGCAAATGATAAATAAGTCAATAGTATGTAAATATAAATGTTCCATTCAATGGTTTGAGATGTTTTATCTATTCCCAACTTGTTTATCATAGTTGCAATCTGAGTGTATTCTAATGGCTGTAAGCTAAGTTACTCGAACTTAACTCGAGTGTAAGTGTTTGTTTCTGACATGGTTATGGTTAGACTTTTTTATATGGTTTTTCATGTATTCTGAGGATCCTTGGAGATCCTATGCCATATCTATGTGTTGGACGCAGGTATCAGACATGAGGATTTAAAAAAAAAATGAAAAGCCCGACCAACATAGGTCGTAAACGAGGTGTTTTAAATGCTGTTTAGAAATCTTATGTTTGTCATTGTAGCTTTTTCCGGTGTCAAGATACTGAAGGTAAAATGAAATATTGTGCTTGGAAGCGGGTAGCACTGACCTCATAGACATTATATTTCTATTAGGAGACATTCGAATCATCTCTATTCCCTAACATTTGGGTTAACTTTTGGCTTCAGTTATACTGAAACTTATTGAATCACCTGTCTTTGAAAGTTGCAAAGGGTGGTTCCATAATTGAAAGTACAACATTTTTGTGTATGTTTTGTATCTTTCTTAGTGTTTGGACATCTATTAAGTGACTAACATATCTAAAGCATCTTACTAACTCTAACTATTGTTCTTGTATTTGGTAATCATGGTATTCAAACTTTATCTGATCTGCTCATAAGAATGCGGTTCTCTTAAACTTCCATTGTTTTCTGCACTTCTTTTCTTGATAGGACTAAATTTAGTTACATTTAGTAAGGCCAATAACTTCACTAAACTAATTTAGACTTTTTTATATAAATATTATAAAAATCAAATTTTCTCTTGTGATTTGCCATCCTTGTCAATTTTCATTCATTTTGCCTATCATGTCTCCTTTTTTTCGCTTGCTTCTTCCATTTTGCGTTCTTTTCCTATATCGTATTCCCAGTCCATGCTTTTTCAATACCCATTGCCTTCTTCACAACACCCTTCCCAGTTCCCACAACCCACCTTGTTTTCCTTCGTGGGATCTCCCATCTTTACCTGTTAGCAATGGGGAAGAAGGAAAAGAAAATAAGAATTTTGATCTTCTATATCTTACTGGAGCTTACCATTGGTAACCTGGAGACAGGCTAAAGTTTTTGATATTGGATCTTAAAGTTTCAAGAGTGGAATTTACTAGTTCTGCTCATGTTTGAACCATTCATTATTTCTTTGTATATTTTTTGTGTTTGCTCGATATGGTTTCGTTTTTAGTCTTTTTTGTGGATAAAACCTTTATTTGGGCTAAGCTTCCCCCTGATTAGTAGATACTGTGTGGTTTGGCGCAATATAATATGTTATTTCTTTTGTATCAAAAGAAGTAAAGGAAACATCAGGTGACTTATCTTGGTAAGTAATCTAAAAGTTTGGCGCACTACATGTAATGGATGATACTCATGTTCTAATTGGTATCATTCATTGTCTTATTTCTAGTTTTCCTCCAATATCGTGCTTAATTCAGAGGTAACTGAGAGTTACGTCCCTATCTGGTAGGCTTGTGAGTTAGAAGATTAGGTATCATATCCGAATGAATTATGACATGCTAGTATGTACCTCTCTATGGAAAGAAAATGAATGATTTCTGTAAACACTAATTTTTTTCTTATTATTATTATTATTATTATTATATATTATTATTATTAAATAAATATATATATATATATATATATACAAAGGCCCAAGATCGGGGCCTGATTACAACTCTGGCCCAACTCCCAGAAGCCCTAGGGTTTCACAACCCTAGGTTTATATCCCGGCCGCCACCTCCAAGCTTCAAGAACATCCACGCGGCGCTACCACTGCCTCCAGCTGCCTTGCCGACGCTTCAGTTCCAGATGGTCCAACCAGTTGCTGCCGACGCTGCTGTTTCCACGACGCCGGCCTCGTCGAGCTTTCCAGAAGCCAGCTGCCCCCCACACGTCGATACCCAAGGGTGAGTCACCACACAGTTCGGTGACTCACCGAAATCCACTCTTGAGACCGGTCCGAGACAAGCTCCGACGAGGCTATAAAACAACCATCACCTGCAAGAAAAAAAAAAGGGAGGAGGAAGAATCGGAGATAACCAAAACAGAGAGGCAACCAACACACAAACAAAAACCACGGCAAGAACAGTGAACCAAACAGAGAGCAGAATACGAGAACAAATCAACAGAAAGAAGAGGAAAAGGAGCATCTTACCATCATAAAAGCCTCCAAACCGTTTGGAACCACCGGAATCGTTGTAAAACCGAAGGTAAAACCTTCGATTTATTTTAGATCTAGAACGATCTAAAGCGTTTTAGGACAAGTGAATGCCATATTCGGCCTTAGGAAGTCGAGATCTACACTCTAGGGTAATTTAAGAATTCCGGCCACCAGCGGTGGTGATCGACGCCGTTGGTGGTGGCCGGCCGGCGACAGAAAATTAGAGAGAGACGAGAGAGTTTCTCTTCTCTCTCAGTTAGAGAGAGAAGAGGAAGGATGAAAGTGGAAGCTGGCCCTTAAGGGCCGGCCTTGAGGGGTTTTTAAACCCTTCCCCAAACGACACCGTTTTGGGGAAGGGGTATATCGGTAATTCTCATGTGGGTAAACTATACCCGCTGCTACCATAGTTTTGTAACTTTTCATTTTGGTCACTGGAATCAAATCTTGAACCTTTTAATTTGATCTCGAAATTTTAATTTTATTTATTTTAGTCCTTTATATTAAAATAATATATTTAGGATAAATAACAGATTTAATCCCTTAATTTTAATAAATAATATTTTAATCCTTAGTTTATATTTTTAATTTATTTTATTTTAATATCCGAATTTTAAATAATTTTATTTTTGTCATTAAATAAATAAAATAAAGAAATAGCATATTTAATCCTTACAATTTTGATTAATTATGAATTAGATTTTTGATTTTATTTTTACTGTAATTTAGTCAGTTATTTTATATGTTTTCATTTATTTTATTGTTTTTAAATATATTGTTTTAGTAATATTTTTCTTTTATTATATTGTTAAATATTTTTTCATAAATATATATATAATAAATAGTAATTTTAAATATTTATTTTTAATATCGAAGAAAAGGACAGTCTTAATACAACTGGATGTCCTATTCTGATATTTAAAATTAAAAAAAAACAATATTATTTAAATTAATATTTATCAATATCAAAGAAAAGAGCTGTCTTAAGGCATCTAGAAGTTCTTTTCTGATATTTTTAAATAAATAAATATTTTTATATAATTTTGAAATAATAGGATTATAAATTAAATATATATTTGAATTTTTAAATTTTAATAATAAGAGAATTTATAATTAAAAAGTACCAATTTTGGGCGTTGTAGGGGTGCAAATCCTTCCCTAAACGTAACCGACCACGAATCCCTTTTTATTAATAAAAAAGAATGAATTTTTGGTTAAACGCAGATCAGTTTATCTTTTAACTGATGTTTTCTTAAAAACACTTTTAAAAGATGATTTTTAGGTATTCGACCTACCTAACCCAAAAGGTCGATGGCGACTCCAAATTATTTATAAAAAAAAACCATTTATTCACATCAATTTTCCCGCCAAAAATAAAATTTTCGTGCCCGGACGAAAACCGGTTACGACAGCTTGGCGACTCCGCTGGGGATTCAGTTGTCAAACTTTTAAAATCAATTATAAATTGTCTCTACTAATTAGAAATTAAAAAAAAAATCATTTATTTAATTTTTTCTTTTATTTCAATTTTTTTATTATTTATTATTTCATAATTTTTATATTATTATTTATTTTCAAGTATTAAATTTCATTATTTATTTGTTGTATAGATTTGAATATTTCTCCTCACACACAACACTTGCATTGCATAACATAAAGCTCTATAATTGAGTTTGTCCTTTTTAAGTGGGAGTGAAAGCGACGTCTTCGTGAGAATTTATTCTCCGTGTCAGACCTAGCAAGTAACTTTCAGGGTTCATATGCTCTATGTCTTCGTGAGAATTTATTCTCCGTGTCAGGCATAGAGAAATGTGTCCTCTCGACTTGAACTCGATCCGCTTAAGTCTGTGATGGACTAGGATTGAGGGTTGGCAGTCCAAGGGGACATCAACAAGGACAATTCGAGTACCTTTACTCCTAGAACTGAAATTCTGCATATAATAAACCCTAGAAATTCACCTAATCTAAGACAGTACTGAACATCTGTTCATAGGTGTACACAAAGGAGAAATAAGCTCTTTTAATTTTTAATTTATATTATTATTTTTTTCTCCCTGAATAAATGCATGCGAACTAGAAATCATGCGGTTAGGTTAATTTTTCCAAACAAAGCATGGAACTAGAAAGCATGAGGTTAGGATTTATTATATGCCATGATAAATAAATTTTTTCTTTCAATTAGTTGGTATTAACCATTTCATTTTTTCTTATTTTCCCATGTATGTTATTTTTGCTCTAATTTGTTTAAATTATTTTCTGTTGTTTGCATTGCATGATCATGACCAAAAGGTGTTAACTGAAAAGACTGTTCATCAAATTAGAAAGAAATCATAAATGGACAAAAAGTTCTATTATCAAACAAAATCTGATGCGGCCAAGAAAAAACATCCTGAGGGAACTCTGAAGATAGAGAAAAGCTATGCACCCAAAGATTGTATGCCCATTGAAGAGCAAAAGGAGATACGAGAAATAAGAGAGCAGGTGTCCAAAATGATGGATAGAATATCTGTTTTGGCCAAAAGAGAAGAGATTCCTGCACAGAAAGAGAGAAAGCTTAATAAAGATAATCCTGCAATCTCAAATATGAAAGGGACTTCTGATCCTAATCAATTGGAGAAGTTACAGACAATCATTATTCGTATTCACAAATTGTCTGGAGATACCAAAGAAATGGTGACGACCGTACAAGCTCCCAGAAAAGAGAAGAAATCATGTAATCAGAAATTATCAAAGTTTGGTCTGCTCCCGATGTCTAAAACTCAGGTTTAATCCAAGATAAAAGGTGGTTCTCATCTTGATACTATCCCCATATCATATAAAGAGTTGTATGAAAAGCTACTTGAAGCACGAGAAGTGGATCCATATTATATAAAACCGTTCCAACCTCCGTATCCAAATTGGTATGACATCAACGTTCATTGTGAATATCATGCTAGAGCTCAAGGACATACCATCGAGAATTGTCTTGCCTTCAAACGCCGAGTCCAAAGTCTTTTGGATCATGGAACCTTACAATTTATGGTAAATGATCGACCTAGTTTGGTAACCGAGGGTCCTGATAGATTAATACCAAAAGTCTTCAAATGTAAGAATATTAGGAGGGGCGCTCAGAGAGAAGAAGATTTGCTGAGATTTGAAGCTCAAATACATCATTTGAAGATTGAAAACGATAAATTGAACACCAAAATGGAAACCATACATGAAGATTTCCAGAAGGTCAGTCAAGCCTTTCAAAATGCTGGTATATGAAATACCCCAGAAGAATGGATATCAGGGGTTACCAAATTGAAAAAGAGTTGCAACATACATGAAGATCTTCTCCAAAAACTTTTCAACTCCAAGAATTAACATAGGAGATGAAAGAACCCCAGAATGTCATGAAAGAAGCTGCAGTCCAGACAAGCAATATGGCCCATAAGCTGATAATCTAACTTGGCTTTAGAGAAGAAAATGGGAAAGTTATTCCCTATATGTAAAGTTTTGTTGAAGTTAGGATTAAAAGTTGTCCCCTACATGTAAAAGTTTTGTTTGATATACTGAAGCTTTTGTGTTCAATGAAATCTGTTCTAAGATGATCACTCTTAAGTAACACCTTTTCATACATACATTTACAGTTTGTATCTGTGCATTTTCATTTTGTATTTTTTATTTTTTTTATATCTTTGAATTGCACATTTTACATTCTTATTTTTCCATTATGTATTTTTCACATTTTTATTAAGTATGCCATGTACTTTAATTAAAAAACATATAATAATTCATGAAGGTTTCTGTAACAGTAAAAACCAAGATCATTCATTTATTTTACTGTACCATCATCATGAAAACAATGGAGCAATCTTATGAGGGACTACGAGACCATTGGCCAGAACCATTGACAGGGTTACCTCGGGATACAAGGAAAGAAGTTTCAGATTCAGTACCAGATGGATCAGATCAAATTATCCAGGGAATGGAATCTGATAAAGAAGATACAACTGTTATAGAGAAATCGTGCTATCAGATTGAAGAGTCGAGAAAGATAACATACCCTGGGGCATCCCACTCAAACTCAAAGAATAACCTCATTAATTATTCACAATATGAGGAGAAAGTCAAGAGCACAGAGAAAGCAATCAGAAACATGAAAGATGTTAGTGCCTACCACAAAGAATTAGAAGCAAGAGAGCTCAGCTTGATTCCAGATTTGATTATTCCCCATGAATTCAAAATGCCTGATTTTGAGAAATATGATGGCACCAGTTGTCCCTTAATCCATTTGAGAATGTTTTGCAGAAAAATGGAAGGATATTTGAGTTCTAATGATTTATTAATTCACTCTTTCCATGATAGTCTTGTTGGCCCAACAGTAGTATGGTACAATCAGTTGACCCAAGAACAGATCAAGAGATGGGTAGATCTAGCTGATGCATTTTTGAGACAATATTGATATGTTAAAGGCTTAGCTCCAACACGTATGGATCTTCGAAGAATAAAGAAGAAACCCAATGAAAGATTTCAAGAATATGCCCTAAGATGGAGAGGAGTGGCAGCACAAGTTCAACCTCCCATGTTAGAAGAAGAGATATCACGTATGTTTCGTGATTCCCTTCCAGCGCCTTTCTTCGAGTTAATGCAGGCAAATCCGACAACTGAATTCGAGATTCTTGTGACAACTGGAAATTTAATTGAGAATGTAATCAATGAAGAAAACCCAAAAGTCATATCCAAGAGCCCAACTGATCAGAAAACAAAAGCTGATGATGTAAATGTATGTCGCATCCAAAACCCCGCAACTGCAAAAGAAAAGAAAGTAATTGTTCGGATCGACCAAAGAAAGTCATGCGATCAAGAAAAACTTTGGAAGTGTTCCAAACTTCCATTTCAGTTTTGTATCCTCATTTGGTTAAAGGTCAATACATCACACCAAGACCAACTAAAATGACATTAAACCCTTTTGCTCATAGCTATGATCAAAATAGTGTTTGTAATTTCCATTTGGGGGTAAAAGGGCATTCTACAAGCAATTGTAGGCCACTGTTGAAAGAAATAGAGATACTTGTTGACAAAAGAGTCCTAACACAAGAAATGATCAAGAAATGGGGGGCAAATGAAGAAAAGAACCCTGATCCTATTACATACCTATAGGATGAGGCATAATAAAATAAATAAGTGGAAGTGTTATCTACCACTGTAGTACTTTCTATTTTCAGCATCTGTTTGAGCTTGTTTTGTTCCTTTCTCCGCTTTTGTGCAATAAATAAATATGTATTGCTTTTTGATTATGAGCAAGGAATCAAATTTAATCTTGAAATTATTGAGTATCAAGTAGATTAAATATTCTTTTAATTTTTCAAGAGTTATAGATCTATTGGCAAGTGGTAAAATTATATCTTCAATATCCCATCCAATGCCAATTACCAAAACCAAATCCTGACACTACATTTATCTGAGATTCTGAAGAAATGTCTCCACTTGTTTTTGAGACATCAACTCTAGATGTTTATCTTATCGGATAGAGTTGATTGATGATATTACCTTCCACCATATACATGATTTCAAAAGTCACACATTTGTCTTTTCGAACACCAACCATCATAAACCAAAAGACCTCAAAATAACCAACTTTCAACTATTCGTAAATTTTACTGCAAGAAGAGACGAGATGAGGCATCAGGGACCAATTCATGATGATAATTTCGCATACTCAAAGAAGAAGGGAAAGTGATTGATTGAAATAAATATATCATGCATTAATTATTTTCATGTAAATAAAGTTAATCTTGAATATTCATCCCCCTGGATACCTCTTTTACAAAGGTTTCTGTGTATGAGATGATGAACGGCATTGTTTCATTTATCCTTTAATATATATATATATATAGATCCTTTGTTATCCCCATTTGAGCCTGAATAATGTTTCTTCTAATTCAACCCTAACCAAGGATCACCCTCTACATTGGGGGGCAAGGTAAAAGATATTGGCTCACAAGAATAAAGATTGTCAATACATTTTTTTACGAAGACAAGTTTCCATGAAGTCAAGAAAGTTTTGAACTACAAAGTATGTCAAATACAGAGTGCTTGAAGATCAATCCAATCAAGAATAATGGAAAACCTCCAAAATGCAAAAGAAAGGAGGTGATCAAAGCAGTGATAATTCAGCTCAGCAAAAAGAAAAAGAGGAAAAAAGAAAAAAAAAAAAGGAAAGAAATAGAAAAAAAATTAAATCAGATGGGTGAATTATGAGCCTCAAGTTACAAGGTTGATCAAGTACAAATAAGAAGAGCAAGAAATGCTTAAGATATGAGAAAATGGAAATGAATCCAAAATTTGGCAGTCTAGAGGGATCCAGATGATGGAAAAATCCCCAACAAAGCAGATCCAAGTTAAGCAAGGCAAGATTGATGGCATCAGAATGAATTGATCCTTGGTTTGATTACCCTTAAACACTTATTTGGGCCTTTTATCCCTTTCTTTCGTAACCATAAGCCATGGCCTAAGTTACGTACCTGAAAAGTCCATTCTAATCATATATAGATTCTAAGTAAAAGATGATATCTTTAGAAGTCATTCCGCCTTCCAAGATTGATTTTTATTTGCAAAAATTGTTTTTTTAAAATCTTTAATGCATGTTATGAAAAATGATAAAGGGGGGGTTCAAGATGTAAATTTTTAAATAACATCTTGAAACCAAAGGTGGATTCAAGTTGAAAACCTGAAAAGGCGGCTCGAATATTGAATGGTGCAACAAACGACATAAGAGATGATCTTAAATGAAGCACCGCACATCCCAAAAGACGTTCCTGAGATTCTGGAATCAAGAAGTATCTCTACAAGATGAGCATAACAACTATTTCTTCAAGTTAGTGGAAGCCCGAAGCGACATACTAAACCAACTTGAAAGAATCTACTTTACCAAAATCCACCCACACCTCAAATCAGTCAATAATTTTGACACTTGCCATAGGACTATGATTTTTGAATGATTTAAAAGTGTAGTTGATTTATTTGATATTTATTAAACTCATTGTTTATGATCTGATTCTATTGTGAACCTAAGAAGGGCAATACTTTGTAAAAGTCTTTCATTCTTCAATAAACAAGGAGGAAAAAACATTTTCAAACAGGACAGTCTCAAATGAGGAAGGTCCTTGAAGCAATTGTTGCTTATTCTACCTCTGTAGTAGAAAAAGAATAGAATAATGAAGCACTTCACATTTTTGAAAGCAAGTGGTCTGAGAAGTCAGAAAGACTGGAGAATTAAACTTGTGACACTCCCCTATGACATTATTAGCAGCTCATCAAGAAAGATTATCGTTTATCTCATGCTGAGGGTAATAAGCATCACCAGACATATTATTTTCCCCAACCATCAATTCATGTTCTCTAGAAGATTACATCATAAAGCCATGAACAAGTCACTACCTGCACTCTGGTGTTGGCTCAAGTCTTGATACATCATTGCTACTTTTTCTATGACGATCATTTTCTTTGTCAAGATGATATCCATTATGTCCTTCAGAAGATTGCTGAATTTGAATTTGAGGACTTAGGGCACAGAACAAGACATTGGAACAGAATCTACCCTTATAGGCCTTTTATATAAGTAAGGTTGTTACGCTGGATGCCACCGACAACAAGGTCGAATTCGACAAATCTACTCATAAATTGCTCCAACCGATCATCATTCAGTTCTTGCACATCTGTTTTCAAAAGTATGCCAAGACAATAAAAGGCAACTTCTGTATCATTGATCCCAAGGAAAAAAGACAGGACATGGATACCACCGGGGAACATGTCTCTAGCAGATCCTCCTCTTGTTATGGTTTTAGGGAAACCTAGAAGCATTTCCACCTCATCAGGTTCAAGTGGAACCATTTTATTCCTTCTAATCCATACCAGATTCCATTTTCAAGCACTCATCAAGAACATACTTCTGGACACTCGAAGGTGTTTCATTGTCATAAGTTTCAAGAGCCTTACAGATCCTTTCTGTCAATTTGGCACTTCCTGTACATGTTTATAAACAATTCAACTTTGTTCTTGGATCCCATGAAAGCCATCATTTCTTTGTCAATGGAAAAGCATCAGCACATGGAGGAAGCAGAATAAGAGAAAATATGTTCTTAATTGGCAGAATTATGAATATAGCCCTTTTCAGTGTAGTAGCATGGAAATGCTTCGAATCTACAAATTCTGGCTCTACATCAAATAAGCATTATGATATCCTAGTCCAAACATGAATTTAGAAGATGAATGTGTTAATAGCATCTTCTGGAAGTGTTCTTTGAGTTATCTGTTGTTCTTAATTGGCAGAATTATGAATATAGCCCTGTGTAGTAGCATGGAAAGCTTCGAATCTACAAATTCTGGTCTACATCATAAGCATTATTATCCTAGTCCAAAACATGAATTTAGAAGATGAATGTGTTAATAGCATCTTCTGGAAGTGTTCTTTGAGTTATCTGATCTGGTTATACAGAACCAATTTGAATTTAGAAGATGAATGTGCTCATAGCATCTTCTGGAAGTGTTCTTTGAGTTATCTGATCTGGTTTGATAGGAACTACAGAACCAATCATTGGAATTAAAAGATGAGCTGCATGATCGTCTTCATTAAGAAGTTTCTTTTCAAGCTTCTTTTGCTTATTCTTTCCCACAAATAGCCAAGTTTCGCCTTTTTTGTAATTGGGATCATTGCATAATGGCTTCCTATCTTCTCCTAAAAGAAGTGTGTCAGCAGCCTTAGCCATTTGAGCAGCACATATAAAATCTGTCAACTCTATAAGTGATGAATCTGAACCACATCTCTCCATGGCTATTGAAGCTTCAGCCTCTGAGAATCACATTTTTGTCAAGAATAACAGTTTATTCTCCTCATCAGAATCAGAATTCATGATTTCCTCGATATCAGAAGAACTATCAATATATGTGAAATCATCCTGAAAGATCGCTTCATAATCAGATGAGTTGTTATCAGAATCAACATGTTGCATGGGTGCAGATTTTTGATGAGCTTGTACCATTGAATATGTAGTTTTGCCATTGCATCAGATTATTGTTTGCTTGGTTCTCTCCCACAGAAAAGTATATTTCAGAAATGACCTTCACTGAAAGATGCCACTGTGTCAACCTGGAATGAATGATTGAATACATCTTAAGTTATGACAATGAAGAGAATTTCAGTTACTTGATAACACTACTGTTTAGTGACACCAGAATGAGAGTATTCAAGATAAATAGATTTGGGCACGAATAAGCTACAAGTACCTACAATTCATTGTCAAATTGGACCTCGTGGGGATCATGACATTCCATTCAAACAGAGATTGAGAGTGAATCAGATAAATCTAGGGGGACATCTTGAGGGCCCATTTCAACCAAAAATAGAATATTGGGGCATTTTGAAGGCTCACAGCAATATGAATATTTGGGCATTCTTGGAGGCTCATCTCAACAAGAAGTAATGTTGAGCATACTTTTAACATCTGTATCAGTAAAATGTTGGGGAATGTTAAAGGTTCCTTCAGACAGATCCATGTGGGGTATTTTGAAGACTCAGATTAACAAGAAGCAAATATTGGGGCATGCTGAAACCCATTTCAATCAGAATTAGGACTGTTGATGCTTTTGAACAATCGTATCAGCAATTGTTGGGGCATGCTGAAGGCCCACATCATCATTGTCAAGATCATTGACTTGAAAAAATATTCCTATGAGACAGAAAGATATGAAGAATGAAAATGGTGCAACAGTGACAGTCGAACTGACTATACATAATTGCTTCGTTCATCAGGCAGTTACATTATGATCATGTTGTTGAACAAATGTTACTCAGCAAGTATGTTTTCAAAAACCTAATATTCTTAACCGTATGACAATGTGTTCTTTGATAAACTACATTACGGTTGCATGAATAAAGATGATCCTCAGGCAGACTACTCGATCCAGGGTTCAGTTCCTCAAGGTCTTAGCTTTGAATTTTGCATTCTCTGTATCAGTGATAATTGAAAATATTTCTTTGAGATTTCTGGCAGTTGTTTCAACCATTACTGTTGGGATTATGAAGCTGTTTTTCACATCAGTTTTGCTTAATTGATGACATTGAAGAGAGAAGCTCGACTTAATTATATTACCCTTCCTTTTATTACTGGGGTCATCATTACCAGCCAAGATAAACTGATTTCCATTTTGGGTTTTATCATGAGCGTCTCATCCCCAGCAGTAAGAATTTCATGAACCTCTTTCTGTACATGGATCCTACAGTTGATTTGTTTCTACTTCCTACAAAGATCATTATAGAAGAAAATGTGATCAGTATCACATTTGTCTTTGCCTGAGATGATATCAAGATCAGTTAGTGTCTCCTATTCAATTCAACACTAGCATATCTTAAGAAATTGACCAACTTTTTGGTCATACCAACATCACACTTGAATCCCCATGGAGTTTTGTTCTCAAATGGTCTTGTGACATTATACAAAAGTTTTAAACACTATGCAAAGAAGTTTCTTGACCGGCAATCCAAGCAGAAGCCACATGAGATGATGAATGTGTTGTCAAATGTTTTATGAACCAGTGTTGCAATCATATGGTTTCCATTTATTGACCCAAGATGAATTTTGTCTTCTTCAACTTCAAGATTAAAAGTGAGATATAATGAAGATTTCTTTCCACAGAAGGAGAGCTGAAAATTTTGACAACAAGAAACTAGTGGAGCCAACTAAGGTTGAACGACAAGTTGTTGTTAAGCATCTCGACATGATATGGTCCAAGTTGCCTTATTCGAGATCTGATTATATGTGGAGACATGAAAGGAATTGGAATAAATCTTCCTTGTGATATGTTTCAAGAGTCAAATTAGAACATGCTCTACTCTCCTAATTAATCCCTGCTGAGTCAGGCATATCTACATCTACACTCTTCAGAGATGACAAATTTTCTTTTTAAAGATGATAGATTCTCTTTTCAAAAATGAAAGCTTTATGGAATTTCTACACAAGTCCAAGCAAAGAAAATTGGTTTTATCCAAGACAAAATGGGACATCAAGGTCATAGTTCTGACTACAGCAAGAGTTCCACAAATGAAACATTTCTTCTGAGACCTTCATGAAGCAAAGAAGACAGTAAAGATACAAGTTGATCAGATGATTCTGCAGAAATGCAAGCTTGATAGCATAAGTTGCTACATTGATATCCAGAGGTAACCCTGGCAATAAATGATGAACTAGAGGAAGACCAAGTTCACCACTTTGAAGTCAAATGAAGATTGCATCAACATTCATGCATTCATAAGAATATCATTTACACAATAGACAATGCATTACATTGATACATCTGAGTGCATTCAAACATGAAGTTTTACAGATCTTCGGAAGAACGAAGAAGAAAAAAAATACCTTACAAGAAGAAGGTATTCAAAACCAAAAATACAGGAATCCCGCAAACATCTGAGAAGAGATGGACGCAATCCACAGAATGAGTATTATCTTGAGATTGGGGCATGTTACCCAATCAACATGTTATTTTGAAAATAATGAGAAAATGATTTCCATAGTTTCTCATTCAATCTTTTCTGAAAATGAAATTGTTGAATAGTAAGAAAACAATTTCCATAGTTTCTTACTTAGTAAACTATTTCACATCTGTAGTCCTTCAGTGCATGATGTTTCCAAAAAGCCTTCGGGAGCTTTTTGATGTTTTCAAATCCTTCGGGTCATCTGTAAGTCCTTCAGTGCATGATGTTTCCAAAAATCCTTCGGAAGCTTTTTGATGTTTTCAAAGCCTTCGGGTCATCTGTAAGTCCTTCAGTGCATGATGTTTCCAAAAAGCCTTCGGGAGCTTTTTGATGTTTTCAAAGCCTTCGGGTCATCTGTAAGTCCTTCAGTGCATGATGTTTCCAAAAAGCCTTCGGGAGCTTTTTGATGTTTTCAAAGCCTTCGGGTCATCTGTAAGTCCTTCAGTGCATGATGTTTCCAAAAAGCCTTCGGAAGCTTTTTGATGTTTTCAAATCCTTCGGGTTATCTGTAAGTCCTTCAGTGCATGATGTTTCCAAAAAGCCTTCGGGAGCTTTTTGATGTTTTCAAATCCTTCGAGT
The DNA here is from genome assembly GCF_006381635.1 of Hibiscus syriacus. Lineage (NCBI taxonomy): Eukaryota > Viridiplantae > Streptophyta > Magnoliopsida > Malvales > Malvaceae > Hibiscus > Hibiscus syriacus. The sequence goes on along the minus strand of NW_024063263.1, from coordinate 1,304,620 downwards.
CATCTGTAAGTCCTTCAGTGCATGATGTTTCCAAAAAGCCTTCGGGAGCTTTTTGATGTTTTCAAATCCTTCGAGTCATCTGTAAGTCCTTCAGTGCATGATGTTTCCAAAAAGCCTTCGGGAGCTTTTTGATGTTTTTAAATCCTTCGGGTCATCTGTAAGTCCTTCAGTGCATGATGTTTCCAAAAAGCCTTCGGGAGCTTTTGATGTTTTCAAATCCTTCGGGTCATCTGTAAGTCCTTCAGTGCATGATGTTTCCAAAAAGCCTTCGGGAGCTTTTTGATGTTTTCAAAGCCTTCGGGTCATCTGTAAGTCCTTCAGTGCATGATGTTTCCAAAAAGCCTTCGGGAGCTTTTGATGTTTTCAAATCCTTCGGGTCATCTGTAAGTCCTTCAGTGCATGATGTTTCCAAAAAGCCTTCGGGAGCTTTTTGATGTTTTCAAATCCTTCGGGTCATCTGTAAGCCCTTCAGTGCATGATGTTTCCAAAAAGCCTTCAGGAGCTTTTTGATGTTTTCAAACCCTCAGGGTCATTCATAAGACCTCTGGGCAGAATGTTTTCAACATTTCCATATTACTCAAAATAAGTTAAAATGAAAAAAATTATTGTCTTTTTTGTCTTTGCTCTATTCTTGTTAATACAAAAATGAGCAAAGAAGAACAGCTGTAAACACTAATTTTTTTCTTATTATTATTATTATATATTATATTATTAATAAATATATATATATACAAAGGCCCAAGATCGGGGCCTGATTACAACTCTGGCCCAACTCCCAGAAGCCCTAGGGTTTCACAACCCTAGGTTTATATCCCGGCCGCCACCTCCAAGCTTCAAGAACATCCACGCGGAGCCACCACTGCCTCCAGCTGCCTTGCCGACGCTTCAGTTCCAGATGGTCCAACCAGTTGCTGCCGACGCTGCTGCTTCCATGACGCCGGCCTCGTCGAGCTTTCCAGAAGCAGCTGCCCCCACACGTCGATACCAAGGGTGAGTCACCACACAGTTCGGTGACTCACCGAAATCCACTCTTGAGACCGGTCCGAGACAAGCTCCGACGAGGCTATAAAACAACCATCACCTGCAAGAAAAAAAAAGGGAGGAGGAAGAATCGGAGATAACCAAAACAGAGAGGCAACCAACACACAAACAAAAACCACGGCAAGAACAGTGAACCAAACAGAGAGCAGAATACGAGAACAAATCAACAGAAAGAAGAGGAAAAGGAGCATCTTACCATCATAAAAGCCTCCAAACCGTTTGGAACCACCGGAATCGTTGTAAAACCGAAGGTAAAACCTTCGATTTATTTTAGATCTAGAACGATCTAAAGCGTTTTAGGACAAGTGAATGCCATATTCGGCCTTAGGAAGTCGAGATCTACACTCTAGGGTAATTTAAGAATTCCGGCCACCAGCGGTGGTGATCGACGCCGTTGGTGGTGGCCGGCCGGCGACAGAAAATTAGAGAGAGACGAGAGAGTTTCTCTTCTCTCTCAGTTAGAGAGAGAAGAGGAAGGATGAAAGTGAGAAGCTGGCCCTTAAGGGCCGGCCTTGAGGGGTTTTTAAACCCTTCCCCAAACGACGCCGTTTTGGGGAAGGGGTATATCGGTAATTTCTCATGTGGGTAAACTATACCCGCTGCTACCATAGTTTTGTAACTTTTCATTTTGGTCACTGGAATCAAATCTTGAACCTTTTAATTTGATCTCGAAATTTTAATTTTATTTATTTTAGTCCTTTATATTAAAATAATATATTTAGGATAAATAACAGATTTAATCCCTTAATTTTAATAAATAATATTTTAATCCTTAGTTTATATTTTTAATTTATTTTATTTTAATATCCGAATTTTAAATAATTTTATTTTTGTCATTAAATAAATAAAATAAAGAAATAGCATATTTAATCCTTACAATTTTGATTAATTATGAATTAGATTTTTGATTTTATTTTTACTGTAATTTAGTCAGTTATTTTATATGTTTTCATTTATTTTATTGTTTTTAAATATATTGTTTTAGTAATATTTTTCTTTTATTATATTGTTAAATATTTTTTCATAAATATATATATAATAAATAGTAATTTTTAAATATTTATTTTTAATATCGAAGAAAAGGACAGTCTTAATACAACTGGATGTCCTATTCTGATATTTTAAAATTAAAAAATAAACAATATTATTTAAATTAATATTTATCAATATCAAAGAAAAGAGCTGTCTTAAGGCACCTAGAAGTTCTTTTCTGATATTTTTAAATAAATAAATATTTTTATATAATTTTGAAATAATAGGATTATAAATTAAATATATTTTTGAATTTTTAAATTTTAATAATAAGAGACAATTTATAATTAAAAAGTACCAATTTTGGGCGTTGTAGGGGTGCAAATCCTTCCCTAAACGTAACCGACCACGAATCCCTTTTTATTAATAAAAAAAGAATGAATTTTTGGTTAAACGCAGATCAGTTTATCTTTTAACTGATGTTTTCTTAAAAACACTTTTAAAAGATGATTTTTAGGTATTCGACCTACCTAACCCAAAAGGCCGATGGCGACTCCAAATTATTTAAAAAAAAAACCATTTATTCACATCAATTTTCCCGCCAAAAATAAAATTTTCGTGCCCGGACGAAAACCGGTTACGACAATTTCCTTATTAAGGCTTCTTTTATTCAGTATTTTATCCCTCAGAAGACTAGATAAATGATATCATGATCTTTTGTTCTCTTCAAACTGGCATTTGAGGAAAAAGAACTCGAGCTTAGATCGATAAATCAGTTTATTGAGGGAAACTCGTTCCTTCCTCCAAGCCACAATAGTATGAGAAGTTTTCTTGACTGGTTTTCCTTAATCAAACATCTAACTATATGAGGAAAAAATTAGATTCATCTAAAACAAAAAAAAAATATAGAAATGTTTCTTAATAATTTGGTTGGCAATTAATGAGGTGAACAAACAAGAACAAGCAAGAAGAGCATTTCATAAATGTAAAGAAAGAAGAATAAAAGATACTTTTATAGATATACGTAAGGAGATAGAGGGCAATGATCTTGGACCTTGCATTATAGAAGGGTAGTGTCGGAATTGGTGGGCTATGGCTTCATGCTTTATTTAGTAATAAGAGAGAGATATTGCAAATATGCATCTAGAAGCTTAAACAATAACTAGAATTGGGTCCAAAGAGAAGCCTCCTACCCATTTTATAAGTAATAAATTCTAGATATTGTTGCTGCAAAGAACAGTTATTTCTCAAGTAACGCATAAGAATCGGTACCTCATCTTGAGTCATCTGCTGAAATTCTTAATTATCTGGAAAATGTCCATCCAGTTCATTACACTTGTTAGGAAATGATTTCAAAGAACTGATTGGACCCTTCTTATGCGTTACTTGTCAGGAAAATTTCCATCCAGTTCATTACAGTTAGGAAATTGAAATCAGATTCCTTATTTATATATGTGTAGTTTGTTGCACAAAAAACGTTTATTTTATGTAACGCATAAGGGGTAGCATGCATTGAGACTTCTGCTGGAGTTCATAAGAAGGGGAAGGGGATAGGGATTGTCCAAGCATTGAACCCGGTACTGGTATCAATTGATGACTTGATAACAAGTCTTTTGCCACTTTTCTTGTGGTCCAGTCAACATAAAACTCTTGTTGCGAGAAAGAACATTTACTGTTTTTAGTAAAGCATAAGAAGGGGTATCGCTTAAGAACAGTTATTTCTTAAGTAACGCATAAGAGGGGGCGTCATGCATCAAGGTATCTGCTGAAGTTCTTAATTAGGTAGTTGGCAATTGCCCATCCAGTTTGTTGCACTTGTTAGGCAATGACTGCAAAGAACAGATTCTCTCTTTCAACCGTTTCTTTTGGCCATTATAAAACGCTGATATTTGGTGTTGAGAAATGCATTCGGTACAATTATTCTTTGAGTCTCCAATTGTTTCTTCTAATCTGGTAAGTCATTAGGATTGGTATGATAGGATTTCTTTGAGTCAATTATTAGACAGAAATTGGTGAGTGATTTAATATGCATAGATGTCACTGATGTTTTTCATTTTACAATATGCATTCATTATAATCTAACCATTTTTTCCATGAGTTGATTATATTCCTTAACTTCAGTTAATTATAGAATCAAATAAACAATTTTACCAAGTTTTTCAAACAACCATGCTTAGAGGAGGTATTACCGGTGAGATTGGTATCTAAGTTTCCCAAGGGAGAAAAACAAATGGAGAGACAATAGTCCCTATCTTCTCTTCGCTCCCCTCCCTTTCATTTTTTTCATATTCCGTTGCTATTAACTAATACTGGATGATCATTTTTACTTATGTTATTCAACTTGTCTTGTATTCTGTTTCTTTTATGCCAATTAATTGAGTACTTTACTTTCATGGTTAACAAACTGAATTGTTTTTCTTCCTCCCCCCCCCCCCCCTTGAATTGAGTTCGTCAATTTAATTTTCACAGTGTTGCCTTGGTATTTCTTGCAGATTTGCATTAGATCTGAGCATAACTCATTACGCGAAGATAGCCATGAACTTGCAAAATAAGACAGTACGGGATGTGGCTTTGCGTTGCAGATGGATGAATGTAAGCTTTTTTCTCTTTTTAAGCCTATCAGTTATTTTGATGGTTTCATCTTAAATCTACTTTAGAAGATGAAACATTTATGATTGGTCCAGAGGATATTTGCTCTGCTTTTACATAGTAAAATGTTGTTTATGCATGTATCTGTGTATTATAAGAGCATGATTTGATTTATGCTTTACGCAGAAGAAGGAAACTAGCAAGAGAAGGAAGGAAGAGCACATTCATGACAGAAAAAGTAAAGACAAAAAGGTATGATTTACTGTTTTTTTCTCTTTATGTGTGCAAAGTTGCACTAATTTGTGTTCCGCTTGCTCCTAAGACCCTTCGTAGTTACTTCTTAGAATTCATAAAATTAGACATAAACTAAAAGTAAATTATCTCTTTGTGAAACTGACCTGCAGAAGTTCTCTGTTTATCCATCTAACTCCTCTTCCAACCATGCACATCTGAAGAGATGTGAATGAATGCTTTCATTCACAATCGAAAACCCTCTTATACATGTGAGGTAGTCAAAGGAAACTCCTTGAACTCGAGAGTTATTGAGCAATAGTTTATTTTTTCTTAGTATAGATGTTTGTTGGGGATTGAATTTCTTCCTTCTGCTAAGCAGCTATTTCTTTGGTACAATTTTGCTCGGTTACCTTAGGTTCGTACTTCATAGGTATCGCTTATCCTTGATAAACTTGTTTTGGGTTCATTATTATCCGCAGTCATTTACATCTCTTCAGATATGCCTCTTTAGTATAGTCATTTGTCTGATGATAAGTTCACCTTTTTGGCTGATATTTAGACTTAACCAGAAAGTCTTCTTTCATAGTTTCCAGTTCATGATATTATTTTGTTGATATGATGAGAAATAAGGCAATATTTTTATTTTAAGATCATATTTTGGGCCAATAGATACTTGACAATAATTTTTGTTTTTCTTTCAGGAAAGAGTAGTTGATCCTGCAGCAAAGACTACTCATTTTGCTGGTCAATCTAGTAATCCCCCATATCCAACCCCAATGATTCCTGTGGACTATAATGATGGCATTCCACTCGGAGGTCGGATTTTATCTTTGACAATTTTTAAGTCGCTCGTAATACATAAGTCTTTGTTGATTCTTACTAGCAAGTTTTATACTTTACCAAAATACACCTATCAGCATGCCATTTTAATTAAATTTATCAGTTGTTCACTTTTTCATCAAGATATATTTAGTATTATATTAAAAGAAGTTTTATATACATAGTCTTGAAGTAGGGCTCGAGTTTTATTGTTTCATATTTTGTTGCTCTAATAGTTGCACTGAAAATTTGGTACTTTCTCTGTATTTTTGTTTGGGATTGGGGTTTATTTGATCCCTGCCATGCACATAGTTATTGTGACCTCTTTTCTCTACTTGAAAAGAAAGTTGTGAGTTTTAAGGGTTTCAGGTGAAGCATATTTTCTTTCCTTCTTTTACCGAGCATTGCTTTCTCCGACATGACTTTGTTGATGTCCATGTTTTGTCTTGTCGCAACTTACTAAACTAAACAATTCCGGATAAAGAAAGAAAGTGAAAGAGAAGATTTTTGCCAAATGCAAGCAACATAAAAAGTTGCCTGCAATTATTTATCAAATGGTTTTTCTGTTCTTGATTATTGGTTTCGCAAACAACGGAGCATGGATTTAGTGTTTTGGTTGCCAAAGTTTTCTAAGCATGAAAAACCCTTTGTCTTCTATGCTGTTATTGTTGGAAAATTTTATCTAAAAGCTACATTAATGTCGTATGACAGCCATCGGCGGGGTGGCAGGAGAACTTCTGGAGCAGAATGCTCAAGCCTTGAACCAAGTATCTGAAAATCTTGCGTCTTTTAAGGTAAGTAGTCATGCTATGAGTAGATCAATTTTACTATGTTAATCTTACTCTTCGTTTTTCTTGAAGTATTTGTGTTTACACCAATGTCCGGTGTATATTCAGACACGACTACGAGGTTGGGACCTCCCAAAGATCTGTTAGATACATAGAAAAACTGAGAAAACTTGAACATACCATAGCTTCAATTGTCTGTGTATTATTATAAAAAAATATTCGAAGTCAGTATCTGCCATTACCAGGATGGTACTGTATTGAGTTGGCATATATTATGAGCATTGTTGCAATACGGAAAACGTAAAAGCGAATAGAGTTTCTGTCAGTTGGTCTGGATGAACCCAAATTTCTGTGTTGTTCAATCAGTCTCGGCGGGTCGCTAATGGAACTTGTCTCCTTTACCCTTTTCCAGATACAGGAAAATATCGGCCTTCTCTGCCAAACTCGGGACAACCTTCTCAAACTCATGAATGAGTAAGTTCCGGTTTTTGTTAAACAACCCTTTCTATAGTAACCGAACTCTTAATTCGTTTGTCATAAAAGAAGAATAGAGTTCTTTACAACTACCCTTGTTAATCATTGTTCTCGATTCGAGCATGGTATCAGTAGGGTTGTTCAATCAGTCTCGGCGGGTCGCTAATGGAACTTGTCTCCTTTACCCTTTTCCAGATACAGGAAATATCGGCCTTCTCTGCCAAACTCGGGACAACCTTCTCAAACTCATGAATGAGTAAGTTCCGGTTTTTGTTAAACACCCTTTCTATAGTAAACCGAACTCTTAATTCGTTTGTCATAAAAGAAGAATAGAGTTCTTTACAACTACCCTTGTTAATCATTGTTCTCGATTCGAGCATGGTATCAGTAGGGTCCTTACATGCTTCTATTGATTTCCATCTGCAGGATGAATGATGGCGTGCCGGATATAATGAAGCAGATGCCGCAACTTCTTGTGAAACTGAACCTTGATCTGGCCAACACCATCCTTCCTCCTCCGCCCCCTCCCATGTAGCCGTGATCCTCCTTCCATCCCGTCAAGCTCGTCTATTTAGTTCCCCCTTTAATACAGTGCGACGTGCGGCTCTGCTGAACTGGAAAATAACTGCCCGTCGACGGGATCGTCGCGTTTAAGAAATGAGAAATGTAGAAGGCTTAGTGTTATGTTTTTATTTTGCTTCTGAACCCTCAGTAGTTTGCTTCTTGGTTTCATGCAGTAGGTGACTTACCTAAGGGCTTGTATAGGGGTGGTTTGTGCATAAAGCAAGAGTTGAAATATAAATTTTAATTCTTTGCTTTAAATATAGTTTTTAAATCTTTCAATTAGCTTTGTTGGTTTATATATTCTAAAGCCAAAACCAAACTAATAGAAATTGGAATTGTTATTTTAAAAATAAAATTAAAAGATGTCGGAAGATATTTATTAAATATTTGTAAAAATGAAAATTTTTAAATCTAAAAAATTATTTACTAAAATCAAATGAAAATTAAACGATATGTATGATTTTGATTTTTTTTTTTTTTGAAAGTTTAGGTACTAAAGCAGATCAAAACTGATAGTTTAAATACTAGATGGTTGAGAGTTATATTTGAAGATACATTGTCGTGTACTTGCCCTAGATTAATCAAATGGTTCGAGTACTAAGAATATTAAGGGTGTGAGCGTTCAATGTTAAATGGTTGAAAAATTATATTTGTTTGATTTGCTTAATATTGGTTCCATCTGTGAAAGATTTAGTATCATTAGTTAAACATAGATGTTTAGTTCAGTTGGAGTGAGATGCAGGTGCTTAATGTGATAATTAAGATGTTCGTGTATTGCAAGTGCCCATTGATTCAAGATTCTGAATGTGATGATTAGATTTTTGTAGTGGAAAACTTAAGAAGTTGGGATCGATGATGTTTGTATGCCACCTGTGATTGGATATATTCATCTTTTTCTTAAAATTTTCATGTATTTACAGTCATATTTCCATGGATGTGATTGGATAAATAGAATACGCTGATACTTTCAGAAAATGAAGGCGTCACCCTTCTGCCTTATGGTTTTGATCTCTGATTTGCACGTTATGATGCACAACCTAAGCAAATCCATGAGATCAAAGACTTCCTTCTCACTGCCAGAAGGAAAGATGCGCGGTCGGTGAAGATCGAGAAGAGCAGAGATGTGGTAAAGTTCAAGGTCCGTTGCTCCAAGTACTTGCACACACTGTGTGTGTCCGATGCCGAGAAGGCTGACAAGTTGAAGCAGTCCCTTCCTCCAGGTAGATTTGTTACGCATGAATTAGAGTAGCCTCTTATTTTCTTTGTTTTGAATGGACCAGCATGTTGAATTGTAGATAAAACAAATTATTGTCTCTATTGCCCGCAACATTACAATAGATCCTTTCATTATTCCTTGTCGTGTTAGTAACATCTCAACGCTCTTGGCCTTACCTGTTCATCTCTCATTTGTTTCTTGATTGCAGCAGAAATGTGTCGTAGCTTCCATTGCTGTCGTGTATAGTTTCCACTGTAACGTTCTCAGACGAGTTTTTTGACCATTACAAATCATTGTTTTTCATGTTTGCATGTTTGAGTGTCCAAGACCTGTGAAAACAGGGCTGCGCCAAGTAGATCGTTCAGAAAGCTGGATTTTGATTGTTAGTTTATTGGATTTGGTGTCATTTTACACCCGAACTCAACAAGTATTTCTGTAGTGGATTTATATTTGGCGTTCAGTGGATGACAATGTGCACTTTCTGATGATTAATGAAATGATTATGCTTATGTTCAGTCTACAAGAATCTATGTACTTACTTTTGTTTGAGCTATGAAGCTGTGTTTATCAGACTCATAGGTACCTGTCGGATGCATACTTATAGCAACAAAGCCATGGAGCAGGCAGGGACTGAAGATTTTATATGCAAATTTAGGAAATTATATTAAAAATTTGGAGAATACAAAATCAAAAAAATTTCGACGTAAAAAATTAGTTAATTAATAAAAAATACAAAAAAAAATTACTTAAATTATATGAAAATTTCAATTATCAGGGGGTGTGATCACACCAGAGCACCCCCCTCGGTCCATCCTGAGGCAGACCACTTGGCAAGCTCTATTCATCATGGAACATGCATATACAGACATGCAAACCAAGTATGTAAATTCTGATCAACCAAGTACTAACAAATCAGTCTGCTGCTACATTCCAATAAAAATCTGATGTATTCTCATGTCACTAATGTTGGTGTAATAATCAAATAAGCTTCTTCTGGTTATCTTTCGATGTTAGATGTTTGGATAACATCCACTGCTTCGAATTGAAGTAAAGAGTGAATAAAACAAACTGAGAGAAGCAGATAAGCATGATCACTGCTTCAAAGAGGAAAGGGTAACTATTCGGAGGATGCATGGTTAGATAAATTACATGGAGAATCAGAGAGCACAAACCCAGAAAGCCCATTAAAAGCGGGTGGAAAGTGATGAAAGAAATGAATTCCATGCCTCTCCCGGTCTTCTTTTGGCTATGATCGAGAGTCTTGCTTTCGTTGCATCGTCCACCTGGACCACCAGGTGCAAAATAGACAACGATGAAGAGAGAGTACAGTGCCATGTACGGTAGAATCAGTTTGTCCCTATGTAAAAGAGGAAGCAAAGAGAACATTGCAAAGTGTGTTAGCCAGAGTAACAAGCGACGCTCTTCCAAAGCTAATAGGGTAAGAGGCAGAAGCGGAAGCAGAATAGACTTCTCATGCACTGCATATTTCAACGATAAGAAATGATGTCAAGAACCGTTACGAGAAAATAAATAAATAAGGCCAGAAGGATGAATAACGAAAAGAGATACAAACCTTGGTATGAGAACAAGTAGAACGAGAAAGAACTATTAAGCAATGCATAGAGAAAGCCCTTACTACTCGGAGCATGGACTTGTTGAACCATTGAGGGCAGACATGTTAAAAGGGTTGCAGTAAGGCTAAAAATCCTTAATGATTGTGTAGTGTATAATTTTTTCCATTTCACCAGCACAGAACTGGTGCACCAAAAATTAGCCACGTAATCCTCGTATATCCCTCTCTCAAATGGTGCCAGACGAGATAGAACCTGCAACAAGCACCAATATTAATTTCATTTGGAAAGAAAACCAATATGAAAATTTTCTTTCGACAAGATGGTAACTTGGTATTCAATCTATAAGTATGATGCGTCACCTCTGGTAAAAAGCAACATAACAAATATTGGATGCTAGAATTTTTTCTATCCATTGTGATGAGAATGATCCATAAGTTTCATTTAGTCCTCAAGCAATTATACTCTCCACTCTCCAGACAAGATTAATTACAATATGGCATACATTGATGGGCAAATCTCAAGGAAAGGTTAATTCCCTTGGTTGCTTATTGCCTTGAATACCAATCTCATTTAAAGGTTAGTTCCACACCACCAAGATGCAGTATGAGTAAAAATTGAGAAGCATCTGGGCTCGTCTGACAAAAAAATTAAAAACATATATAGTTGCCAATCCAAAATAAATCCCATAAATAAATTTATAATCAAAATGGAAAGGTGTAATTAACATATGAAATACAAACACACAGGCCTTCAACAACCACCATGAATTCTGCATGAATAACACAAACATACAAGAGAAAAACTGGAAAAGAGAAGTTCTATAAAAAATTTTAAGAGCTAACTTAGAACAGAAAGCTAACTAAGGAGTAAAGAAATTTAGAGGGAAGGAGAAGGAGAGAGAGAGAGAATGATTTCATCCTGCCACTTACAGCCAAAGCAGCCTCTTTTGACTGAAGATATGGCCACCAGACAACAGCAAACGTCCCTATAACCATCAATCCCAGCTTTGTAACCTCGACTAGTGGATTTTTATTCTTCAGGCATTTACCCAACAGATAGCTAAAAAAGGCAGGTGCAAAATATGCACTCATCTGGAAAACATAAAAACATAGGAAGATCCATATTAAAATTCTAATCCCAAATAAACCAACTAATACACATCTTACATAGAACAAATAACAAATAAATTTTGAGTGGATGTGTTGATTTTTCATGTTAATCTATTTGATACAGTTGAATTCTTCAGCCGTAATTTTTCATTTGTTAGTGTATCCTCTGTTAGCTTCTTAACTGAAATATAGCCCTCATGCTTGTACATCCTACGTGTTCCACTGAGGCACTTCTTGGTACCGAGGAAATAGATAAGGATGGAAAAATGTTTAGTTTAATGGTTGAGATAGAAATAGAAAAGTCACTATGAAATTTATCCCTAAAATACCTCTTTCCTACCAAGCAATGCCCAGGAAATACATATAACCAGACGAAAGCCATATGATTATTCTAGGAAATACATATAACCAGACGAAAGGCATATGATTATTCTAGGTAAGGTCCGTAAGGATCAAATCTTCCAATACTCAAATTAGACTACTAGTTATTATAAAGCTAGCTGGTTTTTCAAGATTCCAACAGATATGCACATGAACCCTTATACAACTATAGGCCTAAAAGGACCTTCTTCACTACCAGAGCTAAAGCATAACGATAATCAGAAAAGTTTCTTTTCATTGATCTATAATCGAAGGCTGCAGGAACAAAGATGGTCATACTCTAATAACTTATGTCATCATGGGAGGGAAAATGTGCATGTAACCTGCGAAAAGTTTCTAGTAATAAAATCTCTCATACAACTAACAGCTTGATCACGTCCAGAAGTTAAAGCATCAATAAAAGGGTAATTGTTAGAAAAAACCTCCCTAATCCTAAATGGAGGAAAAAGTGTGCACCCAAAGCAATGGCTCAAGGAGACAACCAACCCATTCAAAGATCACAAAAAAAAAACCCAGGGAATAACCCCATATCCAGTCCGCAGACAAGAACAGACCAAATCAAAAAATAGCCAGAGCCGTTGAACCCAGGCAGTAGATTACAAGACAGCTCTAAAAGGACTAAGTTTCCCTTAGTGAAGGCCAGACATAGCACCCAAGGGTAGGGCTGATCCACCCGACTAAGAACCAAAAGCATTGAAACCTTGTCCCGCAAAAGCATCATATCTACAATTTTCTTTCTTTTTCATTTTCTTTTATCATCACTTAATCATTCCCAATGTTGTTTAAATTATTAAATTAAAGAGAACACCACAAAACTTCCTTTAGCAGTGACCCCAATAAAAATAGCCATACACCATGCAGTACCTCACGAATGATCTACACTTTTCTTATGTTCCATCAAAATTCCTTCCTTTCACATCTACTAGCATTTATCAACTATCTAGAATTACATGACATCACAAAGTTGTTGTTAAGAAATGTAATGGAGAACATGGATAAGTAGCAAAACAAACATAAGTCACCTGTTTATGGTTGAGAGCAAGACAGTATAGCACAGATGCCACAAGGTCCTTCTGAGAGAGTGCTGCAGCAATGGCAGCCATGGTAAGACCCAAGCTGATACAATTGTACTACAAAAGGAACCAAACAAAAATTAATAACCAATATAATCTTTCATAATTTAATAGAAATGGAGTGGGAAAAAAGGCTTGACAATACCTGAAAATGACCATGGTCAATTAAGATCAGGCATGGGTTCAGCAGAACCATTGAAATGTGCCAAGCTACATCGCTGTTTCGGCCAGTTCCAAGCCTAATAGAATACAAAAACACAAAATAAAGAGCTGCCGGGAAGAATATCAGCACGTCTGAAGATAAAACAGTCCACCTCATTAGCAAATTCCTGCAATTTTGTGCCACAAAAACCACAATCAGATGTGGATAAATCGAAAATTAAAAATCCAAAAGATGTAACACTGAAAACCCAACAAAAAAACGCTCACCCAATGTAAGATTCATAGCCTCGTGAAGTGAAAAGTGCAACGGAATCAGGATCGAAGGTTTTAAGGAAAACCCCATGGATGTAACTCTGGTAAGCAGTTAATGGCGGATAATCAAGGCCCCAATAAGAAAGATCATTAACGCTGCTATTGCGATACCAGTCTTTTGGTGGAAGATTAAGAGTGATTTCCATCCAATGCCTTTGCGCCTCGTAATCGCCGAACTTGGGTGGAGTATTGGCACCGGAATATGGATGAAGCCCAACGGCGAACCGAACCAATAGAGCGAATATTGATATACAAAGGAACGAGGGTTTGATCCCGTTTAGAATTAGCCACCACCAAGGATCATCGTGTTCCCCATCGTGGACCTTATCTTTCACCTTTTTAACCTTTTTCATTTCTCCTTTCTTCTTCATCCTTCGATTCCTATGTTGTAAAGTTCATTTCTTCAGTAAAAGATCATCTGCGGCAGCAGCAGGCGGTGAGTAGAGAGATCTGAGTTGACTCGGCGAATGAATTGGAATTCAGGGTTTAAGTGTATGTAGACACAAAGATTGAGTTGGACAAACTTCGACATTCTTGAAACTTTCTTTTCACTCTAAAGAAAATATCAAAATTTATTTTTTTGGTAAACTATTAATTTAATACATGAATTATCAATTTTGATCTGTTTTAATACCTAAACTTTTAATTTTTTAAAATCATACTTGACGTTCAGTTTTTGTTTCATTTTAGTACTCACCGTTCAATATAACACATTTAGTACCTAAACTATAATTTTTTGTCCGTTTTAGTACCTTTAACTTTCATTTTTTTTAAACTTAACATTAAATTTTGAATGGTGTACTAAAATGAAATAAAAACTAAATTTTAGATATGATTTTGAAAAAAATAAAAGTTTAGTTATTAAAACAGACTAAAACTAATAGTTTAGGTGCTAAATGCAAAATTTACCCCTATTTCTTCAAAAAATGTTATCGGTAATCTATATAAATAGTCTTTGAAGTATGAATAAGTTTCTATATTTAACATTTAAATTTCAAAAATAACAAAATAATCACTAACGTCATCATTTTTGTAATAGATCAATTATTCAATCGTTAACAATAATTATCACAATCACTAAATATGATGTAGCATGTTTAGTCAACTGAGTCGACACTATTTAACCACATTTACACCCTTTAATCAATCACAGATTTATGTGTTTTTAAGTGAGAATTAAAATGACTAGTCAAAGGGTGTCAATGTGATCAAATAGTGTTTTAATGACTAGTTAAAGGGTGTCAATTTGATCAAATAGTGGTGATTCAGTTTTCCAAATGTATCATATTAGACTTCTGTGATTACAGTAATAACTGTTAACAGTTGAGTGATTAATTTATTGTAAAACTCTAACATTGGTGATCATTTTGTTACTTTTAAAACTTAAATAATAAAATTAAAAATTTATTCATACATCAATGACCATTTATATAGTTTACTCTAAAATTATATTTTTAACCAACATAAAAAAGTTTTATTTGTTTCTTATTATATAAAAAAAACTTAATATTTTTTAGGGTAAACTTACATTTAGTACCTAAACTATCAGTTTTTGTCAAGTTTAGTACCTAAACTTTTTTTTTCAAAACCATAATTGACGTTTAGTTTTAATTTCATTTTAGTATTATGTTGTTGAAAACTTAACGAGTTTAATACCTAAATTATCAATTTAGGTCCTTTTAGTACATAAACTTTATTTTTTTCAAAACTTAACGTAGAATTTTGAATCAGGTATTAAAATGAAACAAAAACTAAAGTTTTTAACGGCGGGTACTATAATGAAATAAAAATTAACTTTATGTATGATTTTAAAAAAATTGAAAGTTTAGATACTAAAACAGACCAAAACTAATAATTTAGATACTAAATATGTAATTATCCTACTTATTAAAAAGTCTAACAAATAATTGAAAAGTTGTTGTTATTACCATCAGAAAGAGACAGGAAAACAAAGACAATCTCAAATGATTAAGTGTTGTATTTAATAAATAATATTTTATACTTTTTGTGTATTAATAAAAATATTTAACAAAAAAATTTCTTAGAAAATGATATACATTTAGTTTCTTTCTATACTTTTTAAAGAGAAAGTTTTCTGATCTGTTGAAATAAACTCCACTGTCAGTTGGAGTTTAAAGAAATTATTGAAGCTCAAATCAGAGGCTCACCAAGTTCTGTCATCAGGAGCTTTAAAAGCTACTGCAATCTGGGACTCAATCCGGAAGAAGAAGCCTAAGATCCCTTGGCAGAAACTTTTATAGTTTCCCTTGCATATTCCCAAGCATAGTCTGATAGCTTGGATGGCTTTCCTTGATAGGCTCCCAATAAAGGAAATGCTTCAAAGAATGGGGCTTATCAATGAAAGCCTTTGAGTCCTCTGCAATTATGAACTGGAAACAAAGGAGCATCTTTTTTTAAAATGTCCTACTGCAGTCTTCATTTGGGAAACTATTTTCTCACTTTATGGTTTGCATTTTACTGCTTGCTCGTGGGAAACATTCACAGCGTGGGCTTGCTCAACATGGAAAGGCAAATCCTTGTTAACTATGGTCTTGAAGATCGTACTCAATGTTCTTATCTACATAATTTAACAAGAAAGAAACAAAAGGGTGTTCCAAGGTCGATCCAGATCTGCTGAAGAAATTTTTAAGGCTATTAAGGATATTGTAAGTTTACAACTTAGGGGTAGGAATATCAATAGAGTCGATAGTGTTAATATTACACTCTGTAATCATTGGGGTATAATTGATCATTTATTCTTTTTGTATGTAGATCGTTTTTGTTCTGAACTATGATTGTATTTTGTAGCAGATTCTGCTCTTTAGATAATAAAAAACTAAATTATCCACACAAAAAAAGCTTTATTCTCATTTTTTCGAGTTTACTTTAGAAAAAGATTAAACTATAGCATTGACCATTCAAATATTTAGCCCTTTTATTTTTACCATTGATCTTTAAATTTTTATCAATCTGATCACTTAAGACCATCTCCAGCGCTCATCTCTACTCTATAGCATCTCTATCACTACTCTAGAGATTAAACAGTAATTCATCTCCAGCGCTATCTCTACATTTCCATCAACTCTACTTTATTCACAATATTTAACTATTATAATATTAATTTTGTAAATTTAAAAAAAATAAAAAAAATATAAAAAATCAGAAAAATTACAAAAAAATTAGTATGATTATTTATTTAATTTCAATGTATTTTTATCTATCTTATAATTTAATAAAAAAAATAGATTTTTGTAGTGTTGCTACAGTAGCACGCTACATGTAGCGTTGCAAACCCAGAGATCTTCAAAGTGGAGATGCATTTAGCGCAGCATTGGAGCCTCTACAGTGCATCTCTATCTTCACTCCAGCACAACGTTGGAGATGCTCTAACTACTTAATTGTTGTCAATCAAACCATTGTCTTTTAATATTTGATGAAAGTGTTGACGTTAACATTTCCGTTAATAAAATTAGTATAATTATATATTTGATCTTTAATAATTATACATTCTTTCAATTTAATCCTAATTTAAATTTAATTTAATAAATTAACCCTTCAATCAGAATATAACATATGTTACAATATATTTAAAGGTTTATTTAATTATTTTAATTTAATTAATCAAATATAATTTTGTAATCAAATCAAGTGGTGACACATTTCACCACCCGATTGAGTGAAAAACTTATAAAATAGCCTATATAGGGGTTTGGGGAGGACAAACACAAGTCCGGTGCTTAATAGTTGAGTGATCAATGTTGTAGTTTACCCTAAATATTTGTTCTTTTTCAACTAATTTGTCATTATTTCTATTTCTCCTCCACAGAAAAAAAAAATTAGAATCATTATATATCGAGTGACAGGCACAGCCCAATTATCACACACGTACTTGTTCTCAAATCTTACCAGAGGGAACTTTCACGAAAAGGAGAACCCGTTTTAGAGAGAGAAAGTGATATGCAGATGCTCTGTAAGGCTTCATCTGCAGTGGCTTCCTATTCCTTCCCTTGTTCCAGGGTTTGCTTTCTTTCTTCCTCCTCATGGATTTTCTTTTTGAAAAATTTGTGTCTTTCTTCTGTTGAATTTGGATTTTCTTTTTCCCTTTTAGGAAGAAAATGAAAACATTATGGTAAAGATCTGATTTTTGCTTCTACCCATTTTAGGAAAATTAGAACTCTTTCTATGGTTAAATCAGGTAAAGGGTGCGCTGTATTTGCTTGCTTTATGCTAGTTTTACCTTAACAAGAACAATTTAATCTTGTATTGAAAAAGATTGCAAATTCTTTTGTCACCACATTTTGATGCGAATCTTGTCTTTTCTTGTGATGTTTTATGTGAATGGCAATGATTTTCAGTACAGGATAGTCGGTATGTTTCGGAGTTTTGATTTTCTGATTATATGGTAATGGAATCATTTCCTACAACTCATAAAAATAAAGCCTTGCCTTTTGATATGAACTTCAACTTGTTGTTTTGTCTTCATATTGTATGCCGATACCGATTGTTTTGAAATCGATTCATTCAGATTAGAACTATATGTATATATGAAAAATGATTGGTGGTTTACAATCTGCTTAATCGTTCCCAATCTGTCTAGCTTGTCTGAAATCTGTTGATTGTTTTTGTTATTATGGGAACTTTTCTTTATTGCATGTTAGTGTGGTGTTTAAGTTTAAAAGCCTCCTTGATGATGCTTTAGGTGGGGAGCAGACCCTGTGTACAGCCAGGCATAAGGCAACTTAGCCTTAGAAAGGGTCTCGTGTATGGGTTTATGCGCTTATTATCCACACCCTTCAAAACCTTGCGTGGAGCAAGTCGGTCTCTTAGGGTTGCAGAGTTTTGCAGTGTTTCCAACACGTCTTCCTCGTTGCAAATTGAACTGGTGAGCACACTGCTTTCTATGTTCCTCGGTTGCGAACGTTAGTTTTCATCATTTTGACTAAGGTAGTACCGAACTACCGATTATATCACACAGAGAACATTTTGTTCAGAATCAAATATGTTGAGAAATCTGTTGAAATGAAAATTGCAAATGTTTAGGAAATAAAATGCATTATCTGGTGTCTGATTTGGGTTTGAATATTTACAAGGACAGCAGCCTTCCGTGAGAGTTATTTTAAATGTAGAGGACTGTTATGTGGTACTTCTTGATGTCAAAGGTATAATCGAGTTGTAACCGTGCTTTTTTTCCCCGAATTTACTAAAATAGGAAATTCAAGTTGTAACCATCGACCCTTCTTCGAGGGAAAAAGACCGTGTGGTATATTGCTCTTAGGTTTGAGCTGAAAGATTGATGCTGAATCACATATGCTTGATTTCCTGGATTCTGCTGTTCGAGTAACTTTGTTCTCCCTTATAATTTGAAAACGGCGCTCGTCTATATGCTGTTGTTGGAGATTATAATAACTTAATTTCATGTACATTAAATGTATATTATATATGAACCTTTTGCTGATGGTTATCTTTTTCTAGGTACCATGTCTCAAAGACAATTATGCATATCTTTTACATGATGCGGACACTGGCACGGTTGGTGTTGTTGATCCTTCAGAAGCTGTGCCGATTATTGATGCTTTGAGTCAGAAAAACCGGAATTTGACTTATATATTGAATACCCACCACCATTATGATCACACCGGTGGGAACCCAGAGTTAAAAGCAAGGTATGGTGCTAAGGTATGAAAATGTCATCTTGGAGTAACTTTTCCATACCTTTTTTAGCTCATACCCTACCACTAATTTCCTTTCAAATCAATACGTAAATAGAGCAACTATATATTGTTTAATACGGTGTTTGCATCTTGCTTGTAATGACGAGCATGTTGCTTCGACTCTTTATTTTTCTTGAAGTACCTGTCTGACAAATATTCAAACAGGGTGTATACTGATATGAACTTCCAAGGACCCACCAAATACATGAGAAAACTTATGAAAAGAAATTGAACATTGGACTCGTATTTGACACCAACATCCGAGTCTTGGAATAGACAACGATCTAATAATAATATTCTTTTCCATGTAGGTGATTGGTTCGGGAATAGACAAGGATAGAATTCCTGGAATCGATATTGTTCTAAAAGATGGAGACAAGTGGATGTTTGCAGGTCATGAGGTGCAAGTCATTGAAACCCCCGGTCATACTCGAGGTTCGATTCATTGGTCAATTTGATTGAAAATTTGTGAATTCAGTTATTATATTTTTCACTATTTCAAATTCAATGAAGTAATACTCAGAAAAGTCATGATTTAGGTTCTACAGCTTTATGGTTTCTTGTTCCTTCTCGTTTCCGTTTGTTCTTGTTAGTAAATCAAAACTGGTCATGCAGGCCATATTAGCTTCTACTTTCCGGGTTCTGGAGCAATATTTACCGGAGACACTTTGTTCAGCCTTTCATGCGGCAAGCTTTTTGAAGGAACCCCGGAGCAGGTAATGTTGACTCCTATCACTCAGAATCGCGTTCTTTAGATATTCGTTTGTGTTTGACACAGGTTATATTCGTTTTTAAAAAAAACTTTTCCATGTATTCAAGAAAAATACAGTTGGAGAATGGAGTAACATAGATTTCGAGCACCGTGATTCTTTACAATCCAACAAATATTCTTCATTGTTCTTGATAATATCATAACTGCTGAATTCTGTTTCACAGATGTTTTCTTCCCTTCAGAGGATCATGTCTCTGCCTGATGATACAAATATATATTGCGGTCACGAATATACTTTGGTTAGTCTATTTATCCTTCAGAAAAAACCACTTAATTTTCCCGGCCGAATTCGGATAGGTGCTAACCCGTGTATGTAACCATTTTGGCAGAGTAATTCCAAATTTGCATTATCTATAGAACCTAAGAACGAGGCACTTCGATCATATGCAGCCCATGTAGCTCAACTTCGCAATAAAGGATTGCCTACGGTAATTTCCGGGTTTAACAATTATGCTCCGACTGTTAATTAAGTGTTCTTTAGACAGTTCTCTTCCGACATATGATTCGACGAAAGGAGTGAATGGCTTTTGCATTAATGTTCTGTATGTTTGCATGCATGTGTTATCTGTTCGACTGGCAATACTTCACAGATCATGTATTTTTTTTTCCGATTTTCTCGATAGGCTGCACCTTGACCAATCTCAGTGATCTCAGAAAGCACCTGTTTTGTATGATGTTGCATATGTAATCGAAATTTTGCATGATAAGTTAATTTTCAACGTGTTGTTTCAGATACCGACTACATTGAAGGTGGAGAAGGCATGCAATCCGTTCCTTCGGACTTCGAGTACAGAAATCCGGCAGGTGTTAGATATTCCGGTCACCATGAATGAAGCTGAAGCTTTGGGTGTCATCCGTCGAGCAAAGGATAGTTTCTAGGATTACTTTTAGGATCAATACGGAAATTGGTCCCTAAACTTTTAATCGATCATGGCACTTTAGTATTTTGTGTATCATTATTCTATGTATGTGTATAGGCTACGGTTACTCTTCCATTTGAATCTTGTGGATATACTTTAAATAATATAATGAATTAAAATATAATCAAACTTTAATTAGATTAAAATTCAAGAAAATTCACTCTAGTATATAATTAAAAATCATGTGAGTTATAAACATTTGGTATGAGCTTGCCTGTGATGCATTCGAATTTCCGATTCGAATGTTACCAGGCACAAAGTCTTGGCCAACACGGTCAAGGCTTCGCTTAAGTCAATTGGTTGAACGATTAAACCGAAAACAAAAAATATCTAACCGGTTTGGTTTTCAATCCGGTTTTCTCAACAATGTAGCAAATTCATTGATTAACTAGAGAAAAGAAGTTCATAATCAAAGGAAAGATAGTTGAACAAGACACAGTTTATAGTCTAGACAAAAAAATGCAGAGGAATTGCAGGTAAAATGAGAGCAAACATCTTCAAGGGTAAGATAAAGTGGCAATATGATTATGAGCCACAGTTCCAATCCAAAGTTTCCCCTCAACTTCTCTAACTTCACTCACTAACTTCATCACCACACCTTTTCGATCTTCGAGAACTTTGACGATTCTGCCGTTTTCGTCAAAGAGCGAGATCATGGTGAACATCTTCATCCCCATGATTCTTGCTAATATCTTCATCTTGATTGGTAATCTGAAGTATAAGCTCCTCATCCATGGATTGTGAACCAGAATCTCTTGTGCTTGAGTTCTGCAACAATCTATGGCTACCCAGAATTGACCATTTTCGTTCATTCTTACGTTGTCCGGGAAACCAGGTAAATGAGCCACCAGTTCCTTCGTCCCAGCTCTTGGACCTTCAAGCCAGTATTTCATTAGCCTGTCACAATTCCAAAAATCAGTACCAAAATGCAGAATAAGTTTCTGGAGCGAGTTTCGGGTACATGTACGCACCCGAAACGAACGCTCGTATCGAAAATAGACTTTGAAGGGCAAAAAGAATGAGATGGAATTGCCTGCAATTGCTAGTCTCTGTGAATAACAGGAAGGTTTGGCCCAAAGAAAACTGAATTCCATTTGGAAAAGCTAAGCCATCCAACACTACATGAGTTGTTTTTGTCGGAGGATCGTATCGGAGAATCCTTCCGGTCGTTTCGCCTTCCAACAATATGTAGAAATGATACCTGCTCAATAATCTTCTGTAAGTAACCCTTCATTATATATCAGATTTGACAAAAAGAATGTGATGTTTTATGTATTATCGTTGACATACACTCTGTTGTACTTTCTGCTAGTGTCTGTGAAGAAGATTGAACCGTTTTTATGGATGTCTAGATCGTTTGCAAATAGTATTGGCTTCCCGTCCACATGAGTCGCTAACGGCGTGGCTAGTCCGCCTCGCGGTCCGACCACGAGGAGTCCATAATAGGCATCCGCAATGTACAAATCTCCACTGTCTTTGTTGAATCTTAGTCCGAGTGGTCGACCACACCATTTCTCATGTTTCCATTGCTTTGATGTTGTTGAGTCCACACCTCTGGCACATACCTTCTCTGACCTTTATTTCATGTGCATTTCCATCACAATTTAGCATATGGTTTATGTTTGCCTAGTCCTACGTTGTTTGAACTCGAAAAATAAAGAATCCGAACAACGAAGGACTGATATTCGGTTTCTATTTCCATCAACATATTAAACAAAGTTTTGAACATGCTCACCAGTTTGATGTAACAATGGCGAATGTCTCCCATCCAATACCCTCGCCCATCCACCGAACAACGCGACCGTCGGCCAATCCGGTGTAAGGGCCACGACCGAAGCTGTCGAACTCCAACGATTCAGGGCCGAAAACTTCGTCGACAAACTCGAGCTTCCCGTTTCCCAACTGGCTTTCATTGTCCCTAGGCCAACCTCCCATCACCTCCTTGTACGGTGCAATGTCATGTTTCACTGGCCTGAACTCGATACCACCGACCGGTCCAATCTCAAAAGGATCCATCAAAACGAAACCGAGAACCAGAACAGCGATGAACAGAACCGGGTGCTGCAAAAAAGCTTCCTCTTTATGCTTGACTTTCTTCTCCATTGATGGTTCCTTTTTTTCTCTTTCGGAAAGATCAATCAAATATAATGATTTTAGTGGTTAATTTAGTGTGTTTTTGTTTACTTGGGTAGGAAGTCATTGGTTAAGAAGTTAGAAGACATGCATTTGATGTGATACACACAAACAATATAATGCGAGCAGGTTGCTTATTGTTGTTCATGTTTGTTTTATGAGAAAGATCATCAAATGGACTCGTAAATCGAAATTTTCAAATATAATTTAAAGTTCGAATCTTATCTCCTCTTTCGATTATAAAAAAAATATTTCCGAGTCCGAATTTGAATAACATATGATAATAATTTGTTATGATTGGATCAGTGTCACATATTTTTCTGTAATTTATCTTTAATCACCGTTATATTTTCTTTAGATCTCTTTTGAGTTCGTCAATATCTATCTATATGCATTCATAATTACCATTTAATACGAGTGAAATCATAGTTTCTCTTTATATATATACATAAGTACAGGGGTGAATTAAAAATTTATTTTGAGGCGTCAAATTTAAAAATCATTTAAAAGATTTTTCTTTAAATGGATAAAAATAAATAATGTGTCAATAATTATTTTTGGGTATCAATATTCTTTTAAAAATATGTTAATTTTATTTTTCAAAATATCTTTATATTAAATTTATTAAAAAAAATTGTCTTTATAAGTAGACTGCCCATGCTTACAAATATTCGAATTTGGTAATGTTATCCGATGATGTTGATGTTTTTTCTTGATGAATCAGAATTTAAGAAAATTTTAAATATATGATAAATTACACGTTTAGCATCTAAATTATCAGTTTTAGTATGTTTTAATACATAAACTTTTAATTTTTTAAAATTATATCTAAAGTTTAGTTTTTATTTCGTTTTAGTATCTGCCGTTAAAAACTTTAGTTTTTGTTTCATTTTAGTACCATGTTCAAAATTTAATGTTAATTTTTGAAAATATAGAAAGTTTAGGTACTAAAATGGACCAAAACTGATAGTTTAGGTACTAAACACATTAAACTTTTAACAATATGGTACTAAAATAAAAAGAAAACTAAACATTAGATATGATTTTGAGAAAAAAAATTAAAGTTTCTGTATTAAAACGAACCAAACTGATAATTAAGGTACTAAATGCATAGTTTACCCTTAAAATATATTTAGTTAGAGTAGTCTTTTATCATGCAAATTTTTGTTATCATATTAATTTATTTGATTTTTTAATATTATTTAGTCACGGTAATTTAACTATTACTTTTGAATATTTATTGAAAAATTATTATTTAACCAAGTTAATCTTTTTGAATATTTATTGAAAAAATTATTATTTAATCAACTTAATCTTTTTGAATATTTGTTGTCAAAATTACTCATTATACCAAAGTTTCTATAAGGGATTATTTTTTAAAATTATTCACCATGTCGGTAATTATTATTAAAATATCAATTTTTAAAAAAATTTAATTTTTTTTTAATATGTATTTATTAAGTCGTTAAAGATGGGGTTAAGTATATAAATATTAAATAGTTCATTGATTTTAGGATATTGTTTTATTGGGTTCTTTCACCATTAAATGTTATAAAATAGTTCTTTGACTAAACGATGTCGTTTTGTTGAGTCTATTGACAATTAAAAATTATAAAATAGTCATTCAACTATTCATTATATTTCAATCTCGTTTTTTTTCCCGTTAAAACATTGACGGCAACCTGAGCTTGACGTTAACCTACTGACTAAGATATGATAAATATGATCTCAGAATCTCAAACGACTATCATATCTCAATCAACATGTTAATGTCTAACTCAAACGATCATTAATATTTTAACAAAAAAAGATGAGTTTAGAACATAACGAGTAATCAGGTGATCATTTTGTAACTTTTAATAGTCGAAAAACTTTTAATAATCATGTTAACGACCATTTTATAACCTTTAATTATCTATACACATCCTTTTACTTAATAAATTTCGTATTATTTTTTAATTTTTTATTGTAAATTGCAAATATATATATATATATATATATATATATATATATAATTCTGAGAATTTATCTTATTAAGAGTAATATTTCAATAAAAAAAATTCCAAAAACACCACTAGATTCTACGTCATCATATCACAAGTTTGAGCCACCTAATTATCTAACAATTTTAACAAGGTTGTTAAAATTTAAAGGTTTAATTTTTCTTTCAGTCCAAGGACTCTTTTAAATTGAATTCTCGTCTCTTATTTTCAAATCTATGAATTTAGTCCCTTTATGTATCAAAATAAAACATTAAAGTTCAATTACATTATTAGATTACTATTTGACACACTGGAAGTAAAATTAAATGATTTTACAAGTAACCTTAAAACGATGACAAATATTTTAAAAATTGTAAATAAATATCAAACTTATAATCATCTTAAAATCAATTATGGAATCATTTTTATTAACTATATATTAAATAATAATTAAAACAATAAGAGTGGATTAATATTATTATGAATTGAAAAGACGGTCCGATCATCTGGCGTCCTTGAAAAAAAACCTAAAAGATACTACGTCTTTTTCACGTTACAAGTATTCTGAATGCCACACTTAACAGAGTACCATCTGGCGTCCTTGAGAAGAAGGACTGAAATGTAAAATTTATAAAGTATATAGGGGCTGAAAACGAAATAATACCAGTAAAAATAATACCAGAGAATCTTAACTGCCTAATAAAATATCCAACAAGAACGGTGACCACAGAACACGTTCTCAGGTTGTAGCATTAAACACATTGCAGTGTTCTGAGCCACCTAATCCATGAACATGGTGACCCCACCAAATTCATCGTTGTAATCACTAAATTTCTTGATTTTGATTTCACAATCTTATCTCCAATCCAATCTCTTTGATTTTCCACCATTAATTCTTCCGTTCTTGTATCTTCCACGATTCCAAGCTTTCTCTCTTATCTTCTCTTAAATCCCATATTTTCCCCAGATTATTTTCTTTTCTTTTCCTTCCCTCTTTTCTCAGGAAAGAACGAGAAAGGAAACTTGTTTAAGGTATACCCAGATCTTGTTCACTTCTTGGCTTCAGTTTGTCTCAAGGTTTTGAACAATGGGTTCCTCTTGAATTTCTGAAACAAGGGGAAATATTTGGTTTGGAGAGTGATTTCAATCAAAAGATCCAAGCTTTAGTGAAAGAAAAAGAAAATGAAAATCCAGTGTGATGTTTGTGAAAGAGCACAAGCAACAGTGATATGTTGTGCAGATGAGGCTGCACTTTGTGCTAAATGTGACGTTGAAGTTCATGCAGCTAACAAGCTTGCAAGCAAGCACCAAAGGCTTCTCCTTCAGTGCCCTTCCGACAAGCTTCCTCCTTGTGATATTTGCCAGGTTCAAAATTTCACTTTTTCTGGTTTAATTCATGAATTTTTTGTAATCTTTATTATCACTAGCGTTACGAGATCCGAACATAGTAATAATATAAGAAATAAATCACGTCGTACTATGGATTTGAATCCTCTTAATACATGTTGAGTTTGAATGTTCTAACATGAACTCTGAATCTTGTGCATACATGTCATACAGGACAAAGCAGCTTTCATCTTTTGTGTTGAAGATAGAGCCCTTTTCTGCCGTGATTGCGACGAATCGATCCATCCTGCCGGTAGCCTTGCCGCGAACCACCAAAGGTTCCTCGCCACCGGAATCCGAGTCGCCTTGAGTTCGAGTTGCAATAATAAGACTGAAAACAATGTGTTGGAGCCACCCACCAAGAGTGCACCTCAGACTTCAATGAAAACGCCACAACATCAGCACTCAAGCTTTGCTTCCCAATGGGCTGTTGATGATCTGTTGGAACTCTCGGACATTCAATCTCTAAACAAGGTGAGAAACTATTATTAATCCGACACTCCGATTCGAGTTCGATTGAATTTTATTCGTCTTCCTATAATGTTTTTGTTCATTGTTTTGTTGCAGAAAGAGCAGTCTGAGCTTGGAGAGCTCGAATGGCTAGCGGACATTGGTCTTTTCGGTGATCAATTGCCTCAGGAGGCTTTAGCACCGGCCGAGGTCCCTCAACTTCCCATACCGCAGTCGAACAACACTAACTTGTACCGACCGACCAAGTATTCCATGCCTCTTAAGAAGCCTAGAATCGAGATCCCAGACGATGACGACGAGTACTTCACGGTCCCTGATCTAGGATGAGATTGTATGTGATTTGATCAAATTATATGTTTATAGTTTCATATGTACGCATACCTAAGCCCGTATGCATCTCGTCTTGCTTTCCGATTATGTTGCCTTCATTTTTCTTTATAGGAACAAGTTTTCAATGCGCTTTTGAACATGAACATGAATATACTATTAAATTCACATGTAAATTCTCATTGAGTGACTCATCTACCAAAATTAGATGTGCGACGTGGGTCGGTCCGGATTAGTCAGGAAGAAGACGTGGAACCGGAAGACAACAAAAAAAACTTCAAAAAAATTTAAATAAATAATTTGAACCATGGACAAATCTAGTGAGCTCCATGCTTGTTTCACCCAATTACAAAATTTTTGTTGATAGAAAGTAGGTTGAAAGGAGTGAAGATCAAATTTTGTGCCTTACATAAAGAAACCAGTTCACTATCTTTCTACCTGATGTTCAGCGTCTTTACTTTATCATCGTCATGTAAATTATACTAAATGTAACCATCTTTACCTTATGCTCCCTTGCTTACGTTACCATCAAATAAAATCTTCAAAGAAATGATTCGATCTCATCGTCTTCTTCGAATTCCGTTGTCGTTGCAATGGTTTTAGCTTTGGTGTTTGCACTTGTTCATTTGATAACGTTGAGGTCAGACACCAAAGCTCTTCAAGCATTGAGGCGTTCTATTGACCCCAACAAGATTCCACCGTCGTCGTACATTAGTTCGTGGGATTTCTCGGTGGATCCATGTGATAGTACTGGTGCAAAATTCCTGGGGATTTTGTGTTTGAATCAAATTGTGTCGATTGCGCTTGATAATGCGGGATACGACGCTTGATCTCAATAGGAATCAGTTTAGGGGGCCGTTGCCGGATACTTTAAAGAATCTCAAGAAACTAACCACACTTTCTCTTTCAGGGAATTTCTTCACAGGTGGTATTGCAGGATGGATCAATGGATTGAAGAACATTGAATCAATAGAATTATCGGAAAACCTCCTCTCCAGTCCAAAACTGAAGATTGACACAAATGAACTTAGCGAACAACGAATTCTCAGGGAGGATTCCGGACATTAATGGACAGTGGAAATTGGATACATTAGACCTTGGATCCAACATGTTTGTTGGTAGCTTACCAAAGCTTCCGACAAAACTGAGATCTTTAACATTGTCCCGTAATCAACTTGCAGGACATATCACAGAACTGGGGTCAAAGTGCTGAGACATTGATTTAAGTGTGAACAAGTTCACAGGTTCCATTAGTCTATCGATTCTCTCATTGTCGTCCCTGAATCAACTCAACATTTCCTTCAATCAACTCACTTCGATCGAAGTGAACACTCATCTCGGGAGCGGTTCACTGCTTCAGGTGTTGAATGCGCAAAGGAACCGGTTGCAGGGTCATCTGCCAGTGAGCCTGGTGAACTTTGAGAACTTGCAAGTGATCAACTTGGGGTACAATGGATAGACCGGTCGAATCCCGCTGGCTTACGGACAGCGGTTGGGGAGGCCACAAGCTTGTTCCTAGACGACAACTTCTTATCCGGTCCGATACCGCAGCAGTTCAATAGCAGCGGCAACAGGATCAGTGGCAACCTTGCGAACAATTGCTTTAGTTGCCCGGTGACATCCCAATTTGTGGCGGAGGGCAGAGGCCTGCTTCGGCTTGCATCGGAGAGATTGGTAACCAGTGATTAAAACATGAAATAAACCACAGAAAAGTAGAATTTAAGTCTCTATACTGCAATCATTCAAAGAAAGACAATACTGTTGAACTTTCTCAAGTTCATATATGATGCTTATAAATAAAAAATAATAATAATAATAATTGAAGGCCTCTAAGGTGCATTGATTAAGGCAAGGGCATCGGCTTCGGTTGGAAGTGCAGGGATGGCTCCCTTTTTGGTTGTGGTGATGGCTCCACATGCATTTGCAAATCTCAAGACTTCCCTTAATTTTGATTCATCCTGTGCAAACCAACCCTTTTTTAGAACAAATTTGGATTTGAAAATATTATAAAAAATGGGAATACATATTGTGTTTAACCTCAAGAATGGTAGGATCATCGACGATCTTGCTTAGCAAAGCACCGACGAAGGAATCACCGGCTCCGGTTGTGTCGACAGTATTTACATGGAATGCATCCACTGCCCCGTGGAATTTCTATGATGTCAATACAAACAAGGTTATGTTATAAAATCAATATCGAAAACAAGGCATAGTATGAAGAGGCTTAGAAATTTAGTTCTGGACAATAAGTTTAGAAAATCACCATAAATTCTAAAAAAAATATTAGAGCGAGGTATATACAAAAAGATCTGAATTTTTAACAGAGTTTAGGTCAGAAAATGGGACAGTAGATTCTGCTCAAAACAGATTCTGCCAGTCAACTTTGAAAATTCATCATAAATTGTACAAATTAAATTTGTCTTATATGGATAGATTCTTATTTGAGTATAATTTCCGTTGGTATAAACGGAATAATTTTTAAAGGTGTAGATTAATACAAAATAATATTTCTTTAAAGGTAGTACAAATTGTTATGAAATTATAATCAATTTTGGGATTTAACCAAATTAGAAGTGAAGGATCAAATTAAAGATTAGTGAGGCTTATATTTTTGCTTGTATATAATTTCAAAGTGAGTGCAATGCATGCATAACATTATACATGGATGTTTTATACATTATTGGGTAGGACTTGCAATAAGTCTACCTTATTTATGTTGACATGATATTTATTTCATATATTACATATTTGACATATTCTAAATATGTCAAAGGTTGAATATAAAATGCATTGATCACTGGTTATTATATATATGATTTTTATCATGAATATATATAATGTTTATTACGAATGTTACTTCGGGTATGAACTACCTAATATTAAAATTTTATTAATATACATTGCCATAGATAGAATAAAAAAAATAGACTATATGCCAAGTAAGTCATTGAGGGACATTGTATAGTTGATATGCCATATAATATAACAACTGCAGGTTTATATTAGCACTATTGTGTAAGGACACTTAGTGCAGGTGGAGGGCACAACCTTATGTGTTATATTCGGATTAGCACTAGAGTGTAAACCTAGTGTAGGTGGTGGGCACGACCTTATGTGTCATATCCTGATTAGCACTAGAGCGTAAGCTTAGTGCATGTTTAACACAACGGTGCATATATTTGACTCGAACACACGAGGTCCTCAGGGTTTAAATTGGGCTATGGTTTATTGGTTAATAAATGATAAACAAACAAATAAGCTTACGAGCTTATGAGATAAATGACAAGTATATTGGTAAGAAAATTTATATTCGGTTATATCATGTTAATTTATGTAACATGGTTGGAATGCAGGTAAAATGATCACACTGCATTGAATATTATTAATCATTTATATTTATATGTTGCATTAATTTAAATATTTATATAATTGACTTACTAAGTGTATACTTAGCGTGCGATGATTTTCACACGTACGAAAAAGGAAGAAAATGAGTAAGGAGTTGATATTGACATCAATCATCAAAGAAATATTTACAGGTAACAATAATGACATCATATTATGTTATAAAAGTTCTAACTGGCATGTATACGAGAATGAAATGTCTACAATTTCTTAATATAGTTAGTATTAAATATAATTAATAGTATGGATAAATATTATGATATTAAACCATGTTTAAAAAATTAAATTAATTAATTTGGGTTTTAAATTAAATGTGTTATACAATCTTATTTATTTTGTGAAACAGAACATAATTGTCTATCACTTCTTGAAACTGATTTTGAATTGGTAACAAAAAAATATTATATTACGATTTTTCTCTGAATAATCATTTTATAACAATTGTTCAAGTTATGAAACTGGTGATGTTTGAATGAAACAACATTTTACTCATTTCAATTAAAGAAATATTTTGAATTTCTGATGTGACATCTACAACTCGTATTGGTTCGTGTATACGAGTTATGAGTTTTACAGAACATAACCTTTTTTTATTCATATTCATTTATTACTTAATAAACTAACATTGTGCAAGTGATTCACAAATGATTCATCGAACATTCAATTCATTACTCCTTTAAACACGATGACAATACTTAACATTAAAAAAAGTCTAAATGCACGGATCAAACGACCTATGTGGTTAAAGGGATGATTAATATCTCTAGAGGTCCCGGATTTAAGCATCAACAACTGCAGGGTATTTGATCGTTTATTATTAAATGATTGAGAGACTTTAGAAAAAATACTACCACTTGTATCCATCCTAGATTAATAAAAAAAATCTAAAATTTATTTAAAATTATGTGCAAATGTATATGAGACGGTAAGAGAAATTGTTCAATGAGAGTATTAATTAAAAAAATTGATTCTCATTCGAAGGAGATTTTATCGATAAACATTAGAGTTTCTATGTTACGTAGGATTTTTTTTAAGACATTACACAATATTAGTTAGGGTAAAGTAAACAAATCATCTCTTGTTTTATTAAGTTCATCGACTATTAAAAATTATAGAATGACTCATGATTACAAGATATTATTTTATTAAGTCCATCGATTATTAAAAGTTACAAACTAGTCCTTCGATTATTCATTATGTTCCAAACTCGTCATTCTCCATTAAAAAGTTGACCGTTGTCTAAATTGGACATTAACATGATAATTGAGACATTAAAAAGTTGATGGTTGCCTAAACAATACCCTATAATCGATGGATCATTTATGTATTTCACCTAATTAGTTAATATATTATTTATTCATGGATTCAACAAGGGAATATTCTCATTAAGTAAATATATATTTTATTCACTTTACCTAATAAAAATGGGTGAATTGCATAAATAATTCCCGATATTAAAATGATTTTTTGAGCTTTCTATCGACAAAAAGATCATAAAATAATCATTTCACTTTAAAATAATTTACATTTTAGTCGTTTTTTCATTAAAAAAAAGTAATGAAGTAAAATGACCATTAACAAAATTGAAATAATAACAAATTTAATCCATAACTTGTATATTTCATTTAAATTTGGTCCTATTTCTAATAAGATAATTTTAATATTCAAATATTATTTTAATTTGATCGTAGCACTTTGATTTCTGTAACTCTCTAAACTCGATCCATAATATGATGGGTTTAAGATGTCATATTAAACCGTCAAATTTAAGTCAACTAACTTGTAAAGAGAAATATACGAACGCTAAACTTTATAAAGTTTAATGATACACTCTACTCTATTATACTTCGTAAAATTCATAAACATAAGCATGTTAAAAAATACAAACAGAAAAGATCAAATGTAGGCATGTAATAACACCATTAAGATAACATGTTTACAATCAATTATCCATGATCTACATATTTAAGCCATTACAGACAATTTGATCTCTAGTCTTACGGTTTTCACCCCTTAATATTATTAACATCAATAAACTATTAGTTTCACCTAACCTCAGATAACATGCGGCTCGTAAATTAATCACGTGTCACAATAACAAGTATATACTTAATATAAAAGGGAGATTCGGTCTCACGTAAGGATGGGCATTAGACTTGAACCCGACGGGTTTCAATCTGATCTGACCCGATAGGATCGAGGTTTTTTTAAACAATTCGGGTTCGGGTCGAATTTTTTAAAGTGTGATGTTATGGTCAGGACGGGTTCGGGTTTAGGGTGAAAAATACCCGACCCGAAAAAATATAAATTTATATTATATATTTAGGGATGGACATGGGTCGGATCGGGTCGAGTTTTTGATCTACCCGACCCGACTTGAGAACAAAGGATCCTCCACCAGAAACCCGATCCAACCAACCAAAACAAAATTTCACCCGACCCAATCCGACATATAACTAAGAAACCCGACCCGAAATAATAATAAAATATTATTTTTATTCAATAAAAACAGTGACTTAATTGAAAAAATTATATATAGAGGAATATTATTATAATTATTCCTAAATATATAAGATAAATTTATATATTTTTTTGGGTCGAATCGGGTATTTTTCACCCTAAACCCAAACCCGACCCGAATATCACACTTAAAAAAACCCGACCCGATCAAGTCGGATCGAAACCCGTCGGGTTCGGATCCAATGCCCATCCCTAGTCTCACGCATGTTCTGATCTTTTGATCTTTGGCTTTACTTTTTTATTTTGAGTTCATGTCATATTTTATGAAAGATATCAAATTTTATAAAAGATGATGTCAGATTGAATTAAGTTCGTGTTTAGGATAAAAAATACATAACCTAATCTAAGATTTATAAAATAATTAACCTTAAGATGATATAATAATATTTCTCTCTATATATTTTGAATTAATCTTAATTTTATAAAAAACACGATTTTTGTATTTAAATCAAATAGTATCAAACTTTTATTCTAACATTTATGCCAGGTTTTGTAAAAAGAATAAAATATTATAATTCTCTTTTTGAATTATTATTACAAATAGGGAACCAAGTTACCTAACAACCCCCTGAAACCCCAAAAAGAACCCATAACCCAAAGTAAAACCAGTAGCAGTCCATGACATTGGTTCTCTACCTGGAAAATTGTGAGGCTTCTTTTCAACATCGATACAAAAACCCTAAAATACAGTATATATTGGCTATATTGTCACGGGCTAGGAACTTGGGTCCGAGACACTGGTGCAAGTGTCCGACAAAGAGGTTCAAGATAGAGGATCGGGCTTGCTAAGACATTGGTGCAAGAGTCCGAAAGGGAATCTCAAGATAGTTATCGGGCTTGCCAAAGCCACCAGACTTGGCCCATCGCTTGGAGAATTTTATGGAGCCCGTTCACATTGGCCGTGCAGAAAAGGAAAGTGGCATCATATCTGAAGATGATCACAGAAGCTCGGTAAATATGGCAAGAGGTAACAAAATCAGGAAGATGTTGTGGGAAAATCTTACCATATCCAGTGTGAACACCTATCCAAGGAAAGAATCCTACTAATGGATGTAATTAGGAAGGATTTGGTTGTAATTCCTTGATTTAGGGGATTTGTCATTAATTGGGCCAATCTTAGCCGTTGATGTAAAATGATCTAGGCCATTGATTGAGAGGGAGCTCAACTATAAATAGAGAGCTCTCCTCCTCATTTGTAAGGACCCAATTCCATTCTTCTCTTTGAGAGAGTAATAAAGCTCTGAGGCATTTGCTCTATCTTTCTGAGTTCTTTAGTTTCTTTGTTCTTGTTGCCTAGCTTGGTGGCCAGGAGTAGCCACCTTCGTGTTAGCACTTCCACACGATAGTCCGACCTTGTCGGCATTCTAAAGCTTCCGCAATCCGAAGCCTTGAGGGCTTGGTTCCAACCTTTGTGAGTTTGCACACTCACTTAGCTTGGGTAAGGCTTACTTAGTCGCTGAGAAGACCGAGGAGCGTCTAAAGCGTCTAAGGCCGCACGACCCGTCAGACCTTGACTCTGATATTCCGACGGTGTGAGGCGTCGAAGTTCTGGGGGCGTGACAAGTGGTATCAGAGCGAGTCGTTGTGGGCAAGCAACGATCGTTTCAACCGTGTTTTGGTGGAAGGTGCTAGTCGGGTAAGTTTGTTTTACTTACTTTCAATCAATTTACTTTGATAATTGAATGGGGCACAAGAAAAGAGGAGTTTCCGCACGCAAAGGCAAGGAGTGCCATGGTGGGAAACAGGAAGAGAGTCCGTTGGGCTCGAGAGCATCGTCGGTGTCCAAGCATGAGGATGCCGTGACGAGTTCGCAAAGAATGCTCGAGGCAACAATAGCACACCAAGGGGAGCCGGTTCTCGAGGTAGAGAGGCTCAAGGGTGACGCCGAAGGCATGTCCGAGCGAGACACGTTCTCTCATGAAGACGAGGAGAGTCTTCACGAGGAACAAGAAGAACTGACGATCGACGAGAAGTGGGTTTATTGGATGGAAGTTATTGCTGACCATACCGAGAAGCTCATTAATCTAGAGCATATCTCAACTTCGTGGGAACAAAGGGTCGGTAGACTTGAACAAGCCGAGGATGAGGCCAAGCAGACCCAAGGTGTTGTGGAATCCCGCCTTGATCGATTAGAGTCCATGGAGGGCAGATTCAAGGTCGAGACGCAACGAGTTCTAGACGAGTTGGAGATGGTTCGAGGGAGGAATGCCCAAGAAGCCGAGGTAGCGGCTTTGAGAAGCGAGGTGGATGAGCTCAAGAGGGAGCTACTCATATGCAAGGAAGCAATGAGTGAATGGGGTGCGCTCAAGACCTTCTTGGAAGGACTTAGACCAGGGGCGATGCTCGGGGAAGAGCAAGGTGATGCCCAGAGACTTTCGGGAGCCATAGCTGTAGCCGGAACGCTAACTGAGCTTGCTGATGTCAAGCCAAGTAGCAATGTGTCGTCCAGGCCCATGCCCAGGAATAGTGGCAACAATAGGGGAGACCGGGAAATGGTGCAGCGGGGAGATGGTATAGAAAGCTCTTCGAGTGGCCAAGTTGAGCCAACGACTGTTCGCGGCCAAGGAAAGCCATCGGGTAAGAATGGCAAGGCCAAGTCCGGGGAAAAGAAGAAGGCGAGCAAGGAAAAGCTCAAGTGCTACTTCTGTGATGGTCCTCACTTGATTAGAGGATGTCCCGAGAAGCGTCGCCTTACAACCATCATGGAGAGGATGGGAGAAGGAGGAGTAGCAAGCATTGGCGGAGGCAGAAGAGTTCAAGCTGCCAAGTCAAGGGAAAGACTTGGTCCGATTGATGGGATCAATGCGGCCAAGCAAGGATCAAGACGAGGTAAGGCTGTCGAAGATGAGGCGGTCAAGCCGAGAAGGAAGCCAGATGCGATTGCGAATGATCAAGCAATCAAGTCAGGGGCAAGACTTGACGAGGCTACATGTTCCAAAGTAGCCGAATCAAGGGGCAAGCATGGTGCGACTACAAGTTCTCAAGTAGTCAAGCCAGGATCGAGACGTGCCGAGACTGCGGGTGTCAAAGCAGTCGAGCACAGGAAAGGACCCGGTGCGATAGCAAATGATAAAGTTGTCAAGCCGAGGGTACAAAGTGAGCAGGTTCGCTCACAGCATGCCAGGATGGAGGCGTGGTCCAAGTTGAGGCGCCTCAGGCATAAGGGGACACTGAAGGAGTATGTGAGCCGATTCAGAAGACTCATGCTCAAAGTCCCAAGTTTGACTGACGAAGAAGGGTTCTTCACCTTCATGTTCGGATTGAAGCCGTGGGCAAAGAAAGTGTTGGAGCGAAGGGAAGTCAAGGGGCTGTCTAAAGCCTTGACAACCGCCGAGTCCATCAAAGAATTTGGAGTCAAGAAGAAGACTTCCAAAGCAAAGCCCAAAGCCGAGGGTAGCGGCAGGAGATTCCAAAATGAAGGCAAGTCGGATGATGAGGAAGGTTGTTCCTCGAGTGGTAGAAAAGATCCACTCAATGATGAACCAGACGGTGAGTCTGGAGACAATGTGCGCAATCTTGGCACAAGTTCAAGTGCCGAAGATGCTAAGCCGAGGGTGAGAGCCGAGCAAACCAGGGGGCGCAAACTTAAGGTGCCCGAGGTGTTGCAAGATTACCCGAGGGGAGCCGAGTCATCCAAGGTAACGGATGAGCCCAGGATCGAGTTGTCCAAAGAAGAGGACGAACCAAGGATCGAAGGGGCGTTGCGACTTGGCTCAATACGGTTCATTTCTGCCAAAGCAAGTAGAGGCCAAGGGCAGACTGAGTTGACCATGTCCAAGGAGTCGAGACAAGGGCTTACCGAGGATGTTCAAGAGAGGAACAATCCTTCAAAGACTCGTAGACAAGAGTCGAAGGAGGCCAAGATGTTGAGGGACAAGGCAACCATGGAGACACCACCCATTTCAAAGGTGGGAAGCGAGCTCCAACCTTCGTGTTAGAAGGGATGAAGCAAGGAGGGGCATCGGACTTTGCCGCGAGAAAGTGCCGATGCAGGATGGCGCAAAGAACTCCAATGACAAGGGTTCAATGCGGGGAGTGTCAGACTTCATGGAGCAAGAAGGGCTGACGCAAAAATTTGAGCAAATGCCAACTAAATCAGAGGGGAAGGTACATCTCAACACTATTCTTGTGTTCTTGTGAGCTTGATTTGCAACTTTAAGTGAGCGTAGGTCGGGCAAGACCTAACTCTTAACGCGGAAGGAACAAAGTTTGGATGGGATCCAAGACTTTGCCGCAAGGGACAGGGAGGTCCAAACCAAGGCAAATCAAGACTTGTAGGAAAGAGTTCCTACGGAAGAGATGCACTTGTGGGCGTGTTAGCCCATTTCATCACTTGGCGGCAAGAGCCGAAGCAAGCACAGCCATTATGGGAGGCTGAGTCCTTATGGGGGGACATGAGCAAGCGAAGGCGTCGAAAGGCAACCAAGTTGATGTGAAGTATGGCGCGAGGGATCGTGAAGTTACATGCGGCATAAGCCAAGGCAAGCAGTTCGTATGGGAGGACCGCAACAAGCCAAGGCAAGGAAAAGTATCCAAAGTGGTGTTGCCCAGGATCGTTGAGTGCAGCGACGAGGGCGTCGCTAAGTTCAGTGGGGGAGAGTGTCACGGGCTAGGAACTTGGGTCCGAGACACTGGTGCAAGTGTCCGACAAAGAGGTTCAAGATAGAGGATCGGGCTTGCTAAGACATTGGTGCAAGAGTCCGAAAGGGAATCTCAAGATAGTTATCGGGCTTGCCAAAGCCACCAGACTTGGCCCATCGCTTGGAGAATTTTATGGAGCCCGTTCACATTGGCCGTGCAGAAAAGGAAAGTGGCATCATATCTGAAGATGATCACAGAAGCTCGGTAAATATGGCAAGAGGTAACAAAATCAGGAAGATGTTGTGGGAAAATCTTACCATATCCAGTGTGAACACCTATCCAAGGAAAGAATCCTACTAATGGATGTAATTAGGAAGGATTTGGTTGTAATTCCTTGATTTAGGGGATTTGTCATTAATTGGGCCAATCTTAGCCGTTGATGTAAAATGATCTAGGCCATTGATTGAGAGGGAGCTCAACTATAAATAGAGAGCTCTCCTCCTCATTTGTAAGGACCCAATTCCATTCTTCTCTTTGAGAGAGTAATAAAGCTCTGAGGCATTTGCTCTATCTTTCTGAGTTCTTTAGTTTCTTTGTTCTTGTTGCCTAGCTTGGTGGCCAGGAGTAGCCACCTTCGTGTTAGCACTTCCACACGATAGTCCGACCTTGTCGGCATTCTAAAGCTTCCGCAATCCGAAGCCTTGAGGGCTTGGTTCCAACCTTTGTGAGTTTGCACACTCACTTAGCTTGGGTAAGGCTTACTTAGTCGCTGAGAAGACCAAGGAGCGTCTAAAGCGTCTAAGGCCGCACGACCCGTCAGACCTTGACTCTGATATTTCGACGGTGTGAGGCGTCGAAGTTCTGGGGGCGTGACAATATGATTAACATGGCAGCAACATCGACGCTCACTGGTAACAGCGGTGAATAAAGATATCAGATTCTTACGGCTGGAAACAACTGATAAAACAGTGACCAAACATGTAAACTAAATGGCGGGAAGGAAAGGAAGAGAGAGAGTGGGACTGACTGACTACAACACCAGGTGGTTGAGATCGGTGTTTTCTGCCGAAAGAATTGCCAGACTCATCAGACTTGAACAAAAAACACAACCCTGACTGTGGCAAATTCTTGAGTTCGCTAATATGTTTTGCTTACGATCGACAAACTGTACACATGCTTGAACCTCAAAAACCACTTTTTTGAGGAGCACATGAACCGATGAATGCTTTGAATGGACCAGAAACAACATTTGGTTTTCATTGAAAACCATAATTGAATGGAATTATCAGATACCTCATACGTCAGACCAAACATTCAATCTGAATCTGAACTTATGATGCAACAGCAGCTGTTGATGTCCTCTCCATTTTCCCCTTTTCGATCTCTGCTCTCCTCTGTTCAGCATGCTGGGCAACACCGTTTGTAAGAGATTGATAATGGACATCCAGCATCTGCGTAAGGTTCTGGAACCTCATAGGATCTGATGCTTGCAGAACTAGATTCAAAATCCCAGAAAAGAAAAGTTTCTTATTTCAGACAGCCTTTCAAAAATC
This sequence comes from Hibiscus syriacus, assembly GCF_006381635.1. Taxonomy (NCBI): domain Eukaryota; kingdom Viridiplantae; phylum Streptophyta; class Magnoliopsida; order Malvales; family Malvaceae; genus Hibiscus; species Hibiscus syriacus. The sequence goes on along the minus strand of NW_024063263.1, from coordinate 1,265,551 downwards.
AACAAAAACATGCATTCGATACAAACCGAAAAGGCTGAATAAACATTTACCTTTGACAGTATCAACAAAGAAAACAAAAGGGTCTACTTCATCAATTGGTGACTGTAACACTTCATCATCACTAAAGTTATCATCTGAGTCGTTGTCGTCATCATGAGGACGGAAAGCCTTTGCCTATAGGAAACAATATCAGGTGGGGTCAAATAGAATATTTGAAAGTCCAAGATCATTTACATTGACATGTCCTGAAATTAGAGTTCATCCTTCCCATTCAGTAGCTAGACATTTCCCCATGGGCATAGGATTCATTCTCGGCACTTCAGAGTTCAGATACTGTGCCTAAACAATAAACCTAAAGGATCAACATAATGCATACCTGGGCAGCTAATTTTTGAAGCCTGATGTTATCAGCTTCATCCTCATCCTCTGCATCAACTCCCATTTCCTTGTCAGAACCATTAGCATCATCGTCATCATCAGTCTGGAAACCATCCATATCATCATCTTCGACCTCTTCATCATTTGCAGCTTCTGTTCACAAGTATAATTCAGATGTAACAGGAAAATATGGGAGGATAAAAACTCCAAAAGGCAGCAAGGGAAAGCCAAAAGTGTAAGTGGATGCAAATTCACACAAGAGAGAGAGAGAGACCCGCAACTTGATCCTTGTATGCAACTAACAGATCCTGGGTGGCTTTGAACACACGCCCAAGAGCCTCCCCAGCCAACTGTTCACCGGGAAGTGCAAGTAGTGACGTCAGGCCCAAGCAGCACACTTTCTTATCATGTTCCCTGTAGCACCCGTGACACTTACAAAGTCAACAACACAATATCCAAGGTGAAATTCATCATAAAAGTAATGGTATACAGCCCAAGGCTTGCATGCAGTAAGAAGAAAAGAGGTCAAATCAAATACAAAACTACCTACCGCTTAAAATTATCCCGTTGACCACTCTTTTTAACTTGTTGCAACAAATGGAACCAAAGGTTGAACACTTCAGTCGTAACACACAAGTTATTTAACATGCTGAGTGTCAATACTGCATTGTAATAAACCGAACTGGCAATCTGCGTAAGAAAAGACTGGTTTTCTGTTAGAAAATCAGAGGTATGTGTATGCCTAGAGGTGTATATTAGCATTTAAAACAGCATAAACTGTTGGTATTGCTAGCTACTTCACACCATAACTCAAATTTGTAACATGAACCCAACAAAGAAAATCTGAGACGGATAAAAAGAGGTCGAATTAACTTAAATTGTACAAAATGTACTAGTAGTTTGAGCGGGTGCACATGAAGCATAACATCATATTGCAGAAAACAAAGGCAGGTCCGGACACCTTACCACTTGTACAAGAAGACATTTCAACCGTGATTTCTCCGTTCGACGCAGCCGGTCAAGTGTGATTCTCAGATATGGCTCAACCCAATGATCCACCTGCCCTCTACAGTTTTGAAACACTACTTCTATTAGCTTTGGGGCAGGCTCAATATCATTGTCCTCTAAAGTTTTATCAGCCATAACCTGCCAAAGTAAAGAAAAATAGCACTGTCCTTATACTCAAATGGATGCCAACATAAAGTTAGAAAATATGCAAAAAGATCACAAACTGAAGAATGTATAAATCATTTTCATTTCCATCTTCCCAACAGTTTTCCTCTACATGCAACATGTTACTAGAAAATAACTCACAGATGAAATCATATTCCAAAGACTTTGCTGGTAATCTGGTTCCTTGCAACTGAGAAAATGTGCAGTTCCCCTGGATATATAGTTGTCCAAAGGAACCAAAATATCTGCATGAAAACAGCTACTATATGAAACAACACAATAAATAAATAAATGCGGATAAATTCAAAATGAATAATGGTAAATAGAAATTGAATGAAAAAAGAGTGATACTTCCCACATATATGGACCTCATAGATAAAACAGAAACAGAAATATTCACATTCTATCATAAACTAATCCAAACATCTACAGTGCAATGTCGAACTGATTCCTATAGTGTCAGTAAATAGAATCATACTTGGAAAGAAGTCAATAGCCCAATCAGCTAATGCTTCAATCATCAAAGGCCAAAGGCTCCACATTTCCAAGGATATAGTTGGAGAAAAGAATGTCATATAAGAAACAATCTCCAAGACTTCTTCAAAAACCTCTGCGGAAGAATAAAGAAAATGATAAAATAAAAGATACACAAAGATACAAACCAAACACCATCTTATACAAGCCAAATTTGGCATGATCAGAATGCAACAGAAATTATACTATTTGATAACTAAATTCGTGAACTCGCTTTTTACATTTAATTATGCAAAAATAAAAAAGTCAAAGTCCTTTTTAGTAAGTGTAGAAACAGAGTTTTCCGGCTTTGGTAAACAGAGTTTTCAGGCTTTGAAAGTATTTTTATTCAAAGAACAATTGCATATTACACAAGAGGATACATGAGATTTTTATATACATGAATTAGAGACCTAGATAAGATAGGCGTCATCTTTTCTACAAATTAGGAGATAGTTTTAGAGATAAGTTAGGATTCAAAGTTTAACTTAAACACTACTTACACTCCCCCTCAAGCTGGGGAGTAAATATTGTGAAGACCCAACTTGGATGTAATTTCGACAAAGATAATCCTTGGAAATGCCTTGGTCAATACATCTGCTAGCTGGTTTTGTGAAGGGACGTAGTTTAGTTTCACAGTTCCGCCATTTACTTTTTCTGCAATAAAGTGTCTGTCGATATCCACATGTTTTGTTCTGTCGTGGTGCACCGGATTCTTTGCAATGCTTATCGCAGATTTGTTGTCACTCTAAAGTTCAAAATTGTTGTTGTTGCACATCTCTAGTTCAGTTAAGAGTCTTTGTAGCCAAATTCCTTCACACATTCCGAGTGCTATCGCCTTATATTCTGCTTCTGGACTGCTTCTGGAGACTATTGATTGTTTCTTGCTTCTCCATGCCACTAGCTTTCCCCACACAAATGAGCAGTATCCCGTGGTCGACCTTTTATCTGTTAATTCTCCAGCCCAGCTTGAATCTGAGAAGATTTTAACTGTTCTGTCTTCATGTTTTCTGAAAATCAACCCATACCCTGGTGTCATCTTTAGATATCTTAAGATTCGATTAACTGTCGGCAGATGTTCTTCTCTTGGATCATTCATGTATTGACTAACAATGCTAACAGGAAAAGCAATGTCAGGTCTAGTTAGAAATAGATAAATGAGTTTACCAACTAGCCTCTGATAATGTTCCTTGTTTACCGGGTTTTCATCTTTACTCAATTTCAAGTTAACTTCCATAGGAGTTTCCGAGGGCTTACAATTAGTAATTCCAGTTTTAGAAAGTAAGTCTAGAATAGACTTTCTTTGACTACCTCCATACCTAGGAAATATCTCAGAGTTCCCAAATCTTTGGTTTCAAACTCTTTTGCTAATAATTTCTTCAACTTCTCGATTTCTACCAAGTCATCACCCGTGATAATGATATCATCAACGTTGACAATCAAGATTGACTTCTTCTTATCAGGAGCAGTTTTTATAAATAGAATGTGATCGGATTGACACTGTTTGTAGTTGTCTTGTAACATTACCTTCGTGAATCAATCAAACCAAGCTCGAGGTGATTGTTTTAGACCATATAAGGATTTCAGTAATTTACATACTCGGTTATTTCCAGAATTAATTCCTGGTGGAACTTATTTATAGACCTCTTCTTCAAGATTGTAATTGAGAAATGCACTTTTTAAGTCTAGTTGGTGAAGTATCCAATCCTTGTTCACTGCCAAGGATAATAGAACTCGAACAGTGTTGAGTTTTGCAACTGGAGCAAAGGTCTCCTGATAATCAACTCCATAAGTCTGAGTGAACCCTTTTGCCACAAGTCTAGCCTTATATCTCTCAATTTCTCCATTTGCCTTGAATTTCACAGTAAAGACCCATTTGTAGCCGACTGGTTTCTTGTCTTTATGTTGATCAACAATGGCTCAGGTTTTGTTGTTTTCAAGAGCTGAAATTTCTTCTTCAACTGCCTTCTTCCACTCAGGACTTTTTAAAGCCCCCTCTATGGTCTCTGGAATGTAAATATAATCAACCTAAGCTGTGAAAGTCTTAAAACCAGACACTAGTTTCCCATAAGCAACAAATTTACTAATAGGATGAGTTGTACATCGTCTAACTCCCTTTCTTTGAGCAATTGGTAACTCACTAGTATCAATTATCACATCAACTTACTTTGGTCACTATTTCCTTTATCTGTCGATGGATTTAAACCCGGTTCTGGCTCTTGACAATGCATTGGCTGCGGTGTGGAAGGTAGGACTTGTTTGGGTCGTCTTTTGTAGATAAGAATATCGGTAGATGGTGTAGTTGGGATTAATTGATTGGTTTTCATTATCAGATGTGGTGGTGTTAGGAGGTTTTGGAGTAGTAGTATTTTTAGTAGAAGATGGACTGATGGGTAACTGAATAATAATCGGTAAAAATTGAAATTCAGACTCACTCTCCCCTGGATTTCGGTTTTTGAGAAGAACGGTTTAAGTTCTTGAAAAGTGACATCCATAGAAGTGAAGAACCTTTTTCTAGAAGGAGAGTAGCAACGATAATCTTTCTGATGGGACGAATAACCAACAAAGACACATCGAATTGCCCGAGGATCAAGTTTAGATTTATGAGGACCGTGGTCATGGACAAAGGCAGTACAACCAAAGACACAAAGAGGAACAGAAGAGGTAAAAGGTTTGAAGTGAGGTAATTTAGTGGAAAGGATATCACGTGGACACTTAAAGGCAAGAATCTTACTAGGCAAACGATTTATTAGAAAAGTAACTATTAAGAGAGCCTCACCCTAAAGGTATTTCGGAACAATAGAAGAAAAAAGCAGTGCTCGGGTTGTCTTAAGAAGATGACGGTTTTTACGTTCGTCGACCCCATTTTGTTGTGGAGTGTCGACAGATGAAGTGAGGTGGACTATTCCGTTTTCCGGAAGAAGGATCCCAACGACTGAGAGAGGTATTCCCCACCATTATCAGATTTAAGGATGCCAATGGAACTTTGGAATTATGTTTCAACCATTTTGTGGAATCGTTTGAAGATGGTACAAGACTCAGATTTGTCCTTCATAAAAAAGGTCCAAGTGGTACGAGAGTGGTTGTCAATAAAAGTAATAAACCAACGAACTCCATGTAAACCCGTAACCCGTGAAAGTCCCCAAATATCGCTATGAATTAAGGAAAAAGGTTTAGGCAAGCGAGAGGGAGTAGGATAAGAACTCCGAATGTGTTTTCCAAGAGAGCAAAAGTCACAAGAAAATGATGCGGGATTTTTATTGATAAATAATTTGGGAAACAATTTTGCAGGATAAGAAAAACTTGGGTGACCTAACCTAAAATGCCATAACACAATGTCGGCAGCCGCATCTATGGGAGAAACTGAAACAAAAGAATAGATAAATGGTGCAAGTGAGTTGTTGGGAACGAGAGTATAAGGAGGAACGTCTAGGATGTAGAGTCCACCATGACGCCTAGCATTGCCAATCACCATCCCCGAGGTCAAATCTTGAAATTCACAATAATCACGAGTAAAATGAGAAGTACAACCCAAATCGGTAATTTGCTAATCGAAAGAAGATTGCAAGTCAAACTTGGAATAAATAGAACATTAGACAGAGTAATGTGGTTATTATTGCAAATTGAGCCACTGCCCTTAACCGGTGATAAGGAGCCATCAACAGTATGAACACTGCATGAGATACCATTTTTGTGAAATGTGGAAAATAAACTGAAGTTTTTTTTTAATAGAATAAGGCCTTATTAAAACCCCCCTTCTTATCCTCCATGTTACAAACATAACATGAAGGACATTGGAAGGAGGGAAAGAGTGCCTCTAACATTTATTAATAGGAACAATAATACACCTCCACATCTCAACAGCAACAACTTCTTACAAAACAGAACAACCATAAATCTGAAAGCATAAAACACCCTAATACACTTTTAATAGTAACAACCAAGACATAACACCTTAACAATTACACAACTAAAATCAGCCTATGCCAGCTTTAGCTAATTCATCCGCTTCCCAATTAGCTGCTCTCGAGATGTGCCTTGTGATAATACCCTTCCTCTCCACAGTAGAAGCTATATCCGTTACCAAGGATTGGAACAAAGTAGAACTAAGGTTCGGATTATTAATCCACTTCAGAGCATTAGAAGAGTCTGATTCCAAAATGATCCTCTGTTTTGGAAAGAAATCAGCTTCAACTTCCTCAATAAGAATCAACCCTCTATTAATAGCCAAAAGCTCAGCGAGTAAATGAGGACCTCCCCCAACCTTCTCTGAAAATGACCCAAGCACCAACCCGCTGCCATCCCTAATCAAGCCACCTATACCACCCTTATCCCAATCTTTAACCATTGCACCATCAACGTTTACTTTTAAAAACCCTTCCGGAGGAGGACTCCACCTGGAAGAAGGAAGATTCTTCTTATGCGAATTGCCAAGTTGATCTGCAAGTTTTAAATCCCCCATCAAAGAATCGAAATGAAAGTGAACATCCTTAACTGATGTTTCAAACCAAGAAACAGTTCTGAAACGTGTAATGAAGAACAACAACACTAGATCAACCTTCCCATTCTGAAAAATCACCTCATTCCTACATTTCCAAACAGACCACAACACTGCTCTTGGAATAAACTTCCATATGTGAGATCGTGGCACTAGATCATCCCAGGCCATAAAGAAATCCATCAACGAACCAGGAACCACAAAGAAAACATTCCATAATTTTAAAAACTTAGCCCACAAGACCCATACCACTTCGCAGTGAAGAAACAAATGAGCGACCGACTCATTATACTTCCTGCACATAGGGCAGACAGAGTCTTCAACCCCAGTAACTCCTCTCTTCAGCAGTTCCTCTTTCACTGCAACTCTATGATGAGCAAGTTGCCAAACGAAAGATTCCACACGTGGTGGAGCTACTCCTTTCCAAACATATCTTTCCCAATTGCTTTCTAATTCAACATTACCCTCTCTATCAAAATAAGCATTCACACATGATTTTGCAGTAAAACAGCCCTCTCTATTTCCCAACCAAATCCAACAATCTTCCTCTACTAGGGACATAGAAGAGTTGTTCAACAGAGAGATAATTTGCAGCCACTGCTCAACCTCCCAATCTACCAAATTCCTTCTCGTTTGAATATCCCAAACCCAACCCGCATCAAAATGCAATCTGAATTCTGCAACCTTACCCTCTTTATTATTCGAGAGAGCAAATAACCTTGGAAACCTATCTTTAAGAGGAACCGAACCCAACCAAACATCATGCCAAAACTTAACTGTTTCTCCATTTCCTGCTCTAACACACAAATTTCTCCTAAAACAGTCCCCAAATGCATCACATGAAAAGAAATTCTTAACAACTCCTCTCCAAATCCAAGAAGTACGAGCTGTCCAAGAATTCCGGATCATCAAAGAATTAGGATCCAAATTGTAAACACAGCACAGAACAGATTTCCACCAAGAGTTTTTCTCTGCAGCAAATTTCCACACCCATTTCCCCAAAAGAGCCCTGTTTAATAACAACAGATTCGGGATCCCTAAACCCCCCAACTTCTTTGGCTTACACACCAAATCCCACTTAATCCAATGAATGTTCTTTTTCTCTGAAGCTCCCCCCCATAAAAACGATGCCATGATAGAGTTTAATTTGTTGAGAACGCTACTAGGGATCCGAAAAATAGAAAGGTAGTATATTGGAAGAGAGCACAACACGGATTTGACCAAGACAGCCCTTCCAGCCAGAGATAAAGACTTGGCCTTCCAACCAGCCAAACTCTTATAAAATTTTTGAACTACCGGTTCCCACATGGAAAAAGAATTCCTCTTGGCCCCCAATGAAAGACCTAAATACTCCGATGGAAAAACTCCCTTTACACACCCTATTTCCTTTGCCCATGAAACTAACTCCTCCTCTCCCACGTTAATTCCAAAAATTCTACTCTTAGACAAATTCAACTTCAAACCCACCAACAGTTCATAAATTAGAAGCACCCTCCTAATATTCACCAAATCATGACTAGAAGCCTTACTAAAAATTATTAAGTCATCCGCGAATTGCAAATGAGATAACATGAAAGAACGATCATTAGAGCCTAATTCAAAACCCGAGAAAAGCCCCTTGTTCACTGCTTTCACCAACATTAAATGTAGCAATTCCCTTCCCAAATTAAACAACAAAGGGGATAACGAGGAGCCCTGCCTTAGACCTCTAGTAATGTTGATTTTCTCCGTAGGAGTGCCATTTACCAAGACTGAAATGGAAGCTGTTGAAACACATTTATACATCCAAGAACTCCATCTAGCTCCAAATCCCATTTTACTCATTATTTTCAACAAGATCTTCCAATCAACCGAATCAAAAGCTCTTTTGAAGTCCACCTTAAAGACAACTCCCTTCAATCCTTTTTTCCTCCAACAATCGATGCCTTCATTTGCTATAAACGCACAATCTAAAATGTGTCTCCCCGGAATAAATGCGAATTGTGATGGACTAATAACATCATTAATACACAAGCTTAACCTTCTAGCTAGAACTTTTGAAAGAATTTTGTAGAAACCCCCAACAAGACTAATAGGCCTAAAGTCTTCAAGCCCCTCCGGATTGTCCCTCTTTGGAATAAGAGAGAGGAAAGAGTGGTTGGTTTCCATGTCCCATTCCTTTCCCTCATAAAATTCTTTAAAAAACAGCAGCAAAACTTCCTTCAGATTTGGCCAAAACTTCTTAAAAAAGCCTAAATTCAGTCCATCAGGACCAGGTGCTTTGTTACTATCCGAATTAGCGATTACACCCCAAATTTCCTCTTCAGAGAAAGGCTTCTCGAGGGCCATACTCTGCTGATTCGAAAGCTTTAAAAAATCCAAGTCCAGTTCTTCAACTTCCAATGTATTTTCCTGGTTTAACAACCCCTTGAAAAAGTGCACCACCGAATCTTTAATTAGTTTTGGATCTGAAATGTCTTCATTATCAACTTTGATAGATTTGATATTATTTCTCCTCCCTCTACCTCTTGCACACTGGTGGAAAAATCTGGTGTTTTTATCCCCATTCAAATTCCACTTCAATCTTGACTTTTGAAACCAAATCAGTTCATCTTTTTTATATAAGTCCCACAGCTCTTTCTTTGCTTCCACTAGGTTCTTCATAGACACCATGGAGAGACCTTGTTGCAAATTAAGTTCCATCACCTGAATTTCTTTCTCCAACCTATTTATTTTCCCAGGAATCTCAAGATAGCCCTTCACAGACCATTTCTTCACTGCTCCCTGCACTCCTTTTAGTACACTAGAGATTGGTTGCCTATTCTCCACATCACAAAGCTTGACAAGTTCTCCCTCCATCATCTTACAAAACCCATCCTCTTCCATGACATAATTAAACAATTTGAACGGTTTAGGGCCCTAATTCCAGCCCCTATTTTCCAGCAAGATGCTGTTATGGTCAGAAACAGACCTTTCTAGGAGTCTTTGAGTGATCATAGGGAACAAAGATAAAAATCTTTGGTCCACTAGGAATCGATCTAGCCTCTCATAAATTGGGATATCTCTATTGTTGCACCATGTAAATCTGCCTCCAACCATAGGCAAATCCAGAAGATTAGCTTTGCTCACAAAATCTTTGAAAGCAAACATTGTAGCTAAGTTAATTGCACCTCCGATCTTCTCTTCCTGTGACATTACCACATTGAAATCTCCTCCGAGACACATTGGACAGTCTATATTCTCTAAGAATGATAACAGCTCCCCAAAAAAGGCCTCCTTTTCTGAATCAACACTTGGACCATACACATTTATGAACCAACATGCTCCTTGTGCCTCATCAATAATACCCTTAACTGCTACATATCTCCTATGAATGACCTCCTCTATAACCTTACACTCTACCTCATTCCACAAAGTAATCAAACCTCTAGCAGAACCTTCAGCTGCTGAAATTACCGATGCTGTCAACAAATTACCTCCCATTTTCCTCACTACCGACGGGGTCAACACTTCCTTTTTCGATTCCTGAATGAAAAAAAATTAAAGGGGGTATGATCACTTGCTCTGGAATCAACAATCCAAGAGACACGCCCTGGTGAAGGGGAAAAGAAGGTAAAAAGAGAATTACATTCACTAACAGTGCAGGCAGACTTGGACGAAGAAGGATATGCCATGACTGCCGAGGAATTGAGAGCTTGGGATATGTCACGAACTAGCAGGGAACACTGCTATAAGTGACAATCGGAGATTTGAGGAGATCGGCGCTAGGATGAGTATCGAATGGGCTATGCAGCAAGGAGACAGTGTTGTCCGGACAGTTACCAACAGCGGTAGAACAGGTACCAAACAGCGGCGGAACAGGTACCAAATAGCGGAACAGGAAGGGTTGTCGCTGTGATGAGGGCAGCGCTGGACCAGCGACGTGACAAGAACAGTACGACGAGGAGAGCAACGCTGCGACAGAAGCGGCACTACTGTGGTTGCGCAGCAAGGAAGACGGCACTGCGAAGGGGCGGTGCTGCGAAGAGGACGGTGCTGCAAAGGATTTCACAATTGGAAGGACGGCAGTGCACAGAAGGCACACTGTAGGTCGGAAGGATGACGAATGGTGGCGGCAGCAAGGTTGGGATCGACGCTGACGACTGATTCCATGTAGAAACAGAGTTTTCCCGGCTCTGGTAAATAGTGTTTTTCGGTTCTAGTAAACAGGTTTTTTTATTCTGAAATTTTTTTTATTCAAAGAACAATTGCATATTATACAAGAGGATACATGAATTAAAGACCTAGATAAGATAGGAGTCATCTTTTCTACAAATTAAGAAATAGTTTTAGAGATAAGTTAGGATTCAGAGTTTAACTTAAACACTACTTACAATAAGAAGTCACCATACTCGGATAATGATTTGAAGGTATGTTTAGAACAGTGGATAAGCATTTCTTTTTTTTTTTGATAAGAATTGCAGGCCTCATTAAAAACCCCCTTCTTGACTAATGGAACTTTTGAGAAAGTTCCTTAGTCAGTGAAGGGAGGAAAAGAGTGCCTTAGGATTTTATTGCTCAAGAAACATAGTACATAAAAAACAACCAGCAGACTGACTAAACACCATAAAAATTACAGAACATCTCCTACAACCACAATAACCCAAGACCCTACTGAATGACCTCTAAAGCAATAATGTGTGATCAGCCAATCCCCTGTTTAGCTAAGGTATCAGCCTCACAATTACATCTCCTCGGTATGTGTCTAATAATGATCGCCCCCTCCGAGATTAAGGAAGCAATTTTTTGAACCAGTAAACCAAGGAAAGGAGGAGAAGAAGTCGGCAGTAAGATCCAATCCACCACTGTATTACAATCACTCTCAATAATTAACCTTCCTTGAGTCGCCCATTCCGACGATAGAAAAAATTCAATGCCTTTCTCTATGGCTTTCATCTCAGCGAGTGGAGGAGGACCTGGACCAACAGCAAGCGAGAAAGACCCAAGGATTTTGCTTTCCGAGTCCCTTAAAATGCCCCCCATTCCCCCCAACAGCCCGTCCCCACTAACTGCCCCATCAACATTAACTTTAAAAAAATGAAGGGAGGAGGAAGCCATTCCTGAACCTTCATCTTTTTAGGGTGCCTTGTCTGGTGCTTGTCTGCAAGCGACGGGTCTCCTACAAGAGAATCAGCCTGAATGATAACGTTCGGGTATTTAGCAAGGAACCACTTAACCAACCTAAATCTGCATATGAAGAACAGATTAGGTTTGTCCAGTTTCCAATCATCAAAAACCACCGAATTTCTAGCCTTCCATAGTGACCAAAGAACTACCCCCGGTATAAAGCTCCATATTAATGACTTTGGCCTTAAATCCGACCAGGAGCACAGCAAAGAGGCTGGATCATTAGGTAAAACTGACGAGACTCCCTATATCCTCCAGAAACTGCTCCATAAATCCCATGCAACCTGACACGAAATAAACAAATGTTGAACTGTTTCCTCCTGCTTAGCACATAACGGGCAAGACACCTCCTCCAACGTAACACCCCTTTTTATCAACTCCGATCTGACTGCCAGTCTTTGATGAGAAACCTGCCAGAGAAAAGTTTCGACTCTAGGTGGTGCCAAACCTGACCAAACGAATTTCTTCCAAGGGAGACTGCCCCCTGAGTTGGAAGAAAAGGTCAACCTGCAGGCTTTAGCAGTAAACAATCCATCACCCTTTCCCGACCACTCCAAAAAATCATCCACCGAATCAGATAGCCCAACATTCTCCAATAGTGTCATCAGTCGAATCCAGTGCTCCATCTCCCAGTCACAGAGATTCCTTCTCGTATGAATGTTCCAAATCCACTTATTGCTTATTATACTTCCAAACTCTGAAACTTTTCCCCACTTATTATTGTTAGATAGAGCATATATCCTCGAAAATTGACTTTTTAAGGATTCCTCATTTAGTCACACATCATGCCAGAATACAATCGACTTTCCATTACCTACTTGTATCTTCGAGTGAGAACTTAAACCATTTCCAATTGCGTCCTCTGCCAAGTAATTTCTTGTAATACCCTTCCATATCCAAGAATTCGAAGGAGCGATTACCTTGTTAAGGTCTAAAGACATATTACTCGCATTATGTTTACTGCAAATCATGTTCTTCCAAAATGAGTCTTTTTCATTTGCGAATTTCCATACCCATTTACCTAGTAATACTCTCTTAGCGAAATTCAAATCCAAGATTCCCAGCCCACCCTCCTCTACGGGAAGACAAACCCTTTTCCAATTCACCCAATGAATTTTTCTTTTTGAAGAACCCTCCCCCCACAGAAAGTTTGCCATAATAGAATTTAGTTTCCTATAAACCTTACTCGGAATTCTGAAAATAGAGAGGAAAAAAATTGGCAGGGAGGATAAAACTGATTTAGTCAACACTAATCTGCCCGCCATAGAAAGTGAGGAAGCATTTCTAGAGCAATCCTTAATTAGCCATTGTCGAGTTTTCTAGGTAGTTTAGCTCAAATGTTTAATTTGTTTATCAGTATATTTGTTAGTTATATTATGTTTAGATTTAAATATTAATATTTTACTTTATCACTAACTCTAGAAACCTATTTTGCAGATAAGATAAACTCTAACTTATCTAGGACTCTTGACCACTACTTGTATAAAAAGCACACCTATGTTGTATCTAATTCAAGATGTTCAGCATATGAATAAAAACTTTATTTTCCAGTAAACCCTATTTCTACACGATATCAGTTAGGTTAGATCCTAACTTGTTTTCTCTCGACCACGATGGTCCATCTTACCTCGTCTGAGGTTCCTTCGAAGGTTGGGTCCTCTCTTTCTCATTTGGTTCCTGCCGACTTTGGTTCGTCGTGCATCACCTGTGAAGTGCGTGAAGGTAGCCACAACTTTGCTCAGTTATCTTCGGGTTTTGTTTCATGGATTGTTAATTTAGGGGCTAGTATCATATGACGGGCGATTTCACTCTTTTTTAGAGTTTTACTAAAGCAGTTTCGATAAGAGAGCAACATTTAGGTCCCTCTCGTGTCAAAAGCGTAAATGGAGTTCATTGGTTTGTTTCTTTTATCGATGATCATTCCTATACTATCTGGACTTTTCTCATGCGGGATAAATCTGAGGCTAGTGGCATTTTTAAGCGCTTCCATAAAATGATTGAGAACCAATTTCAAAGTTCTATTGGTATTTTTTAAGTCTGATAATGGTAGTGAATACTTTTCTCACTCATTGGGGTCTTTCTTTCAGGAAAAAAGAATTATCCATCTCACTTCTTGTGTCTATACACCTCAACAAAATGAGTTAGCCGAACGAAAAAGTCATCATCTTTTTTAGGTACCCCGTGCACTTCTCTTTTCTACTCATTTCCTAAGCATCTTTGGGGTGAGGCTCTCTTAATTGTCACTTTTTCATTAATTGAATGCCTAATAAAGTTCTTGGGTTTAAATGTCTCTGAGATTTTTTTCCCCTCATTTTAAACCATTCACCAGTGTTCCTCTTCGTGTCTTTGATTGTACTGTTTTTGTTCATGATCATAACCAAACTAAGACTAAGCTTGATCCTCGAACAATCCAGTGCGTCTGTGTTGGCTACTCCTCTCTTCCAAAGGGTTATCGGTGTTACTCTCTCTACCAAGAAGCTGTTTACTTCTATAGATGTTACCTTCCTTGAACGTAAACTTTTTTTCTCTAAGTCTGAAATCCAAGGGGAGAGTGAGTGTGAATTTCAGCTTTTTCCAGTTAATACTGAACTACCCATCAACCTCTCTCCTACTGAACCTACCAAAACTCAAACATCTCTTGACATCACTGAAACACCTACTCAAACAACACCTAACAGCACAATCATACCTGATACTGAAAACCTACGCCAAACCGTTAACCCAATGGATAATCTTCAAACACCAAATCCATTCGTGTCACCATTTATTTCCCAAACCGATCTCTTACCTAAAAACGGCGACCCGAACACATCTCACCTATCTCCACCCAACCTACACATTGCCAAAAGTCGAAACTAGGTTTAAATTTCTTGGAAAGTTAAGGATATCAAAGTAATTTGGATGTTCTGTTTGATACCAGTGAGTTACCGATTACTCAAAAAAAAGGGAGTATGAAGGTGTACAACTTATTCTATTAATAAATTTGTTGCTTATAGTAAACTAATGTCTGGCTTTAAGACATTTATAGCTAAAGTTGACAACATCCACATTCAAGAGACCATAAAAGAAGCTTTAAAAAGTCCTGAATGGAAGAAGGCGGTAGAAGAACTTTCAACCCTTGAAAGCAACAAAACCTTGGCTATGGTTGATCTTCCTAAAGACAAGAAACCAATTGACTGCAAATGGATTTTTACCGTGAAATACAAGGCAGATGGCAGAGTTGAACGATGTAAGGCTAGACTTGACGCAAAGGGGTTCACTCAGACTCATGGAGTAGACTATCAAGAAACTTTTGCCCCGGTTGCAAAACTCAATACTATTTAAGTACTATTATCCTTAGTAATATTTACGGATTGGATACTTCATCAACTTGATGTCAAGAATGCATTCCTCAATGGCAATCTTGAAGAAGTTTATATACGAGTTCCACCGGGAGTACTGATGCAATATGAAAATTAGCAAGTATGCAAGTTGTTGAAATCTCCATATGGTATAAAACAATCTCTTCGAGCTTGGTTTGATAGATTCATAAAGGTACTTTTGCAAGACAATTATAAGCAATATCAATCTGATCACATTCTGTTTGTAAAGACAGCTCCAAATAAGAAAAAGGCAATATTAATTGTATACATTGATGGCATCATCATCACAGGTGATGACATAGTAGAAATCGAAAAAGTGAAGGCGTTACTAGCAGGAGAATTTGAAACCAAAGACTTAGGGACCATGAGATTTTTTTGGCATGAAAGTGGAAAGCTCGAGAAAAGGGATTGTCATAAATCAAAAGTACATTCTAGACTCACTCTCTGAGACTGGAATGACTGGTTGCAAGCCTTCGAGAACTCCCAGGGAAGATAATTTGAAGTTAAGGAAATATGGAAGCCCGATAAATAAGGAACAATATCAAAGGTTAGTGGGTAAGCTCATCTCTGTCACTAACTAGGCCAGACATAGCATTCTTTGTTAGTATTGTGAGCCAATACATGAATGATCCTAGAGAAGAACATTTGGAGGTGGTAAATCAAATTGAGGTATTTAAAGATGACACCAAGACATGGGTTAATTTTCAGAAAACATTCTTTATTGTTTTTTGCATAATCATTAATATCCAATTCATTGAATCTGATATTATAAAAACTATGATCGAGACAATTCTCTTAATCCTCTACTTCATTTGTTAATTTGTCTATCCAATGAATTGCAATGTTTTGTTGGATTTATCTCAATATGTTTCAAAAACAATCAATCATTTGCTCATCAAAGTTATGCCGGTTTTGGATCTCACATACGAGAAGTGTTTACCAGCAACCCTCAAAAAATCGACTACTCGGAAGCCATTAACAAGCAGTCGAGGATCATCAAGAAGTTGCCTTGCTCAGTAAAGAAAGTGAATCAATGATGTCTCTGTTAAGTGAATGATGTCGAAAGAATGAGCACATAGGGAGAGATTCAACCTCATTTCTTAATTAATCTCAAGACATCGCAAACGAGATGCAAGGAACCGATGACAAGAACCTGAAATCGAACAAACCGATCCTTCTGGGTAGTATCCCTGAGCCACTTTATAGCGGATGGTAGAGAAGAAAAGAACAAACTTGTCAAAACTGGTTTATCTCTCCATCGATTTTATTTATTTATGTAGAAAAATACACTATTTAAATATACACATTGCTGCCTTATCTTAGGAAATTGCTAAACTGGGTTAGTAATTGATTTTAGGAGTAATTCTAATCCCTTAAAGTTAGGGATCCTAATTAGAATATATTTACAAAGATCCCACATAATCTTTCTAATTTAGGAATGCTAATCTCTGACACTCCCCTCAAGCTGGGGCACTCAAGCTGGGGCATGGATGTCTTCCATCCTCAACTTGTCTGTCAACATCTGAAAATACTTACCAAGTAGACCCTTGGTATGTATATTTGCAACTTGATCTCCAGTGGTCACATAAGGAGTACAGATCATGCCACTATCAAGTTCCTCCTTTATGAAATGTCTGTCCACTTCAACATGTTTTGTTCTGTCATGTTGAACTAGATTGTGGGCAATATTAACTGCTGACTTGTTATCACAATATAACGTCATCGATCAGTCCTATTTGACCTTTAAATCTTTCAAAATGATCTTCAGCATAATAATTCACAAATTCCCAAAGCCATAGCTCGAAACTCAACTTCTGCACTTGATCTAGCAAAACATTATGCTTTTTGCTCCTCCAAGTAATAAATTTCCTCCAAAGAAAGTACAGTGTCCAGAGGTTGATCTTCTATCAACTATGGATCCAACATAGTCTGCATCAGTGTATGCATTAGAAGTCAAATTTCCCTTTCTTCTAAACATAATTCCTTTAACTGGTGTCCTTTTAAATACTGTAAAATTTGAGTCACAACCCTTAGATATGATTCCTTAGGATTGTGCATAAATTGGCTCACAACTTCAACAACATATGCTATGTCTAGTCTAGTGTGTTACCAATAAATAAGCCTTCCCACAAGTCTCTGAAATGAACTTCTATCAACTGCTACATTATCATTTTTTGAATCTCCAAGCTTATGATTGACCTATAATGGTGTTTCTGTTGGCTTACACCCTAGTTTTCCAGTTTCCTTCAACAAGTTCAGAGTACACTTTTGTTGAGATAAAAATCCCCTGCTGTGAATGTGTCACTTCAATTCCAAGGAAATATTTTAATCTTCCAAGATCCTTAACTTTAAACTCCTTTATCAAACATTTCTTTAAACTACCAATTCCTTTAAGATCATTTCTTGTAACAATTATGTCATCTACATACACAAAGAGTGTAGTCACTCCCCCTGAAGAAGAGTGTTTCACAAATAAAGTATGGTCACCTTGGCTTTGTTTAAATCCTTGGCTCAGCATCACTTTAGCAAACCTTCCAAACCAAGCTCTAGGAGACTGCTTTAGTCCATATAGAGCCTCTTTCAACTTGCAAATTGCCTGTCCAGTACTTGGTCCAAATCCGTGGTATATCCATGTACTCTTCCTCTTCAAGATCTCCAGGAAAGAAGGCATTTTTAATGTCAAACTGCTGCAGATTCCATCCTTGATTAGCTGCTAAGGACAATAGAACTCTTACTGTATTCATCTTTGCAACAGGGGAAATAGTTTCAAGGTAATCTATTTCATAAGTTTGAGAATATCCCTTTGCCACCAACCTTGCTTTGTACCTTTCTAAGGAGCCATCTGATTTATACTAAACTGTAAACACCCATCTACATCCCACTGTTTTCTTCTCTTTTGACAGTTTCACTAAGTCTTAGGTTTTATTCTTTTCCAATGCTTCCATTTCATCTTTCATAGCCTTTTTCTAGTTCTCATTTTCTAATACCTCGAAAACAGTCTTAGGAATGGTAATGGTGTTTAGGCTGGTAAGGAAAGCTTTGTGACTAAGGGATAGGTTTTTGTAAGCATGAACAAGTAAGAAGGATGTTTAGTGAAACAAGTTTTTTTTCCTTTTCTAATAACAATGGGAAATTCAAAATCAGAATTAGACATAGCATTTTCAGTACTTTGATCAGGTGTAGTATTTTCTTGTAGGTGGTGATAGCACTTATTGCCTTTTTTAGTGGAGTAGCCAATAAATATGTATTTTAGTGCCCTTGGATCAAGTTTTCCCTCCCATGAGAATGTATATGAACAAAAGCAACACACCTAAATATTCTAGGTTTTATGTTAAATATGGACTAAATTTGGATAGAATTTTGTGAGGACTTTAAGAGGACTCTGGATTCAATGACTTTAGTGGGTAGTCTATCTATCATGTAGGTGGCAGTTAATACAACCTCTCCCCAGTAATGTTTAGGGACTTTGTTTTAAAATAGAAGAGCTCTTGTAGTGGCAAGGATGTGGCCATTCTTCCTTTCAGCTACATCATTCTGCTATGGATGTTAGCAAAAGATGATTCATGGATGATACCTTTCTCTAGAAAGTAAGGAGATGGGACTTGGTTAAAGTAGTCTTTGGCATTGTCTGGTCTGAATCTTTTTATTTCAGTCCTAAATTGTGTTTTAATCATGGTGTAGAAGGTTTTAAAAGTAGGGGTAACATATGATTTTGTTTTAGGAGAAATATCCAAGTAACCCGAGTATGATCATCTATGAATGACACAAACCATCTAGCCCCAATTATGTTAGGAATAGTGGAAGGCCCCCAAACATCGCTATGAATAAGAGTAAATGGGATGATAGTCTTTTTATTGCTTGCTAGAAAATAGGTACGTTTATGTTTTGCAAGTTCACATATTTCACAATGAAATTCTTTAATAATTAAGGAATTAAACAAAGAGGGAAACACAGTCTTTAAAACTTTAAAAGGTGGATGCCCAAGGAGAAAATGGTTTAGCCAGATTTGGTCTTTATTGACTATAGATTATGAAAAGAGTGACAGAGGTTGGGTATCCAAGAATCTAACTAGTCCACTGGATTTTTCAAGGTAACATAGACCGTTTACTTCCCTAGCACGCCCAGTCGTCCTCTTTTTTCTTGCTCTTGAAAAAAAACATTGTGTAGGATAAAACAAAACATTGCAGTTAGTATCTTTGATAAGTTTCTGGATAGTAATGAGACTGGTAAATAGTTTTGGTACATGTAGGACATTTTTAAGAATAAGGGTTCCACTTATGGCAATATCTCCTTTACCGACAACTGTTATGATAGTGCCATTTGCAACTGTGATTTTCTTACTACTAGGACAGGGTGTGTAAGTAAGGAATTTGAGTGAGGAATTAGTCATATGGTTTGTGGCTCCTAAGTCAATTATCCAGGAATTTTGGGCAGGTGTGTGGGTGGATAGTTTCAAGATATTAGAATCCTGAGTTAGAAGTTTGCGAATGCAAGCTACTTTGAGCTTCAAAGTGACAAAAATCAACCATAAGCATTGCTAAGAATCCAATACATCACGATACAACCAAACATGTGGAGATTGATAGACACTTTATTGCTGATAAGGTGAATGGTGGAACAGTAAAACTAAGTTGTGTCTCTTCAAGAAATCAGCTAGCCGATGTCTTGACTAAGGCGCTTCCAAGGATTAATTTCGACGATATTACATCCAAACTGGGTCTTTATAATATTTACTCCCCAGCTTAAGGGGGAGTGTGAGTTATATGTTTAGATTTAAATATTAGTATTTTACTTTATCACTAACTCTAGAAACCTATTCTGTAGATAAGTTAAACTCTAACTTATCGAGTAATCTTGACCACTACTTTTATAAAAAGCACACCTCTTTTGTATCTAATTCAAGATATTCAGCGTAATTTTCCAGTAAACCCTATTTCTACGATATTGAATTTCGAAAGCCCTCTTGGATCAAACCTTTCCACTGTTATTGATAGTTGGATACAATTTTGAAGTCTAACTGATATGCAGTGCCTTAAGAATAGAAAAAAGTTTTTCTTTATCTTCCGGTTGCACACTGAAAATCAATAACTTAATAAACATGCAAGATTTAAGAAAAAGCAGTAGCACGTTAACTGTAGCAGCTTCTCATTTCAATTTTTACATATGAGGTTATGAACTTTAGGTTCTTAAATCAACTTAATTATATAGACTCAATCAAGCCTCATTTTGTGAGGATATCTCCCGTTTCTAGCAGGATTAAAGTAAGACTAGTATTCGATCATATAGAACAAACAAAAAGAATCGTTGGAACAGGAAGGGAAAAGGAAGAAAAATTGGACATACCTTGTCCTTCAGTTGTCAACATTCTTTGCATGATTGGAAGCAAAGTGGGCTCAATCTGAACAAAAAGGTGAGGAAGCCTACTAACTGATTCAAGTATTGTACTTATGGCACGCAAACAGCCTACTGCAGCCAAAGCACCAGGATCGTCGGCTTCTTCATCAGCTTCTGAAGTGTTCATACACCTCCAAAATGCAGCTGCCTATAGTAGAAACATGAAAACTTGTCAACTATAGTCTCCAGAGTAAAAACAAGGTCCTCATTCTCAACCTCATTCATAAGCTTAAAAATTTCTGGAGGAAAGAAATATTGACCAACTCCCCTTAGTAAAAAAGAGCAACTATGTATCATGTACACGATCCCACTTCAGAACATGAAGAAAAGAAAACATCTACAACCATCAGTTTCAAATGCTACTTACCATCGAGTAATTGAGGAAGAATTGGACGAATCTCATTTAAGTCTGCATATAAAACAAATTTTTCTCTGTTAAACAGTCAATACTCAAATTAATGAAGAAATGAAGAGGGAATAGTCACATAAGTAGCAAGTAATTATCACAATCTAGCTACAACCACAGATTTGGTGCCAAGCTTGCTCGACCCAAATACAACACATACAAAACAAAAAATAAAGTTCAAAAGTACCAGCTAAATACCTCTGCAAGCTTCAACTAACGATCTCAATGCAAAAACTGAATCAACACGAACTGGAAGTTCGGGATCACGCAACCCAGAAACAACACTATGCAGTGCTTGGCGGAAATTATTCTGGTCAGAGAAGTTTATATGGGCATACTGTACTGCCACCCACATCGCCTAATATCCCAATCACAAAAGCATAAAAATGAGAATCTCTCACAGAAATGACTCCATATATTGGGGGGGGGCAATGGAGAGCATTAGGATGCCCTCCAGACAGAGAACGAAAAGAAAAATAAAACCTTGGCTCTAAGATGACCAACAGGACTGTGGAACTCAGGGAAAACATGTTGTATTAACATATGTTCCAACTCAGACTTATAGGGCTCAGATTGTTTCAGCTTATCACAAAGTGCTCCAACAGCAAGAAGAGCACCATCCTTCTGTCTGTAAGGCTTATATTCTACTGATGCTTCATCATATCTAGAACAAGAAAGAGATGTACCATGAATATACCATAACATATGTTGATCCAAAATCAATTTTTCCCATGTGCATTAGGCTTCAGAAGTGAAAGAATACCTCTTAAAAATGTTCACGATGAATTGAATAAACTTTTGAAGATTCTCTTTTCCACGTTTTCTGACTAACTCACTGACAAAGTCCATGGAAGCAGTCCTTGGATTGTATAAATCTTCAATTATATCTGCAATACAACAATAAGATACGTATGAACCAGTGTGCCTCGTTCTAGGTTTATAAAAGGCATACCTGATTTGATAGGTTACCATAGCCCTTCCTTACATACTCATGTGGATCTTCCTCCCAAAGCTTTTGATCATTGTCATTGAAACACATGAGAGGGAAGACTATCTCAAAAAGAAGAACATCAATTTGTGGCTGCAACAAAGTATACATGCTATTTTTCGAGATGCTGCATATAATAAAATGTTTCTTTGTCAAAACCTGTTATTAACATCTCTAAATTTAAATATATTTTGCAAAATCAGACAGGATGCAATGTCATCAATAATATTCACACACATACAAAGGCCACAAATAAAAAATAGTAAGCCAACAAAGCACAAGGCAGAAAAGTGCAATTAGGCAGGATGGATTTTATTTGATGACATGAAGGGAAAAAGTTATACAGTATATATATATTTTTTGATAAGATAGTTATACAGTATATGGAAACGTGTTTCAGTCAACACTGTAAAGAATAATTTTAAAATAGTCCTATTGTTTCAGTCAAATGCAAGGCAACCTTTAGCCTCACAAATGGATGGTCCAGTTATCTTAAAGGAACGACAAGCTCTGACAAAAGCGAAATTGACCATCTTAAACTGAGAAAAGAAAATCAAAAGCACCAGTTATGCAGAACCAAATAGCAAACCTGCTGCTTAGATATTGAAGAATAAGGTTGGTAACTCTATCAGGGAGATATCCACCAACACGAATCACACCCAATAAATATAAGTGGCATTCCAAAATTTTTCCTGCGTAATTCTTCTGAAACATTTGGGCAAAGGCTCTGTTTTCTGGATTCCTAAGCTTTAAATCTCCAAACCTATAAAAAGCCACCATAATCACAAATGTGCTTAAAAACATGACGCTATATTGAATACCGGTTGCAAATTTAAAACTTACCGAGTGTATAGCCTATTTAAAATATGAACTGTCCATTTTTTAACCTTCCACCAGCCCCATGATTTCCTGAGCTCAGGATCTACAGGTTGGCCTTCCAGAGGAACAGGCCTCTCCAAAATATTTAAGAAAAGCATCATCCAACCATTGAACACATTTGGTTCAAGTAACTGCTTTGGAATCTCCAACTGCGATATAGAGACAACAACCCAAAGACGGCATGTAAGTAGAACAAATCTTACAAAAAGGGGTCTCAAGAAATTAGTTGCAGATGACATAAAAACACTCTAGTATGAGTAGTTTTGGTCAATATATTTAATACATGATATATCCTCGAGCTCAAAACTCCAATAAAAAATTGCACTACTTGACTTCTATAGAATTGTTAGGCTGCTAGTAATTAGATGAAATAGCATTTTGCATCTGGTTAACTTCCAATTATATTGATCATAAAGAACAAAACAATAGCACCATATAAGACCACAAATCTGCGTCAAAAATCACTTTGATTACACACATAGGTATAATTTCAAAGAATAAATTCCTTTCATAAATATGCCAAAAAGATCATCTAAAAAGGAAATTAACAGAGAAAGAGAACACTATTTAAAAAAATACAAAAGAAAGTCGGATACATGTAAAAAACTAGCAGTTTAAAAACTTACATAGATAGATGACCAGAAAATTTTACAAATAAGTTTGATGAGATCTGCCACTTCCAGCACTGGTTTGTCTATCTGAACAAGTCTGCTGAATATATTGAGAAGATGAGGAAATGTCTCCTCAACAATGCGGTGAACTGGAGTTCTCTCCTCTTCTGATTTGAACCTAGAATGATAAAAGAAAATGACGTATTAGTATTAAAATGCAAATTCAATCAGAAACAGCACGAGTATACTATGCACCAAATTAAGAGAAACAATGAAAACCGAGTTGTTATTTAATTAAAACATTGACAGTTCTAAGTGGGCAAAGCTGCCATCTACATGTACCATAATCAAGCATCAAAGCCACAGAAAGATTCTCGTTGCGTTAATCAAATAATTCCCATTACTTCAGCGAGCAAGTAACATTAAAAATAGAGATTGCACTGATACAAAGATAACTGACAACAAATAACAAAGAAATCACGCGACAAAAAAAAAACAGAAAAATAGAGTAAATACTTACTCATATTTTCTAGCAAGGATGCGCAACACGAACAAAGCCCCATAAACCTGCTGATCTTGTAGATTATGTTTCACCCAGTCTAGAAGTCGAGGCCACTGCTCCGGGTAATCGGCATGTATAATGGTTTTGAGGCATTCACCCAACTGCACCCTGCATTAACACCCAACATGATAACTTATTAACACATAGATCAACTTGATTGCATAATCTACAACTACATGCACTGCCAATGAAACAGTAAACAGTTATGAACAAACAATCAACAAATGGGGACAACAAACAATTTATACCTCAACAGAGGCGGAACTTGAGTTACGAATACAAGAATATGATCACGAACCATATCTTTATCGCTTTGCAAAATTTTCTGTGGCTCATCTACATTTATTACGAACAAAATAAATATATACACATATGTATATGCATATCCATATTCATAAACATCATGAAGTATTTTCTTAAGAGGGAAAAAATTAATAAAATTTAACTAAAAATGTGATACTTGGATCAAGAGGAGCCCAATTCTTAGCAATGAAGTTCTTGAAATGAATAGAAGCAACTTGACGAACCACAATATCATAATTATTGTCAACGACGATCTGTAACAGTCTCACCAAATGCTGAGGCGCATACTGAAACTGAAACCAAACAAAACTCATTTTAAAAAAATAACAATCAATTCTTTTATCCGAAAACAACGAATCAAAATCAAATTAATAAAATGAAAACCTGATTAAGGCTTTGCTCGGCAGCTTTGCGTTCAGCTGGATTGGGATTAAGAGCAGCCTGGAGAACAACAACGAGACTTGGAAGATCCATATTTTTTTAATCCAAGGATAAAAGTGAGAATCAAAACAAATGTAAATCCAGACAGTTGAAATTGAGCTTAATCAGATGAGAACCGAAGATCGGGGGAAACTAAAAATTAAAGATCAAACATACAAGAGTCGATCGCGAGTAAGAGATGGCTAGAGCTTGAGGAAGTGTATTGAAATGATTAGGGTTTACGGTTGTTTAACTAAACTAAACCATTTCATTTATTATTATTCACTCTCACTCGTAGGAGAACAGCCACACGTGCATGGCTCTAAAGCATGTATTTCATTGTGAGAAATGAAAAACAAATAGGTAAAGTACACAAATGATCCGTAATTATATGATAATGATTTATTGAATCTCGACTATTAAAAAGTTACAAAATGATCATTTGATTATTTATATATTTTAAACTCGTCATTTTCTTTTAAAAATTTGATGTTCGTCTGAACTAGACATTAATATGCTAACTAATATTTGATAAAATATGATCTCAGAATCTCAAATAATTATACAGTTCAAACAGTTCTGGAATCAGATTTTAGAGGAGATTGTTTGATTGTTGTGAGATATTTTGCCGTTTAAATTTTTTACACTCCTATGTTTCATTTTGGATTGGTGGGAAGTTTTACCGTACGACAGCCTTAATATACGGCTAAAAAAGCGCTACTAGAAATGTTATTATTTTTTTAACATTTCTGGTAAAAAAATACTTAAAAAAGTATTTGTTTACCTAAAACATTAATGTTTTTAACTTTTCCAGTAAAATGTTCAATATTAACATTTCTAGTAAAAAAATAATATTTTAGGTAGCGCTTTACTTGATATGTTAACGAACCAGGTAAAGCGCCCAATAATAGCATTTATGGTAGAAATAATAATGTTTTGAGTAATTTTTTTACCGAAAATATTAAAAAAATAATATTTTCAATAATGTATTTCCTTAACCGTATATTAAACTGCCGCACGTAAAACTCCATGGAATTGGTCGACCATCTTGCAAAGAAAGGTTTGGTAGGCAGGAACTTTTTTAGCTTGTTGTTGTTCGGTTGCTCTTTCGGGTATGTGTTAGCGGTGAATTTGTGTCTAGGTGTTTTTTTTTGTAAGTCTGGATTGCATGTCTATTTCTGCAGTACTATTTTCCTCCTTTTGTAGATTTAAGGAGATTTTTAAGGAGACTCAAAATAAGGTTACCCATCTAATTTATTTTTTTAATAAAAAATATGAATTTGAAACATATGAATAGTTATGTGACCATTTTATAACTTTTAATAGTCGAGAAGCTCAACAAAGTAATGTCATATAGTTAGAGAACTATTCTGTAACTTTAACAGTCGTATGACTCAACAAAACGGTACCTATAGTCGATTGATCATTTGTGTACTTTACCCAAAATAATACTAAATTTTTAAACATAAAGGGTAAACTACCCAGTTAGTCACCCAATTATTATCAATTTTCTAATTTGGTCACCACTCTATTGTTTATTTTTTAAAACTCCTCATGAACAATTTTTTATATAAATTAAATAAGATATTTTCTTACAATTAAAATATATTTCGTAACTTTTTTTGGATAATCGAAAATTTTATTACCCAAAAGAAGCATAAAAAATTGTTACATTAAAACAACCATATCAATCAAAAAGAAAAATTCTAAACAAAAAAAAATGCCGCCCTTCAAGTTAGAGTAGCACCAACCCTAGAAACTAATTTAAACTATACCTCAATCCCTGTGCAACTTGTCATTTAGCCCCCTCTTAATGGAAACCCCATAAATCCCAGTCAAACCTCCTCTCTTGAGTTATTCATGAAGTCAGTGATACATTTATGTGCACCTCCAAACACGCTCTAATCATGGTTTTCAGAATCAGATCGGATAGCGAACCGGCCGTGCTACCAGTTCACTAGTTCAACCGGTTGAACCGGTCGTAAGAACCGGACGACGTCATAATTATTTTAAATATTAAATAAAAATACTAAAAACATTTATTAAAAAATTAAAAAAATAGGTTGAACCGGTTCACGGTCCGGTCCGGTTCGAGCGGTTCAAAGACGATTCGAACGGTTTATTGTGGTTCACTAGAACCGGTTCAACCGGGGTAGAATGGACCGGACAAGGCAGCGGTTCCCGATTGAACCGATCGGTCCGATCCGGTTTTCAAAACAATGGCTCTAATTCATTTCCTTCCAAATACAACTAATGTAAGCTCCCAAGCGACCCTAAATAGAACCGATAAGAATGTCATACCCCTAAACTTGGAGCCCGCCCAAGCCAGCTCCTAGATCCAAGTACCCACTCTCTTAGCCAACCCACACAACCTCAAAATGCAAATCCAAATCCCCTTCGAGTAACCACATTCAAAAAAACAAATAGTTCCTCATTTCAACACATTCTCTAAAAAACAACACCCCCTCCCACCTCCATTCCCCATCTCAACAACCTATCACTAGTTGGTAACCTATCTAGTAAAGAAAATTAAGTAATAATAGTGTTCCTTGAAATAGAAAGGGGAAACCAAATGATGCTAGTTAGCTGACCTTAGTTTGCCTCCTTCTAATCTGCTTCCACACTTCTTTTATATTACAGTCCCCTTGAAGCCTCTAAGTGCTAGTAGAGGGATTTACAAACCACGTCGTTATTCTTCTTAATTTTATTAGCTTCCTCCAGAACCAACTACCCGCTTTGAGGATAAATTCCATGAATGAGCACCCCTTTAACACACAAGTATCAGCCCGTATTTGCCATAAAGTGTCTGAGTTAACCACCAAAGCCCAAACAGTCGTATCATACTACCATAATTTCATGTATCTAGTTCCCGAAAACCCATCCCACCCTCCATCTTAGGCTTACAAATCATCTCTCAGCTAACATGTGCACCCTTAGCTTGCTGATCACTCCCATTCTAAAAAAACGAGAGCATAGTTGAGCCAATCTTCTCAGGACCTCCTTAGGAAGCACAAAATGCCTCCCCCGATAAGCTTGGATGTTATACATCACACTCTGAATGAGCTGTAATCTGCCTATATACGAAGGGAATTTCGAGGACCACCCCAACTCTAGAAGCCACCTTATCCACCAGAGGAGCGTAATCTTTTTCAGTGAGACACTTAGTGACCAAAGGAACGTCGAGATACCACACTGAGAGGTGCCCCACTTTGAATCCCGTGATCTCTCCCATAATGCACACCTCCTCGCTCACTCCAGATGAAAACACAAATGACTTAACATGATTTAGCTGCAGCCTAGAGTACTTATAGAATTGTTGCATCACACATATAATACCAACTATCGAATCTATTGTTCCCTTCGAAAAAAATCAACAAATCATCTGCAAAGCTCATATGTGTGAGGCCAACCCTTTTACTCTTAGAATGAAACTAGAAAACTCCCCTCGAAGCAGCCACATCCAACATTTTAGAGAGAACATTCATAATTAAAACAAGAGAAAATAACTTCAGTGACCGAAAATGCTTTATAATATGCGATTTTAACCAACTTTTTTTTGGATTTGCAAAAATAACCAACAAAATCGCAACGCGAACTCCTATTTCGCAACATAGTTTCCAAATTCGCAACGCGAACATGAAAATTTTCGCAACGCGAATTTCACAAATTGAATTCGCCAATTTAGAAACTTAATTACCGATATAGGTGAACACGGTAGAAAAAATCGGGTAAAAAAATCCGAATTCGATAATTTGAAAACTGTGTTGCGAATTTGGCAAATTCGTGTTACGAAATGTCAAATCTCGCCTCTTAAAGAAAAAATTAAAGGACATAAAATGCACTGGAGTGGTTTTCAACCTGGGACATCACAGTTGCTAAGTCTACGTATGAATCACTCAGCTAAACCTACACCTGTAAATGAATTGAACAAATACGAACAAGTGTATGTTCATGTTCGTTCGTTTAACTTTAACCAAACAAACGAACTGTCGAAATGATTTTTTCTTTAAGAGGCAAGATTTTACATTTCGCAACACGAATTTGCCAAATTTGCAACTCAGTTTTCAAATTGGCGAATTCGGATTTTTGATCGGATGTTTTCTACCTTGTTTACCTATATCGGTAATTAAGTTGCGAAATTGGCGATAGTTGTGTTTACCTATATCGGTAATTAGCGTTGTGAATTTGAAAATCGCATTGTAAATTTGAAAATCGCGTTGCGAATTTGGAAACTGTGTTGCAAAATTGGAGTTCGCGTTGCGAATTTGTTGGTTATTTTCGCAAATCCAAAAAAAGTTAATTAAAATCGTATATTATAAGGCATTTTCGGTCACTTAAGTTATTTTCTCTTAAAACAAAGAGGTACCTCATCCCCTAGCCCTTTGAAAGAAACCCTAGAGCCCCCCATTTATAGCCATAGAGAACTTTGAAATCCCAATACACCCTCTGATCCATTCTGTAAAAAATTGTTAGAAAACCATACGCCTCAAGGAAACATAATATGAAATCTCAATGTATAGAATCGAAGGCTTTCCTCAAGTCCACCTTAACAACAAATCAACTGGACAAAGTCTTCCTGTCATAGCCCTTTACAAGCTCATGGGCCAAGAGAATATTATCAATAATTATTTTATTATCTATGGGAATTAATCTTTTAAAATTTGTAATAGTTATTTTAATAATATTGTGTACAAAGTTGAATCTGAAAGATCAAAATGATTTTGATCCTTGGGTATTTGCTTAAATGAGGTAAAAGGAAAGTTGAGTGACTCAACAAAACAACTCCCTATGATATATATATATATCATATTTTTCCACTTAAAACCCTAATTTCCTCACAAAGAAACATCTATATGGCTTTGTAATGGATCATTGTTAAAACTAGGGATGGCAATTCAATCCAAACCCGACGGGTTTCGACCCGACCCGATCGGGTCAGATTTTAAAAAAATCGGGTTCGGGTCGGGTCGGTTTTTTTTAATGTACTGTTCGGGTCGGGTCGGGTTTAGGGTGAAACAAATCCGACCCGACCCGACCCGAAAAATATATATAATTTTACCCTACATATTTAGAGATAATTATAATAATACCCCTCTATATATAATTTTTTTTTCAATTAAGTCACCGTTTTTATTGAATAAAAATATTTTTTTTATTATTTCGGGTCGGTCGGGTCGGGTTTCTAAGTCATATATTCGGGTCGGGTCGGGTCACGGATGGATGATCATTTCTTCTAGGGTCGGGTCGGGTGGCCCAAAAACTCGACCTGACCCATTGCCATCCCTAGTTAAAACTTAGTATTTCATGAATATTTATCATTCTACGTTATTACTGAGAATAGAAATCAACCTAACTTATTCATATATTGTCGCAACCATCTTTCGGTTGGGCCCCGGAATTGGGCTTCGACTTGAAAAATGTGGATTGGAGTCGCCACCGATCATTTATTTAAAAATAAATGGGTTGATCGGATACCCTATTTCTTACCTGATCTGCATCTTACCAGAAATATGTCGGGTTCAGGAGTCGGTTACGGTCAAAGAAGGATTAACACCCTTGAACCGCCCTTTCGGTACTACGTAATTTCCAGTTGTCTTAATTAAGAAAAATAACAAGTTAAATTAAAAGGTAAAGTTTCGATCCTAATTACTTACCCTTGATTGATTTTAAAAAAAAATCGAGAAATGTGTTAGATAAACAAGATAAAGAAAACAAATAAGATACAAGGGAAAAATAAAATAAATAAAATAAGTAAGTAAGATAAGAAAAAATAGTAAAGTAATAATTATATATAGTAATATTTGAAAAAAGGAAAAAATATAAATATATATATATATATCAAAGTATTAATAAAATAAATAAGCTATATGTACACCAAATACTTAAAAATAGAAAAGCTACCCTCCCAATTCACCGAAAATGGGGAGCTCTAGTAAGAAATAAGACAAAAAAATGGGCCCTCTAGGTTAGTAGTATATAATGTTTAATAATGATAATGATAAAGACACAAGGTTTTTAAAAAATAATAATAATATAATAATAATGAATAAAAAAAACGAAAATAATAAAAATAATATAAATATATAAAGTTATAAGATATATTACATAAATAAAGAAATAATCAAATAAAATAATTAAGAATATATATTAATAATATGTATATAAATAAACTATTAAAAGTATAAAAATATATACGACTAGATAAAGATAATTTAATATATATATAGTAATATTAGACTTATAAGTAAAATATTAAAGAAATATATATATAATAATAATAAAATATAGTAAAAAATCAAATGAAAATAATTTAATATATATACATATAATAATAATAACATGAATAATAAAAATAAATGAATAAAATATCCATAAAATAAAGGGACTAATATAGATTTTTAAAAAGCTCTTTCCCTCCTTTAACCGAAAATCAAACCGATTTTTAAAAATAAGCCTCGGGGTAGATCTAGGTTCGAAACTTCGAAACCCCACCCATTTTGGTCATCGGCGCAACCCACGTTTTGGGTTATTCGAACCAAATCTCAAGAAAAATAACGTGCACATGCAAAAGAAAGAAAAAAGAAAATGCTACCTTTTATTTCATTTTCGAATCCTTTACAATAGCTTTGCCTTTGTATTTTCCCGTGCTTTCCACTATGTTTTGTGTATACATCGTGTCTTACAATAGTGAGTTACAATGACTATTTATAGTGCTTGTGGATCCTATCTTTAGGAGTTTAAATCATAGTAGAACTCTATCCTATTTTTTGAATCCTAGCAAAATTATATCCTATCTTTAGGAGTTTGAATTCTAGTAGGACGAAAAGGTGTGTTGACAGCTGCCCCTCTTTGCCCATAGTCGTGTAACAAGGATAGGGCAAAGATTAAAAGACACACTTTTCGTTCGGTGGAGTTGAAAATTGACTCTGATGTTTCAATAACTCCCTGTCGAATTGAGTTACGGATGACTCCTCC
This sequence comes from Hibiscus syriacus, assembly GCF_006381635.1. NCBI lineage: Eukaryota > Viridiplantae > Streptophyta > Magnoliopsida > Malvales > Malvaceae > Hibiscus > Hibiscus syriacus. Next base: position 1,233,944 of record NW_024063263.1, on the reverse strand, counting down.
GTCGTGAAGCCGAGTTCATCTTGGAATGATATGAAATTGAAGCCGTAGTTCGGAATTTGAATCAGAACGTGGCTTCTCGTTGCCCTTTGGTCTTCTTCTCGGTTTAAAGACCTTGGATCGGAATCGAACTCAAAAATCTTCATTGACATATAGCTTTTGTTTGAAAATGGTTGCTTATCACTAAGGCACGGTTAACCCAGGTCCTCTTCTCGACTTAAAAACATCGACTGCAACCGGAAAGTAGTGCGATTGATGTGTCATCGAGCTGAATGGAATCAAACTCGACAATTTTGATGGCAGATAACCCTTCTAGCATTGAGTTATGCTGTAAATGATGTGCCTTGGAGCTGAGCGTAGTCGAACTCGAAGGTCTTTGTTGACATATACTCCCTTTTTGAGTTGGATATCCTTCGCCGTGAAGTTGAAATCCAATCTAAAGATGGATGATGCTTGTGTGCACGATTCCCTTCGTCGTGAAGTTGAGCCTGAAATTGGATATCCTTCGTCGTGAAGTTGAAATCCAAGTAAGTAGCATTGTTCAGAGTCCAATATCCTCCGTCGTGAAGTTGAAATTGAATCTGAATGAAATTTTATTGACAAGCAGCGGTCCCTTCGTCGTGAAGTTGAACTTGCGTTGTCTGGAGTCTAATATCCTTCGTTGTGAAGTTGAAATTAGCTCTGAGATTGGGAAGTTGTTGTTGACAAGCAGCGGTCCCTTCGTCGTGAAGTTGAACTTGCATTGTCTGGAGTCCAATATCCTTCGTTGTGAAGTTGAAATTGGCTCTGCGATTGGGAAGTTGTTGTTGACAAGCAGCGGTCCCTTCGTCGTGAAGTTGAACTTGCGTTGTCTGAAGTCCAATATCCTTCGTTGTGAAGTTGAAATTGGCTCTGAAATTGAGAAGTTGTTGTTGACAAGCAGCGGTCCCTTCGACGTGAAGTTGAACTTGCGTTGTCTGAAGTCCAATATCCTTCATTGTGAAGTTGAAATTGGTTCTGAAATTGAGAAGTTGTTGACAGGCAGCGGTCCCTTCGTCGTGAAGTTGAACTTGCGTTGTCTGAAGTCCAATATCCTTCATTGTGAAGTTGAAATTGGCTCTGAAATTGAGAAGTTGTTGTTGACAAGCAGCGGTCCCTTCGTCGTGAAGTTGAACTTGCGTTGTCTGGAGTCCAATATCCTTCGTTGTGAAGTTGAAATTGGCTCTGAAATTGAGAAGTTGTTTGTTGACAACCAGTTGTCCCTTCGTTGTGAAGTTGAACTTATGTTGCCTCGAGTGCCACGATATCCTCCTTCGTGGAGTTGAAATCGCAGATGGCCCCTTCGTTGTGAAGTTGAGCCTTGACTTGAATATCCTTCGTCGTGAAGTTAAAATCCAAGTATTGTATGTTGCGGGTGGACACAATTCCCTTCACTGTGAAGTTGAAACCGTGGAGACCCCTTTATTGTGAAGTTTGGCTTCGAGCTAGATATCCTTCGTCGTGAAGTTAAAATCCACTCTCGAGCAAATCGTGTCGCTTTGAGTTCAATATCCTTCGCCGCGAAGTTGAAATTGACTCTAGCTAAAACCTGAAAAAGTTATGCATATATATGATGCTATGGATGCAATGCTCTTAGGTGTGCCTAAAATGCATATGAAACATATGTTATCTTGGGGCTCTGGAGAGAAATCTCGATCTCCAGTTGCTTGTCTGGAATATTGATTCTTGAATCTTCAAATTTTGATCCCTGATCTTGAATTCTTCAAATGTTCAAATCTGATGTGCACATTCTATTTTTGATTTGAGAAATGCTTCTCGACCATCTCAAGTATGTGCCTGAGCTGAGTGTAACGGTTCAGATGATGCTTCAAAAGAAGTTGTCTTGAAAGAGATAGAATTCGTTTCAAGGGAAACGATCTCAAAGATATCTGTTGTTTCATGAGAAACGGTCTCAAGGGAAACAAAATTATGTTTTAAGGGAAATAAATTTGAAGATTTTGTGTTTCAAGAGTAACTGTCTCAAGGGAGAAAAAATTTGTTTTAGGGGAAATAAATTCAAAGGTTTTGTTTCAAGGGAAACTGTCTCAAGATAGACGAAAATTGTTTCAAGAGAAACTGTCTTAAGAGAGACAAAACTTAGTTCCAAGGGAAACTATCTCAAGAGAGACGAAATTTATTTCAAGGGAAATGTTTTCAATGTTTATGTTTCAAGAGAAACTGTCTCAAGAGAGACAAATCTTGTTTTAAGAAAAACAATCATGAGTGAAATAAATCTTCTTTCGAGTAAAACAGTCCCAAGTGAGACAAAGTCTGTTTTAAAAAAGCAATCTCAAATGAGATAATCATCTGCATTAAATGACACTGTCTCAAGCGAGACAGAATTTATATTGGAAATGTCGAATCTGAAAATGAATGTCGATCTTTCTATCTGTCGAGTTGGTTGAAGTGTAGCTTCTTGCTGCTGAGCTAAACAACCGACATCAATCTGTAAAGGTGATTTTGAATCGAGTATCCTTCGTCTTGAAGTCGAACTTGACTCTAAAGCTGTAAAAATTATGTACGTGGAAAGAAAATGATAGATATGATGCTCTAAAATGTATGCATAAGATGCATGTAACATGAATTGGTTATATTTTATCTCCTGAAAAAGGTCTGATAATTTGCATTAGGATGTTGAATCCCCAAAGATGCCCCAATATCAAAAAATGCCCCAATATTTGATGTTGAATCTTCAAAGATGCCCCAAATGTTCCTCATTTCTTGCTTCATCATTGATTCTGAGCACGAGCTTTATGTCTAAGAGTCACATGTCATTTACCAAGATCCACTCTAGAGAGACTGTCTTGTTTGAAAAAATGTTTTTCTTTCTCTTTATTTTCAAAGTTCTGAAAATATCAATTAAAAGAGTTTTGAAAGATGTTTGATCCAAAGTTTTGAAAATATTGTCACTTTCACGGTTTTACAATTGAGACAAATCATAAAACTAGAGTTCATCGGATATCAAAGAATTAATTACAATGTTAATCCTTCAATAAATTATAGCTATTTGACATGTGCCAAGATCAAAGCTATTTTTGGGAAATGGTCAAGCAAAGAAAGGATAAAAAGTCTCAGGTTATTGTGTTTGGTCAAAGGTTTGGCATTTTTGTTCATTTGATGCTAAATGGTTTGACATTTGATGCTCAAAGGTTTGATGGGGTAGCTTGCATGCTCATCTACTAGAAGTGTTCTCCGACTCCCAGCTTTTATGGTCACACTCGGATTGTGTGATGCCTTATCGAGGAATTTGTGTGATCGCCTCAGTTACACAATTTTTATATTCGAGCCGCCTTTTCAGGTTTTCAACTCGAACACTCCTTTGGTTTCAAGACGTTATTCAGGATTTACGTCTTGAACCCCCATTTGTTATTTTTCTCTATCATACATTAATTACATTGTTTTTTGCAAACAAAGATTAATCCTGATGGGCGGGATGAAATCTGAAGATAGTCTCTCCTGTTTAGAAATCCATGTATGATTAGAAAGGACTTTTAAGGCACGTAATGTAGGCCAGGGTTCATGGTTATGAAAGAAAAGGATAAATAGGCCCAAACAAGTGTTTCAGGGTGTTGAACCAAGGATCAATTCATTCTGATGCCTTTAATCTTGTCTTGCTCAAAATGTCTCTTTCTCTTGATGCTCTATGATCTTCGAGTGAAGTGATTCGGGAATGATTGTGCTTGATCAATCTCGTAGTTTGAAGCTTGATGTGCCATTTGTCTTTAGGGAATCTTTGCATGTGTTTTTTGTCCCTTTTTTCTTTTTTCTTTTTGTTCTTTTTTTTGCTTTTTTTTTGCTTTTTTTTTGCCCTTTTTATTCTGATTAAATATTTGCACTTGGCATCTGGTTCACCTTTTGGTAACTCCTTTGGATTGATGTCTTCACTCATGTGAGCAGATTTCTTCCACATTGCCCCCCAGTGTGGAGGGTGATCCTTGGTTAGGGTTGAATCAGAAGAAAAATACTATAGGCTCAAAAGGGGACACAAGGGATATATATTTTCTCCTGTTGTGAAGGGATAAAGAAAGAAAGTCGTTCATCATTTCATACATGGAAGTCCTCACAGAAAAGGTATCCCCAAGGGGATAGATTTTCAGGATTAATTCTATTCACATGAAAACAGTGTAATTAACGCGTGATAGAATTATTTCGGAGGAATTCTTCTTTTTTCCCCAGATGTCTCAATGTTCAAGCTCCCCGCAAGATGCCCCAAGTTGTGTCTTTAGAATAAATCTCATGTTCAGATGAACAACTCAATGCCTTGGGTTAAAATGTCAATTTTGAGTCTAAAAAGGCAGTGGTGTGATCTTATTGACTCAAAGAAAAGTATGGGTGTATCAAAAAGATAAAGGCAATGTTCAAGAATTTCAAAGGGAGGTAATGTCAAAATTTGGTCTTTTTGGTAATGACCATGAGTTATTTTGGGCAAAGAATCAAGGTATTTTATTCTGGGGTTTGAGACAGGATAAGAAATGTCTAATCTTGTCATATGTCAAAAATCTATAATTCTTGAAGAATTAAAAGAATCCTTAATTCATTTAATATTCGAAGAACTAAAGATTAAAACTCGTTCAATTGCTCCACCTTAGAAAGTAGCATAAATTCAATCGTTTAACAGATTAAGCAAACATGAAAGATCAGAGACGTGTTCAAACAAAACAATCCTCTAAGTGCAAATGGTATATGTCATGTCCCCTTCTTCGGCTTTTTATGCCCCTGAATCCATCAGGTTTTGGATCTTGCGCTTCAATGCCTTATAGTTCTTAGAGGAATGTTTGGGGCTTCTTATGTGGTAATAGCTAACAGCTTCAACATCGTAGTCCTTAGGATACGAGAATTCTTTTCTTAGATCATCATGGCCGGCTTTGTCCTATCATCAGCTAATTAGGCTCTTTAATGTTACAATCTTGCTTCCATGTGGTTAAATTCACTTCATCGAGTCCTTCATGACTTAATTTCATGTTTGTGAAAATGCTTAAAATTGTAGATGAAAATGCAAAAAGGCAAAAATGCAAAATGCAAGAATGCATGAAATGTTCGAGGCATTGATCCAGAAAAGTGTCCATTATTATAAATAATCCTTATTCAGACAAAAATGTTTTATCTTGTAAGAGATATAAAAACAATAAAAGGTATGTTCGGACTAAATCTTCTAGACATCCATCCGAGATACTTTCTTCCATGACTCGACTGCTTCTTTGATCATCTTCTTATAACTGTCACTGTGATACATAAATTCTGATATAGATAATCCATATGTTGCTGGGACAAACTGATGTGCCCCATACTGTCTAAGTGCCAACAACGGAGCATACCCAACTGCACCTCAAAGTCCAAATAGGGTCATAGTGTCAGAATTCCCACACTTGAAGATAACATCACTGAGGAACAACCAGGGGGCTCTCCAGGTAATATCCCGGTCCTGAAGATGAGTGAAGACTTTCATCCATTTCTCTTTTAAAGCGCCTTCATGTCATGTCATGGTGATGAACTCTCTCAAAGGTGAATACGTAGTGCTAAATCTACAGTAGGCAACCCCATTAGTCTTCCAGAAGTGGATGTGAATCCAGACTTGAAGGAACTGAACACATCCAATGAATCTACCTCCGTCAGCTCTTCGGTAATGGTTGAGAGACCAAAAGGTCTCGGCTGAGATGGTCGGTGCTGGGTTGACTCGTTTCGGAAGTTGCTCAAACAGTTCCACCACGGCTGCGTCAATGCATCCCAAAACCTTTGGAAAGATGATCAAGCCATCCAGACCTAGTGCAAAAAGGTCTATAGTCTTCTATTCATCAGGGTGGTCCTTCATTAGTTCCCTTATGTGGATCCACTCAATTCCTTGCCCGTTACCTTTGTTTCGGAGTCGGTCAGTCACCCATTTTTCATCAACTCCTGCAATCTTAGCCAGCCCGTTCTTGAAAGGCTCACTCTTGATGTGTTTGATGTAGGCTCGCTCCAGTTTAATGCTTTCACAGTGCAATAGTGTAGTATACTCCTCGATGGTAGGTACCATGTCCTCCTGGTTAAAAGTGAAGCAAATGTATCCCAGGTTCCAAAATTGAACCAAGACTCTGATTAAGGGCTCATCGGTCTTAACATGAAGCAAAAATACAATGTCACCATACCGCTGACTGAACTTCTGTTTCCGATCATTCTTCCAACTATCTCAGATGTCTCGAAGTTCTTTGCACATTATTCTGTTTTAGGCTGATATAGGCGTAGCTAACCAGCTCTGACACATAGCTTCCTTGAAGACTGTCTCCCTTTTTCTTCTGAGTCTTTTCGGACCATAGTCGTACCTCGGGGTTTTTAATCTCTTGTATTACAACACCTTTGTCCATGGATTCAGATTATTCGAATTTTAACAAACACGTTTTAGTGGATCAATGACCTCTTTTATGATGCAAGTGATGAAAATAAAATAAAATAAAATAAAATAAAAGAAAGATGAAAAGAGTTAGTGAGGTGAAAAAAATAATAAAAAACGATCATAAAAATGAAAGTCCTACCCCACATAATATCTACCCCACATGCTTATTATTCCTACCCGGACATGATCTCTATCCCGCATGCTACTTTCAAACAAATCCTAACCGCATATTTGTCTAGTTCGCATGCTTTGAACATAAACTAAAGCAGGAAACAAAGCAGCCTAGGGTTTGGAATGAGGTTTTAGGTGGGCTCTAATTCTCCATGGTCTCTCGATTTAGGTGCTAAAAAATGGTACCCGAGTTCTCCTTGCTGGTGCCCCCTTGGGCTTGCCAGACCCTTAGTCCTAAACCCATCACAGGCTTGTGTGGACTAAGTTAAACTCGAGAGGAAACATTCCCTTATGCCCATATGGAGAATAAATTCACACGAAGGCATAAGGTATATGAATCCCGAAGGTTACTTGCTAGGCCCATACGGAGAATAAATTCACACGAAGGCGTCGCTTTCACCCCCACTTAAATAGGGTTCGGAGCTCGGGTATAGAGTCTTTAGATGAAAAATCTTTAAGGGCTGAAATCATTAAAAAAACGGTCAGTACAACTATTTACTTCGAAAATATAATCAAAAGTAAGCAATAAGGATCGAAATGTTACCTTAAAATTTAAACTTACCCTTTTCATTAAAAAAACAACTGGAAATTACCTTAGCCTGACTCACTTACGGTCCCCAGCGGAGTCGCCAAGCTGTCGAAACCGTCTTTCGGTTGGGCCCCGGAATTGAGCTTCGACTTGAAAAATATGGATTGGAGTCGCCACCGATCATTTATTTAAAAATAAATGGGTTGATCGGATACCCTATTTCTCACCTGATCTGCGTCTTACCAGAAATATGTCGGGTTCGGGAGTCGGTTACGGTCAAGGAAGGATTAGCACCCTTGAACCGCCCTTTCGGTACTACGTAATTTCCAGTTGTCTTAATTAAGAAAAATAACAAGTTAAATTAAAAGGTAAAGTTTCGATCCTAATTACTTACCCTTGATTGATTTTAAAAAAAAATCGAGAAATGTGTTAGATAAACAAGGTAAAGAAAACAAATAAGATACAAGGGAAAAATAAAATAAATAAAATAAGTAAGTAAGATAAGAAAAAATAGTAAAGTAATAATTATATATAGTAATATTTGAAAAATGGAAAAAATATAAATATATATATATATCAAAGTATTAATAAAATAAATAAGCTATATATGTACACCAAATACTTAAAAATAGAAAAGCTACCCTCCCAATTCACCGAAAATGGGGGGCTCTAGTAAGAAATAAGACAAAAAAATGGGCCCTCTAGGTTAGTAGTATATAATGTTTAATAATGATAATGATAAAGACACAAGGTTTTTTTAAAAAAAATAATAATATAATAATAATGAATAAAAAAAGATATATTACATAAATAAAGAAATAATCAAATAAAAATAATTAAGAATATATATATTTAATAATATGTATATAAATAAACTATTAAAAGTATAAAAAATATATACGACTAGATAAAGATAATTTAATATATATATAGTAATATTAGACTTATAAGTAAAATATTAAAGAAATATATATATAATAATAATAAAATATAGTAAAAAATCAAATGAAAATAATTTAATATATATATATACATATAATAATAATAACATGAATAATAAAAATAAATGAATAAAATATCCATAAAATAAAGGGACTAATATAGATTTTTAAAAAGCTCTTTCCCTCCTTTAACCGAAAATCAAACCGGTTTTTAAAAATAAGCCTCGGGGTAGATCTAGGTTCGAAACTTCGAAACCCCACCCATTTTGGTCATCGGCGCAACCCACGTTTTGGGTTATTCGAACCAAATCTCAAGAAAAATAACGTGCACATGCAAAAGAAAGAAAAAGAAAATGCTACCTTTTATTTCCTTTTCGAATCCTTTACAATAGCTTTGCCTTTGTATTTTCCCGTGCTTTCCACTATGTTTTGTGTATACATCGTGTCTTACAATAGTGAGTTACAATGGCTATTTATAGTGCTTGTGGATCCTATCTTTAGGAGTTTAAATCATAGTAGAACTCTATCCTATTTTTTGAATCCTAGCAAAATTCTATCCTATCTTTAGGAGTTTGAATTCTAGTAGGACGAAAAGGTGTGTTGACATATATCATTATCATATTATTTTTTATATTTTCTCTCAGGTTGGAGCTCAAAAATATCTTCAGATTTTAACTTGGAAATCAAGTGTTTATGCTGTTGACTACCCAAAACCTTGATCATGACATCAACTATCAGTTATGTTGTTGTAACATATTCAACTTGCATGATCTTTTCTTGAATTTTTCACTTAGAAAGTGATAATATGTTCCTACGTGTTTAGTTTTCTCTGAATTTATAATAATATGTATAGTTGTCTTACTATCACATTTCAATTTTGTCGGCTGCACAGAAGGGACACCAGGCTCTGCAAGTTATGGATCCACACATATTTCCATTATCACGTTCACAATTTAAAATTATATAATTATAATATTATAAATACACAATTTATAAATGAGGTATGATATAAAATTAATTAGGCAAAATGAAATTATTGGTGTAGTGAAGGTTAAAGTTGCCATCTCCTGTGAACGACTTTACAGAAATCCTTATCTCTTGTCAGCAATTTTCTCACCTTTTTTTTTCTTTCTTTCTTTCAAATTTTGTACTTACAAGATTCAATGAACATTAAAAACTAGATTAAAGTTGTTGATAGGACACAAATATTTTGGGTAAATTACGCGTTTAATACCTAAATTATTAGTTTCGATCTATTTTAATATCTAAACTTTCATTTTTTTTAAACCACACTTAAAATTTAGTTTTTGTTTCATTATAGTATCTGCTATTAAAAACTTTAGTTTTTGTTTCGTTTTAATATCCCTTTTAGATTTAACGATAAGTTTTGAAAAATTTGAAAGTTTAGGTATTAAAATGGATCAAAATTGATAGTTAATGTACTAAACGTGTTACGCTTTTAACGGTGAGTACTAAAATGAAATAAAAATTAAATGTTAGACATGATTTTAAAAACGTTGAAAGTTTAATTACTAAAATAGATCATTTAGATACTAAATGCATAGTTCACTCAAAACTTTTACATTGTTGTGGGCAAAAGGTGAGGACTCCAACCTTTATTAAACCAATGATCCTATTCTCCTAATTAATTCTAAACCAACCTCATTTCTCAAGTTTTTTTAAGAAGATTTGGCCATATATTATCGGATTTACCTCCACAAAAAATTTCAACTATTTTTTTTATTATAAAATACTATTATAATTTATTATTATTATTATAAATATTTATTTTAATTAATTGTCTACTTTAATTTGTTCTACTTAATATTAATAATATTGTTAAAAAAAAGTATTGATTTGAAAGATGTTAAAGATTATAGAACACGTTAGATTTAATGAACACTTGGATCATGATGAAGAGCTAAAATTAAACAGTTAAGATTTATGATTAATTAATTAATTAATTGAATGAACCAATTAGGCATAGTCCAAAATAATAATTTAATTTAATTTAAAATATATTGAATTAGTCATATTTTGACAGCGTTTATCAACAACTATTTTCATCTACATATACACTCACCATTTCATGCAAGGCTATAATCAAACCCTTCCTTCTTTCCATCACTAAAATTGAAGAGCTATAAAATTTGATGTTCGTCTGAACTAGACATTAATATGCTAACTAAGATTTAATAAAATATGATATCAGAATCTCAAACAATTATACAGTTCAAACAGTTCTGGAATCAGATTTTAGAGGATATTGTTTGATTGTTGTAAGATATTTTGCCGTTTAAATTTTTTACACTCATATGTTTCATTTTGGATTGGTAGAAAGTTTTACCGTACGACAGCCTTAATATACGGCTAAAAAATGCGCTACTGGAAATATTATTATTTTTTAACATTTCTGGTAAAAAAAATATTTAAAAAATTATTTGTTTACCTAAAACATTAATGTTTTTTAACATTTCCATTAAAATGTTCAATATTAACATTTCTAGTAAAAAAATAATATTTTAAGTAGCGCTTTATTTGATATGTTAACGAACCCGGTAAAGCGCCCAATAATAGTATTTTCGGTAGAAATAATAATATTTTGAGTAATTTTTTTACCGAAAATGTTAAAAAAATAAAATTTCCAATAATATATTTCCTTAACCGTATATTAGACTGTCGCACGTAAAACTCCATAGGATTGGTCAACCATCTTGCAAAGAAAGGTTTGGTAGGCATGAACTTTTTTAGCTTGTTGTTGTTCGGTTGCTCTTTCGGGTATGTGTTAGCGGTGAATTTGTGTCTAGGTGTTTTTTTTTTTGTGAGTCTGGATTGCATGTCTATTTCTGCAGTACTATTTTCCTCCTTTTGTAGATTTAAGGAGATTTTTAACGAGACTTAAAATAAGGTTACCCATCTAATTTAATTTTTTAATAAAAAATACGAATTTTAAACATATGAATAGTTAAGTGACCATTTTATAACTTTTAATAGTCGAGAAGCTCAACAAAGCAATGTCATATAGTTAAAGAACTATTTTGTAACTTTAACAATCGTATGACTCAACAAAACGATACCTATAGTCGATAGATCATTTGTGTATTTTACCCAAAATAATACTAAATTTTTAAACATAAAGGGTAAACTACCCAGTTAGTCACCCAATTATTATCAATTTTCTAATTTGGTCACCACTCTATTGTTTATTTTTTAAAACTCCTCATGAACAAATTTATATAAATTAAATAAGATATTTTCTTATAATTAAAATATATTTCGTAACTTTTTTTTGGATAATCGAAAATTTTATTACCCAAAAGAAGCATAAAAAAATTGTTACATTAAAACAACCATATCAATCAAAAAGAAAAATTCTAAACAAAAGAAAAAAATACCGCCCATCAAGTTAGAGTAGCACCAACCCTACAAACTAATTTAAACTATACCTCAATCCCTGCGCAACCTGTCATTTAGCCCCCTCTTAATGGAAACCCCCATAAATCCCAATCAAACCTCCTCTCTTATGTCATTCATGAAGTCAGTGATACATCTATGTGCACCTCCAAACACGCTCTAATTCATTTCCTTTCAAATATAGCTAATGTAAGCTCCCCAAGTGACCCTAAATAGAACCGATAAGAAGGTCATACCCCTAAACTTAGATCCCGCCCAAGCCAGCTCCTAGATCCAAGTACCCACTCTCTTAGCCAACCCACACAACCTCAAAATGCAAATCCAAATCCCCTTCGAGTAACCACATTCAAAAAAACAAATGGTTCCTCATTTCAACCCATTCTCACAAAAACAACACCCCTCCCACCTCCATTCCCCATCTCAACAACCTATCACTAGTTGGTAACCTATCTAGTAAAGAAAACTAAGTAATAATAGTGTTCCTTGAAATAGAAAGGGGAAACCAAATGATGCTAGTTAGCTGACCTTAGTTTGCCTCCTTCTAATCTGCTTCCACACTTCTTTTATATTATAGTCCCCTTGAAGCCTCTAAGTGCTAGTAGAGGGATTTACAAACCACGTCGTTATTCTTCTTAATTTTATTAGCTTCCTCCAGAACCAACTACCCGCTTTGAGGATAAATTCCATGAATGAGCACCCCTTTAACACACAAGTATCAGCCCATATTTGCCATAAAGTGTCTGAGTTAACCACCAAAGCCCAAACAGTCGTATCATACTACCATAATTTCATGTATCTAGTTCCCGAAAACCCATCCCACCCTCCATCTTAGGCTTACAAATCATCTCTCAGCTAACATGTGCACCCTTAGCTTGCTGATCACCCCCATTCTAAAAAAAAAATGAGAGCATAGTTGAGCCAATCTTCTCAGGACCTCCTTAGGAAGCACAAAATGCCTCCCCCGATAAGCTTGGATGTTATACATCACACTCTGAATGAGCTGTAATCTGCCTATATACGAAGGGAATTTCGAGGACCACCCCAACTCTAGAAGCCACCTTATCCACCAGAGGAGCGTAATCTTTTTCAGTGAGACACTTAGTGACCAAAGGAACGTCGAGATACCACACTGAGAGGTGCCCCACTTTGAATCCCGTGATCTCTCCCATAATGCACACCTCCTTGCTCACTCCAGATGAAAACACAAATGACTTAACATGATTTAGCTACAGCCTAGAGTACTTATAGAATTGTTGCATCACACATATAATACCAACTATCGAATCTATTGTTCCCTTCGAAAAAAATCAACAAATCATCTGCAAAGCTCATATGTGTGAGGCCAACCCTTTTACTCTTAGAATGAAACTAGAAAACTCCCCTCGAAGCAGCCACATCCAACATTTTAGAGAGAACACTCATAATTAAAACAAGAGAAAATAACTTCAGTGACCGAAAATGCTTTATAATATGCGATTTTAACCAACTTGTTTTTGGATTTGCAAAAATAACCAACAAAATCGCAACGCGAACTCCTATTTCGCAACATAGTTTCCAAATTCGCAACGCGAACATGAAAATTTTCGCAACGCGAATTTCACAAATTGAATTCGCCAATTTAGAAACTTAATTACCGATATAGGTGAACACGGTAGAAAAAATCGGGTAAAAAAATCCGAATTCGATAATTTGAAAACTGTGTTGCGAATTTGGCAAATTCGTGTTACGAAATGTCAAATCTCGCCTCTTAAAGAAAAAATTAAAGGACATAAAATGCACTGGAGTGGTTTTCAACCTGGGACATCCCAGTTGCTAAGTCCACGTATGAATCACTCAGCTAAACCTACACCTGTAAATGAATTGAACAAACACGAACAAGTGTATGTTCATGTTCGTTCGTTCGTTTAACTTTAACCAAACAAACGAACTGTCGAAATGATTTTTTCTTTAAGAGGCAAGATTTTACATTTCGCAACACGAATTTGCCAAATTTGCAACTCAGTTTTCAAATTGGCGAATTCGGATTTTTGATCGGATGTTTTCTACCTTGTTTACCTATATCGGTAATTAAGTTGCGAAATTGGCGATAGTTGTGTTTACCTATATCGGTAATTAGCGTTGTGAATTTGAAAATCACGTTGTAAATTTGAAAATCGCGTTGCGAATTTGGAAACTGTGTTGCAAAATTGGAGTTCGCGTTGCGAATTTGTTGGTTATTTTCGCAAATCCAAAAAAAGTTAGTTAAAATCGTATATTATAAGGCATTTTCGGTCACTTAAGTTATTTTATCTTAAAACAAAGAGGTACCTCATCCCCTAGCCCTTTGAAAGAAACCCTAGAGCCCCCATTTATAGCCATAGAGAACTTTGAAATCCCAATACACCCTCTGATCCATTCTGTAAAAAATTGTTAGAAAACCATACGCCTCAAGGACACATAATATGAAATCTCAATGTAAAGAATCGAAGGCTTTCCTCAAGTCCACCTTAACAACAAATCAACTGGACAAAGTCTTCCTGTCATAGCCCTTTACAAGCTCATGGGCCAAGAGAATATTATCAATAATTATTTTACTATCTATGGGAATTAATCTTTTAAAATTTGTAATAGTTATTTTAATAATATTGTGTACAAAGTTGAATCTAAAAGATCAAAATGATTTTGATCCTTTGAGTATTTGCTTAAAGGAGGTAAAAGGAAAGTTGAGTAACTCAACAAAACAACTCCATATGATATATATATATATATATATATCATATTTTTCCACTTAAAACCCTAATTTCCTCACAAAGAAACATCTATATGGCTTTATAATGGATCATTGTTAAAATTAGGGATGGCAACTCAACCAGAACCCGACGGGTTCCGATCCGACCTGATCAGGTCGGATTTAAAAAAAAAATCGGGTTCGGGTCGGATTTAGGGTGGAACAAATCTGACCCGACCCGAAAAATATATATAATTTTACCCTATATATTTAGAGATAATTACAATAATACCCCTCTATATATAATTTTTTTCAATTAAGTCATTATTTTTATTGAATAAAAATATTTTTTTTATTTCGGGTCGGGTCGGGTCGGTTTCTAAGTCATATATTCGGGTCAGGTCGAGTGAAATCTTATTTTGTCGGGTCGGGTCACGGGTGGATGACCATTTCTTCTCGGGTCGGGTGGCCTAAAAACCTGACCCGACCCATTGCCATCCCTAGTTAAAACTTAGTATTTCATGAATATTTATCATTCTACGTTATTACTGAGAATAGAAATCAACCTAACTTACTCATATATCATTATCATATTATTTTTTATATTTTCCCTCAGGTTGGAGCTCAAAAATATCTTCAGATTTTAACTTGGAAATCAAGTATTTATGCTGTTGACTACCCAAAACCTTGATCATGACATCAACTATCAGTTATGTTGTTGTAACATATTCAACTTGCATGATCTTTTCTTGAATTTTTCACTTAGAAAGTGATAATATGTTCCTACGTGTTTAGTTTTCTCTGAATTTATAATAATATGTATAGTTGTCTTACTATCACATTTCAATTTTGTCGGCTGCACAGAAGGGACACCAGGCTCTGCAAGTTATGGATCCACACATATTTCCATTATCACGTTCACAATTTAAAATTATATAATTATAATATTATAAATACACAATTTATAAATGAGGTATGATATAAAATTAATTAGGCAAAATGAAATTATTGTTGTAGTGAAGGTTAAAGTTGCCATCTCCTGTCAACGACTTTACAGAAATCCTTATCTCTTGTCAGCAATTTTCTCACCTTTTTTTTTCTTTCTTTCTTTCAAATTTTGTACTTACAAGATTCAATGAACATTAAAAACTAGATTAAAGTTGTTGATAGGACACAAATATTTTGTGTAAATTACGCGTTTAATACCTAAATTATTAGTTTCGATCTATTTTAATATCTAAACTTTCATTTTTTTAAACCACACTTAAAATTTAGTTTTTGTTTCATTATAGTATCTGCTATTAAAAACTTTAGTTTTTGTTTCGTTTTAATATCCCTTTTAGATTTAACGATAAGTTTTGAAAAATTTGAAAGTTTAGGTATTAAAATGGATCAAAATTGATAGTTAATGTACTAAACGTGTTACGCTTTTAACGGTGAGTACTAAAATGAAATAAAAATTAAACGTTAGGCATGATTTTGAAAACGTTGAAAGTTTAATTACTAAAATAGACCATTTAGATACTAAATGCATAGTTCACTCAAAACTTTTACATTGTTGTGGGCAAAAGGTGAGGACTCCAACCTTTATTAAACCAATGATCCTATTCTCCTAATTAATTCTAAACCAACCTCATTTCTCAAGTTTTTTTAAGAAGATTTGGCCATATATTATCGGATTTACCTCCACAAAAAATTTCAACTATTTTTTTTATTATAAAATACTATTATAATTTATTATTATTATTATAAATATTTATTTTAATTAATTGTCTAATTTAATTTGTTCTACTTAATATTAATAATATTGTTAAAAAAAAGTATTGATTTGAAAGATGTTAAAGATTATAGAACACGTTAGATTTAATGAACACTTGGATCATGATGAAGAGCTAAAATTAAACAGTTAAGATTTATGATTAATTAATTATTTAGTTGAATGAACCAATTAGGCATACTCCAAAATTATAATTTAATCTAATTTAAAATAGATTGAATTAGTCATATTTTGACAGCGTTTATCAACAACTATTTTCATCTATATATACACTCACCATTTCATGCAAGGCTATAATCAAACCCTTCCTTCTTTCCATCACTTTTCCTTCTTCAAACAGGGAAGAAAGTAGTCTGAGGGTGTTGTCTGAGTGACCTTCATGAGAGTTCCTAGGGATCGGGTATACCGGCTCGAGCTGTTGTTCAAGCATACCGTCAAGCACTCTCAAGTTAGTTCAGTATTACACTACTTTTTTTTTAGAATAGGGTTTTATTGTTGTTGTTGCTAAACTCGCCGTGAGCAACGAGGCAATTAGTAATGTTTTTATAGTGGCAGCTGTTTTGTGTGCTTCATATCATATGTATCAATCTTTTGAATGTAAGTTCATCGCAGATGCTGCAAAATCCGGTGTTACACATGAGACACTACAAAATGGAGCTGGTAGAGTCATGACGGAGCATGAAGCTAGGCAGATTCTTGGTGTAAGCGAGGATGCCACTTGGGAGGAGATAACGAAGGCTAGTATTTTAAGCATCTCTTTTTGTTTTCCCTTTCAGTTGCTTTCATCTCGAATAACCTTTAAACCTTCTTACACTACTTTATTGCAGAAGTATGACCATTTATTCGAGAAGAAGGCCAAGGTTGGGAACTTCTACCTTCAGTCAAAGGCTCATCGGGCTAAGGAGTGCTCAGAAGCCTCCCATCGAGCCAAAGGAGAGGGCAGTCCTACTAGTTGAAAATCCGTCCAGGTTTACTCGTTTCACATACAGATCCCCATTTATAAACTAATTCCGACTCGAATATTACAACTATATACACCATCCTATCCTGCTGCCCATTCTTGCAGTTCAAACTATTCATTCAAATTTTTGTCCACGATGTTATATAGTCGAGTGGTTGAATCTAATAATTAAGTTTTCGTTCCGGCAATATGTCGTCGCCGGTGACTAACTTGTTACGCTGTTACAGTTACGTTGTAGTTTAGTTGAAACTTGAGGCACTGAAAAAAATATGTAAGAAACTGTATGTAAAGAATACCAAGATGTTCTTGTAAAATCCAAGCCTTATTTTGATGTTATACTGTGGTTCTATAAGTTTGAATTTGTTCCAACATGTTTTTCGAAACTTAAGAATTCTAGGGAAGCTTGAAAGTAAGGTATGGATCTGCCGGCGTTCCACTTGCCACCTCTGTGATCGCATCCACAATTTTCCGATATAACCAAAAACTACTTGTGAAGAAAGTTGAATTATTAAATGCAAATGCGTCGACATTTAGAATTCAAGTTTCAAATCGGTCGGAATTCGAGTTTGCCATTTTTCTACCATTTTATATTTTGCATTCACTAGCAGCAGATTAACCAAAGATAGGAGGAAGTTCCGATTTAGAACTAACACTCCTCGATTTCAGGCCTAACAAGTCAATGAATCAAATATCGAATAACGTCAAAGACTTACCTTCAACTTTTGAGTCGTGAAAAGCTCGACTACAATGGGGTTTCATTCGAGAAAGACTTGAATTCTGTCACCCATTGTATCGTTAAAATCCAACAACAGCTTCCCACCAACTTCTTCGGCAGCATCGTCCAACAATTCCTTGATGTTTATGCCCCCCAAAGCTGTCAAGAAAGGAAATCAAACTCTTTGCAGTTAAATATTCAAGAAACATGGTCACGGTAGATTAAGTTCGTAAAACAGTAACATACCCGGAACGATATTTGTTATTCCTTCCAAAAACCCGGCCTGAGGAAAAACCGAATGAATTATTTAAACGGTAGAAGAATATCTTCACAATGGATTTTCGCTAAAGAGTTCAAGCAAACTAAACGGCTGGACCAGACTATCAAATCCATATCACGTATTAAACACCCGAATGAATTTCGACAATAGAAGCAGCACTTACCAGAAATTAGGATTGGCATACGGGCATGTTCAGTTAATGAAATGATAAGCTACCTAATTAATAAGGCACCTTCGCTTGAAGCAGAAGACTTACAGGAACTCTAACGTCCAGTCTCTCGATTCCATCTCTTCCAGTAATCTTGATTCTCAATGTCCGAGACCAGATCCTAGCAAAAGGATCCCTTGAACCATCTGCACGATAGTTACTGTATACATCAGGAGTTATCACCTCGACAACCGGATCTTGAGGACTTTGACCTCTTTGTTCCGACTCATCTCGAACCCTTTCTATACTGTATGCATTACTGCTCACTGAACATAAACCGTGATTATAGGATTAGGAAGACAAGGCAACAATATTTCATTATTCTCCAGAAAAACTAAGGGTTTAATTTGGGAGTCGGAGTTGGCAATGTCAGCAACTTATAGTAACAAAGAAGGCAGGACAAATACAAAATTTTCCAATATCCAAAAATATGGAAAAAATTGAAAACTCCCATGCCGAGCACATACCCCATAACCGACACTCGCACCAAGTCTGAGTAACATAGGTTTTAAGTTCAGTTTGGACCTTAAGAGTATTAAATCTCACCCACCTCCGTCTCCAGATAGCCGATAATTGCTGGCAGCATATCTTTTTTCTTCCTCATAGTATTTATTGAAACCTAAGATTTCCTTGATTTCTTCGAAAGATGGCATGCTCCCCGGAGGCGGAATACGACCGCCTTTGAGGGCAGTAAGCGAATCCTGCAAATTTGAGGAGGTTGGCTTTTGAGAAGCAACATCGTCTTAACAAATGAATCATAAGAGAATGAAGTATCTCTCATAAGAAGGTTATGTGCGCTTTTGTACACATGAACAAAGTGAAGATACATAACCTGCATTGCTTGGATAGATACTCCAATCAAGGAGAGCGGATATGCCACAAGTTTATATCCGATTTCTTCAAGTTCAAGCGGAGTGAGTATCGGTGTTTTCCCCCCACCTTCAAGCATGTTAGCCTACAAAGGAGTGCAAAAGCTGCATCGGTTCTCATTCGGAAGGTTCTATGCTAGAACAATTACCCTCCAAATTCATATTGGAAAGCCTATAGAGATGTTAAACGTTTACGCAACAAAAGAAAACCGATGGCCTACCACCGGATAAAGTTATGTTTCCTCGGTGTTCTATTTATCATGCAATAAACTGGGTATATAATCATGTACATAGGCAAACGATACTTATTACTTTGTATAGTTTCAAAAGAACATGCGATACCATTTTTGGAACTAACGGAGAAACTTCACAAAATGCTTTCATCTCTTCTTTAGAAGATAGTGCATCAATGAAAAGGACATCTGCTCCGGAATCGGCAAAAGCCCTTGATCTCCAGAGTGACTCCTCTAAAGACAGTGCTTGACGAGAATCTGTCCGTGCCACAATAACAATGTCCGAACCACTCTCTTTGCGAGCGTCAACCGCTGCTTTAATTCTCATAATGGCTTCCTCTCTGGACACCACCTTCCTGCCTTGTGTGTGACCACAAGCTTTCGGAGACACCTAACAGTAAAATTTTACAAATCCCGAGCCTCAAATATGAACTAAACCAAATAAACCATTGTTTACGGAGCTGCAGTGTTCGTGTAATGTCAATACAGCAACAAAAATATTTGAAAAGATGATTTTATTTTGCTCAGAACATGTACCTGATCTTCGAGAATGATCCCGGCAAAGCCAGCTCTTATATATCCTTTAACAGTTCTCTTCACATTCATCGCATTACCATATCCATTATCGCCATCTCCAATAACAGGAATCGACACGGCCTGGGTGATTTGTTGTCCCTGATCAACCATTTCTCCATAGGAAATAAATCCCGTGTCCGGTAATCCCAGGCGAGCAGCAGAAATGGAAAATCCTAACGACGGCAGCAAAGGACGTTAATGCACAAAGCATCTTGAGACAGTTGAGCAACAAGATAGCGAAAATCGTTTAAACAAATACATCTGTGTAATAATACACATTTCAGATTTTGATTCTGGAAAATGGAAATGGATCAAGCTGGAAGGGGCAGATTCAAAGAAACAAAAATAGTAGTGTTCTACAATGAAACCAACATGTGGTAAGACATGTGGTAAGACATGTGGTAAGAACGAAAGGACCAAAATTGCGGTAATTACTAAGTTTTTACTATAAAAACCCACTGAATTCATATATGGTCCTCAAATTAAGTCCAATTAAGCTAATATCTGGATTTTGGAAGTCAAAGGAAACAAAAGAACTAGCTTTAATGAAATGGTCAGTTAGTAATTTGAATTTAAAAAAAATGTAATTTATCAATAAGAAATTTGTACTTAATTGAACTACGAGAACATTTTTCTTAAAAAAAACAATTTTAAAGAGAAACCTTAACCATAGAAGCTCAAGTAGTTATCAACCTAAAAGCAAAGAACAAGTTTTGGGATTATAAATAGGGATGTAAATGAACAAATCGTAAAGCGAAATGTTATATAAACATGTTCGAACATGTACATGAATATATTTACGAAAGCTAAACGAACCGAACACAAATAACTTCAAACACGATATTAAAAATTTAAGAGAACACGAACAGAACATGATTGCCTTAAAAATAAACAAACAAATTCGTTTAAGTTCATTTATGCCCCTTATTATAAACTGCATGAACCATCAAAACAAAAGAAATCCAAAACACAAACACCAGCCTATCAACAAACAGAAAAGATTGAAGTTTTTCAGATCCAACAACTCCAGCTAAAGAAAACCCACATCTTAGAATTCATAAATCAATGAAAAGAAACAAAAAGGAAAGTGAGAGCAAAGATTACCACTGGTGAAACAATACCGAAACCCAGCTCTTTCAACAAGCTTAGCACTGAGACCATCAAAACAAGCAGGGCCTTGATGAACCCCAGGCGATTCCAGAATCTGTCGAAGTGTCATTGCAGGCGAACTCCTGTCGCCTAAGCAACAAGTGATGGCTTGGAATCGCTTAGGAGACGTGAACAAAGTGTGGGTCTTTGGCTTTCTTGTGTGGGTGTTGATGACGGGAGATATACAGGAACCATTCTTGAAATTTGAGAGAGGGGATGATTGAGATTGTGGGAAAGGGTGGTTGAAAAGAAAGAGGGTTTGATCTCGGGTAATCACTGATGACGATGATGATGGGTTCATGGTTGAAGGTTGAAAAAAAAAAAAACTGGGAAGTTCACTCAACACTCGCTGTCACACTCTCTTTGCATTTCGTTTTGGTGATGACAAATTGAAAAGGCAGTTTATAGTCACGGAATTTTCTTGGGCAAAAATAAATAAATAATAAACTTATCAATGGCGATTTGATGAGTAAAATATCGTATAGAATCCACATTCAAATATTATTTTTTTATACATTTGATTATGAATGCTTGAGATATTTTGGAATATATATATATATATAATAAAATAGTTATTTTTAAGAAGTCATAAATAATGTTGTTTAATTAAATATCTATTTTCTACCTAAGAACAAGGAAGAGAATTTTGCTCCTAAATAAATATTATGTTAAATATTAATAATGATATGTTATTATATAAATACTTTTAATAGTGAAAATAAATATAGTTTACTAATTTTGTCATACTTTAAGCCAAATTAAAAGATGATTTTTATATTTAAAATTTTATCATTTTAAATTTATTGAATAATCTCAATGATAAAAAGATTATTATACTACTTAAAAGATTCAAGCAACTACAATATCAATAATTAAGAAACTTTTAAATAAATATTATATCGTAATCACTTAAATGTTGAGTCTTCGATTTTTAAAAGTTATAAAATGATCATCTGATTATTCATATATTTTAAACTTGTCTTCTTTTGTAAAAAAAGATTAACAAAAGTTTGAATTGAACGTTAACGTATTTGATTATGATTTGATAAAATATAATCCAAAATCTTAAATCACTATTATATCACAGTCAATGAATTATGTCTAACTCAAATTATCATTAATTTTTTAAATGATAAATTTAAAATACATAAATAGTCAGACATTATTTTATAACTTGTAATCATTATCGAAATTGAATTAAAATGTATTTTATCCTATATTTAAAGAGGCGAATTTCGTTTTTCCTTTTTTGTTTATATTATTTTATCATTTTGTCCCCTGGTTGCCTCTTTGGCAAATTTATGTTTTCTTTTTCCATTTTCCTTTAAAATTCGAAAGGAAAAACCCTTCAAAAATCATCAAATTGCCGTAAAGAACAAACAAACAAATTCTAGAGGAGAAACAGAGAAGATTTTCCAACAGTAAAGAAAGAGAGAAGAAGCCAGGTATTATCATTAATATAATTGGATTTGATTTTTTTCAAAGTCTCTCTATTTTAATCCTTTTTGTTTCGGTTTCGAATCTGTAAAGTTGTGTTGTTTACGTGTGCTTATCTGTCTCCATTGTTTTCTTCAACTATTATTATTATCCCCTTGCTTTCCTCATTATTTTTTCAAATTTAAAGTTGAAGAATTTTCGTTTATCTTTTGAGTTTTTGATTTGTTTTGTGAATTCTCATCGACCCTTTTTGGACTTCGGCCTTAATTTTTCTGGGTTTTCGTTTAATTTTTGATTCGTTTTTGTTTCCATCTTTAATTTCTCTGATGGAAGATGGTTATCTACGACAAGGCTTGGTGGTAAGGCTTAATGGTTCTGTTAGTCTCCTTAAGCTTTTTTTTTTGGTGAATTCGAATGTTGAAGATGTTAACTTGATCGAAAATTCTTTTCATAACATTTGATTAATTAGTTTTAATTAATTCAATTGCATGAGCATTGCCTTTTGATCAGTTGCATGGAATTATTGATTTTCAGCTTGTTCTTCATATATGTTTGTTTCGATTATCATACTTTAATTTGATTTTACTCTATGTTTATTGGATTATTGATGCGTTCTAAAACTTTATGCAGGCACAGACACCTCCTCCTGGCTACTTTGTTCGACTAGAAAATTCGGATGATTTATATTTGAGGAGACGATCGAGGATGCGTAGATGGCTTTGCTGTTCGTGTCTTGTCGAGGAGAGTTATCAACCGCGTGAAAGTGAGCACTTGAAGAGCTCTGATCATGATACAGATGGTATGGTTTGATGCTAACTTGATTTGGTAGTTATTACTTGCCGTTATGAATCTTTTCGCGGTGGGAAATGCACGGTTGTGTTTGTTCGATTGTATGCCTTATTAAATTCTACTTTTTCGAACACCTTATACGAAACTAACTGAAACCACTGAATAGAAATGCAACCTGGACAAGGCATGAGAGCAAAATAACAACTTCCGAGATACCTCATTTATTATTTGAATTTGGAAAATAGTAATCTTTGTGTCTGTTCGGAGAGGGAGGGATATGTGTTTTACTTGCTAAGAATAAGATAAAAAAAATATTTTTAGTTGTCTTTCCATTTTGGTTAAAGTTTTAGTGTACTCAAAAGGAAAAGATCTTTGCATAAATTTTAAGAAAAAGGGCATATGCTGTTCAATATTCTAATATTGTTATATGCTGTACGGTGTATATATGTGTGTGTGTGTGTGTGTTTGCATGCTTCTGTTCTTTCAATGATTTGTTGTTGCTGATGTTTTGTGCTTTCAGGGAATCAAAAGAACTCAAAGGCAGCTGCTCCTGCCAAGCACGAAGTGCAAAAATCAGTACCGCCTATTGAAGTGCCTGCATTATCACTTGAAGAATTGAAAGAAAAGACTGATAATTTTGGATCAAAGGCTTTGATTGGAGAAGGTTCATACGGAAGAGTTTATTATGCAAACTTGGACAATGGAAAAGCTGTGGCTGTGAAAAAGCTTGATGTTTCCTCCGAGGCTGAGTCGGATGCTGAGTTTCTGACCCAGGTGTGTTGGCAATTCAACAGAATGGTCTTTTCTGATTATTTTTCTTGTTCTGATTGATAATGCAATTTTATGTTGTTTAAGCATCTTGTGTTCCCCCTTTCTCTTAGGTTTCAAGGGTTTCAAAATTGAAGCATGACAATTTTGTCGAGTTGCTAGGTTACTGTATTGAAGGAAACAACCGCGTGCTTGCATACGAGTTTGCGACAATGGGATCACTACATGACGTATTGCATGGTTTGTGAAGTCATTTTTTTATGATAGAGATTTGTCGGACGAGATCTTGTTATACAAAATAGACACTATTAGTTTGACTTCTTTCATTCTGGTGATTCTAGGAAGGAAGGGGGTTCAAGGTGCACAACCAGGTCCTGTGCTTGACTGGATGCAAAGGGTAAGAATCGCAGTTGATGCAGCAAGGGGCTTGGAATACTTGCATGAGACGGTTCAGCCCTCTATACACCGAGATATCAGATCTAGCAATATCCTTCTGTTCGATGATTTCCAAGCAAAGATTGCAGATTTTAACCTCTCAAACCAGTCTCCCGACATGGCTGCTCGGCTACATTCCACTCGAGTTTTGGGGACCTTTGGCTATCATGCTCCAGAGTATGCTGTCTAAGCTCCTTTTATGTTATGTTTAATTACGTTCTCGGATAACATCTAGAAAATTATGCATAATTACGTATTGATACAACATTTCCCCCCTAATGACGCCACTTTTTAGACTCCTATATTATTTTCTGCCTCTTTCACGATAGATCCAATGGGCTATATGCGGAGTCCACTATCTGTGTTGTTAGAACTACAGGAATGAATTTATGAATTGTGTGTAGTTTTCTTTTTTATGAATACACCACTATCCCGGAGGTGCTGCGGATATAATCTATGATGTAACAAATTATGATTCCGTTTTTTCCAGGTATGCAATGACTGGACAGTTGACGCAGAAGAGTGATGTGTATAGTTTCGGGGTTGTCCTTCTAGAGCTTTTGACTGGAAGGAAACCTGTCGACCACACAATGCCGCGTGGACAGCAAAGCCTCGTTACCTGGGTGAGTTAATGCTTTCTCTTCTTTCTGTCAATCTGTTCCCTTTTCTTTATCTGGTGTTATGGTGCGTTTTTGTTTTGTTTATATAGTGTTCGACCTTTCGGATGTACTTTTAATGGGACTAACTCTTCAACATTTCTTTTTCCTCGAATTAGGCTACTCCAAGACTGAGTGAAGACAAAGTTAAACAATGTGTAGATCCAAAACTGAAGGGAGAGTATCCTCCTAAAGGAATTGCTAAGGTACTTCTATTGTCCCGTGTCTCCTTAATCTGTTCGAACACCAAAGACATGTAACAGCCGCACCAAACTAGCAATTGACGGTTTTCGTTATGTTTTGTTGATGCAGTTAGCAGCTGTGGCAGCATTGTGCGTGCAATACGAAGTTGAGTTCCGTCCAAACATGAGCATTGTGGTCAAGGCTCTCCAACCACTGTTGAAGGTCCCCGCTCCAGCGCCAGAACTCAAGTCTTAAAATCAGATGAGCCTCGCTCCCTCACCTTTCTTCGAAATTTCCCTAGCCTATGCACAGTTTGGCTTCATCCATTTGAAGATTTCATCGGATCGCTAAAATATTAATCGTATTTCTTTCCTTCCAAACTTTTCAAATATAACATGAACGTTTAGGATCGAGTCCAACCGTGTACCATCGCCAATATGATCTGCCCGTCACCGGTTTTCAGACCTCAAGTTCCAAACTTCCTTTTCGAGTTTTAGTCATCGAAAGAATTGACCAAGGGGTTTAGGTTGTGTGGTGAATATAAATGTTAAATGATTTATATGTTTGCTTGGGATTTTCACTTATTTTGTGCTAAAATGACGAGTTTCTTATTTCTCTAAGGTATGCTTTGATTTGTTATGTTTAAAGTTAATGTACTTTTATATGTAAATCTTCATTGAAAAAGGAAAAAAAATGGTTTTGTGAGTTCCCATAATTATACAATTTTAATGTGAAGGTTATATTTTTTTCATGTAAAATGTTTTATGAAAAACATTTTTTTGTTTGTTTCAGTGTTTTTTTTAATTAAAAGCTTAGGTAGGTTAGTTCTCCGAGTTCATGGTCAGGGCATACCAAGATTCAAATGAGATTTATATAGAAATTTACAGATTATCCACTAAGAGTGACGGTGACAGAATTCGAATTTAATTGAAAGTGTGTCTAGAACATTAGTCTAAATCTGAGACGGTAATAGCTATCGGAGCGGCAGAGGAATCACGAGCGAGAAGATCAATGACTTGGAGATGAGGAGAAACATACTGCATGAGATCAAAGTGAGTTGCTGGGGCGAGCTTGGCAAGACGGTTGGGCACAGAATTACTACAACGTTAAATCCGTTGGAAACTTATCTCCCATGCACACATGCATAAACATGCAATTGCTCGAACAATAGGGATGTGGCTCCGAATAGCATTTATTTCGCTCAACATATTCATCGTCTGAGAATTATCCGACTGGAGTCACTGGACCATCATTCTTGTGAAGCTAGAATTTTTGGCAGTAGTAAGTTCAGTATATATCCCTCATAGCTCGATCGGCTTGAAGAACCGAGCTTATCCCAATGTTTTTACTTAAACCAACCATTCGAATCATGGATAGCACCACCAATAGATCCTCCTCCAGTGGACAAGGGCACAGCTCCATCTGAATTCAAACACATCCAGCTTGCAGGAGGTTTGCTCCACAATGTCTGTTGGGTCTCATGGGTCCTACAAGACTTTGGTATGTAGTTGGCATAGTATTTTTCCCAAACGGTACATCGACGAAGGAACACATCACTGGACCGAATAATATCGAAGAAGACAAACTCCTTTCATTGTTTTCAAAGCTGTCAAATGACCGAGATAAACAGGGAAGATCAAGAAAAGTCTCATTATTCAAAGTATTTGCCTGCTTGAGGTTGTTCACAATCCAGGCTCGAAGATCCCATGTAAAGAACTGAGAACTTAAAGTTGGAGGGATAACCCTGTCCCAAACTTGAACAGAGTCACGAAGAACATGGATAACCGTCTCAAGGTATGTGCCACAAGAAGGGCAAGCTAGGTTGTCTGTTAGCATGTGCTTATTTCGTTCACAATTCGTCATTATTTTCTCCTTGAGAGCAAGCCAGAAGAATAACTGATTCTTTGAGGGGCTTGAATTCTCCACATGAATTTTCAAGTGTTATCAACCATATCCCAGTCGTTTTCAAGTTGATTGGTGTAAGTTAATTTGACCTGAAACTGGAGATCCTTGCTCCAACGTCATACAATTTGGTCTGGGATGTCGTTCGGGTTCAGAGGTTTGATATTCAAGATATGATCAATCACAGTTGGGTTCACTGTAAAGGTAAGACCAGCAACATCCCAATGACCATTTGCATCCCAAAAAAGGGTCCGATGAAGGTCCTAGTCAAGAGAAGGGTCCTGAATAGCATGATCCCTTAGAGGACCTAAAGTCGGGATCCATTTATCATCCCAAAATCTGATGATAGAACCATTACCAATCGTCCAAGCAAGGTTGGTTTTTAAACCATTCCAGAATTTAGCAATACCGTGCCATAAATAAGAACAGCACTGACGGTTGATGGAATCTGGACAAGCATCAAAACTTTATATTTTTGCTTTAGTAAACGCACCAAGTAAGCATCATAATCGGTGAGTAAAGAGTAGCCTAGCTTCACGAGGAAGACTCTGTTCTGCTCGAAGGGGAGAATGATACCGAATGATACCGAGTCCTCCTCCTTTGATCGGTTGACAAACTATGTTCCAACGAACCAAAGAGACCTTGCTATTTGTCTGGGTGGTGCCCCAAATAAAGCATCTTATTTACGTGTCAGGGTAGCTTTTCTTCGGAAAGCCCAGGGTTTGCATGGAATACACCGGTATGATCGATAAAACAGATTTGTAGAGAGTGAGACGACCTGCCATTGAGAGAGTCTTGCTAGCCCAACCAGAAAGATTGCCACAGATTTTATCAGTGATAAAAGTAAAGTCTTGCTCTACCAGTGAGCATTGAGATTCCAAGATACTTCCCGATAGCATCAACCTCCTGAAAACCCAAAGTCGAGCTGATGGTGTTTCTTGTGTGTAAATCAGTGTTCGGGGAGATGATTGGATTTATGTTGTGACGAAAGTGATACAATGCAAGATGATGCGACTAAAATTGTTTGGAAAACCAGCTTCAGTGATCCAGTTCTGAATGAAATCTCACCCGATACTATCAGACGTTTTTTCAAGCTCAACTTTTATTGTAACCTTGTTTACCCTTCAGGCTACGCATAGGGTGGACGATTTACTTATTGATGTTTATTAGTCTTGAGTTTTTAATCATTTGATAATAAACGTTTATACATTTCTGTAGACGTCGTGTTCGAGACTGAAACCTCAATAAATAATAATATGATCACTTAATTCGTGCAGTTTGATTAGATAACTAATAACAACGGATGACATGAAAATGTATTAAACTTTAGTGATTTTACTTTACTAGAAAAATAAGTGATTTTAATGTTAGTTTTAAAATTTTATTAATTATAATAAAAATATTTTAAAGGTTTAATGATCATAATAAAAGCGTTCTAAACATTTGGCAACTTATTAGTGTAATTTACCCTTTCTTTGAATATCTACATTAGGATGATAGACGGATAAGGGGCCTCATCCTCATACCCATCTAATAGTTTTGTATTTACTATATATTCACTACATGCGACGGATAAAATATTTATATTCACACCCGCACATGTGATTACATTCTCAAATCCACCCCACACTCACTACTAGGGGTGTAAACGAGCCGAGTCGAGCTCGAGTATTGCTGAGCTCGACTCGACTCGAAAATTCGCGAGCTTAAAATTTTTAAGCTCGACTCGAACTCGAAATCTTGAACTGAAGCTCGTGAGCAGCTCGAAAAGGCTCGAAATAAAAAAAAATCTTAAACTTATCTAGATTGAATCCTCAAACTCGAACCTGAACCTTAAATACATGAAAGTCTTACTGTATTTTAAAAAAAATCAACACATGAATGTTAATATTATTAATATTTAAAAAATCTTAATATATTATATTTTCAAGCTGCTCACGAGCTTTTCGAGTCGAGTATCAAGTAGCTCGTTTTAGCTCGTTAAGAATTCGAGTCGAGTCCATTCGATCCGAGTATTTATAGAGCTTTGACCGAGTCAATCTCAAGTAGCTCGCGATTTGTCTCGTCTCATTTACTGCCCTACTCACTACTCAATTGAATACCTACCTCCCATCTTGTACTCGTCTATATCCACTCATATCCACCTGACGGCAACTTCAATTCTAAAGATTGAAAATTTAAGATAAGAGAAGCGACATTATTCAATTGTAAAATTGTTTATATCCTAACATTTAGTTAAATTATAAGTCATGTCCTATAAAATCTTAATATTTACACAATAGTCTATGAAATTATACATAAATTCATAAATGGTCCAAATTTTATATGGTGGATAGTTAGTGGGTGGACAGATTCGAGGTGGGCATATGTGTTACATGTGAAGTCTCAAACACATCACCTACCACTATCCATAACGAGTATAACTTTTTACATCTACATCCGTCCATTACCCATTAAACTTATACCCATCTTCGACCCAACTCGAATAGATGCAGTGTGAAATCCATAAAATTGTACCCGTATGACATCCCTAATTTAAATATTTTTATAATTGAATTAAGGGTAAATAACATATTTAGTTCCTAAACTATCAATTTTGGTCTATTTAGTACCTAAAATTTCTTTTTTTTAAAATCATACCAAAAGTTTAGTTTTTATTTCATTTTAGTACCCCGTTCAAAATTTAACGTTAAGTTTTAAAAAAATTGAAAGTTTAGGTATTAAAATAGATTAAAACTAATAGTTTAGGTACTAAATGCATTAAGTTTTTAACGACATGTACTAAAATAAAATGAAAACTAAACATGGGCTATGATTTTGAAAAACTTTAAAGGAAAGGTTCTAAAATAGATTAAAACTGATAGTTTATGTATTAAATTCATAGTTTAGCCTTGAATTAAATGAAATGTATTTATAGCGCCAAATTCCCGTGTTTAGGGGAATTCAATGGCGAGCGAGAATGCGTTTTATTGATTCGGACGGTGGGGAGAGAAAGCGAGAGCCGCATGCTTCGGATTGGATTTTCGCACCCCAAAAACCATGCCTCGCCACGCCACTTTCTCTCATTTCATTTCTTACCCCAAATTCTTCTTCTTCTTTTGTTTCTCTTTGGTTTCATTTTCCTCTCGCACCATCCATACAAGGCCTTGCAGTATTAGGTTCTGGGATGGTGTCGGAGGATAACTTGAACTCGGTTTCCATGGAAGACGATTTTGACGGCGGTGATTACAGCGGCGGTTACGACGACGACGAAGACTACGATGATTACGGTGGCTACGGCGATGACGACGACGATGAGGGTCAAGGTTTGCTTGAAGAAGACGACGCCGATGATTCAGGCGCCGTTGCTTCTCGGCGTCCCAAGGTAATCTCTGTCTTTCAGTTCCGCGATAGAAGAGAATGCTTTCTTTTTGATAATTAAGCTTGTCCATATTCTAGCTCGAGCTCGAGCTAAAATTAAATATCTTGTGCATATAAAACCACCAATTACTTTAGAAGAAATCAAATCAACGTTTGAGACACTTAAATAATTATATATATTTCTAAAAAAATAAAGTTATCAAACCTGCAGCACCTTTATAGATAGCTAGACCTTTTTTTTTTGAAAAAACAATGCTTGGATGATATTTAATTATATTAAGCTTCTTTTTAGCATGCAACTTAATCATTACACTGAACATGGGGGACGCCATCTTCAAGAAAACCGTGATCCTCATCGCCATCGAGATCAATATATAAAACTCAAAGAGATAAAGATGCATTGTAGCTTGAAATATAAGACTCAAAAGAAATTGGTCACCTAAATGGAATCGTCAAAGTTATTGTGATTGGAGCTTCGTGAGTGGTGGCTTTCGGGAAGCAATCAAAGTATAGGGAAAAAATTGGTTACCTGAATGAAAGGTTATGTTGGCTGGAGTGATGAGCAGCTGGGGAAAGAGGGTTTGAAATTAAGTCAGGGTAAATAATATATGGTGAGGGTAATTGTGTCCCCTAAAAATAGAAAAATACTTAAAATATATATTAATTAGAAAGCTTGATTAGGCTCGTGAGCTGCTCAAGCTGAGTATTATGATGCTTGGACTCAGCTTGATCGATAGCTCAAGCTGCTAAATCTCGACTTGATAATTATCTAATCAAATTCTAGTTTCTTTCGAGTCGAACTCAAATAGCTTGTGAATACTAGTGTTTCATTTTTGAATGATTTGGTTATTAAAGAGGCAGTGATTGTCTTGAGGGGTTTCCACTTGCCATTACTGGTGTTCCTGATTTTTATTTAATTTCATTGAATTTGAACTTAAATAGTTTATTAAGTCGGTTCTTTATTACATTTTGATTTCTTCATGATGAATCCAAGAAACAATTGGATGAAACAGTTACTCCATGTCATAGGGTCGAGGTCTAAAACTTTTGGGTTTATGTTAATGATGAATAGAACCTGAAAGTGGGTTTTTGTTTCTTGCTCTCTGTATTCTTATGGTAATAGTGGAATTGCTAGCTTCAAATATTCGAAGCTTGGAAGATCAAAAACATTAGGCATTGAATTTTATACAAGTGTTTCCTGCATTATTACCGTTATTAACACGCTTTTGTTTCCTATTTCAGCAAGGTTACACTGTTTTGAAAGAAGCAGATATAAAACAATGACAAGAAGATGATATTTCTAAAGTTTCAACTGTTCTTTCATTACCGAAAGTTAAGGCAACCATTTTGCTCCATCGCTATAATTGGTAATATTGAGGTTTCAATATCAAGTGTGTGCATTTCTTCGATTTAAGCCTTAGTTTACATACACCATTTTAAGCCATCCTTTTTTTTATTTAACATAGCAAGTAAGCTATTTGGTTTTGGTGAAAAGATAGCTGTGGCTGCTTTACCGTGATACAATTTTCATGCGTTAGGCTGTTCACTTGTTCATATAGATTTTTTAGTTTGTTTCCAACATACGGTTGGTTATGTAGGAATGTTAATCAAGTGCACGAAGAATGGTTTGCCAATGAAGAAAGAGTGCGGAAATCTGTTGGATTGTTGGAGAGACCAGCCATAGATGTGTCAGATGCTAGCAAAGTAAGTTCTATAGATTTGTGAGTTTGCTTATGCTTTTGGAAATATGTTCTTTCTTATTGTTCATCCTTGCAAAGTCTGTGCCTCTGACACATATTATTGCTTCCCAACCAGTTTATTGCAAAGTCTGTGCCTCTGACACATATTATTGCTTCCCAACCAGTTTACTTGTGGGATTTGTTTTGAATTGCTTCCGTGTGACAATTTTGCTTCAGCTTGTTGTGGTCATCCTTTTTGCCGGGATTGCTGGCAAGGTATCTCTCTTATGCTTTGTTTGATAGGCTAATTTTATATCTAGTCTAAGTGTGGTTGTATACAAGTGCTTTCCCTTTCTTTAAATCTGGAAAATCAGAAATTTTATTGTTTTTGAAGGGGGAAAGCTTGATCAGTCTGAATTATTTTTCTTAACAAGAGTTAGGCTGGCCTCTTGGTTTCTAGAAAAGAATAAGGATGTTTCTATTACTAAGGACTCTTTAATTTCTGATCCTTCTATAGGGGATTCCTATTCGTCCTACAATTTCTTGAAGTCTTCTATAATCCCTTGGTTACCTCCCCCTATGGGTTTCGTCAAGGTAAATGTGGATGCAACCACTAGCAATGATTGGAAGAAATCAGGTCTTGGAGGTCTTATGAGGGATCAATCTGGTGCAATCCTAGGTTCTTTTCATGTCCAATTGTATATGGTTTTATTGTTAGAGATATTGTTGATAGTCTTAGAACTTTCGGGGGGGTTGTTAGATGGGTTGCAAGGACAGCGAATATGGATGTTGATGCTTTAGCAAAGGCCGGTATAGGTTGATTTTTATGTTGTTGGCTTCTTTAGTTTGGTTTTCTGGCTCCTGTATTGTTGTAAGGGTTTTTTGGAATAGTTGTTCCAAGGTTGTAATTCTATTTTCTATAATGAAATTATAAGGCACTCTTTTCCTCCTTCCGATGATTAAGAAGCTTCTATACAAGCTCCATTAATCAAGAAGGAGGTTTTTAATGAGGCCTTCAAATCTTATCAAAAAAAAAAAAGTTTCCAATGAATATTGCCTTATCACCATACTACTATTAGCTTTTGGTTATTAAGGTTTCAATTTTCTTATATTAGGTTGCTAATATATACTAAATCCAGTGTTCTTTGTTGTTGTAAGTACTTCACTCTTGTAAACTCTAATGCATTTTGATACAAAACCTTTGCTTATACTTTTTATGCTATATTTTGTTAATATGGTAGGCTACCTTTGCACAAGAATTAATGACGGTCCTGGATGTTTATTGCTGAGATGTCCCGAGCCATCATGTAAAGCTTCTGTTGGCCCAGATATGATTGATAAATTGGCAACTTGCGAAGAAAAGGAAAAGTATTCTCAGTTTCTACTCAGATCTTATATTGAAGATAACAGGGAGGTATGTCTTGTATTAGAACCTTGAGATATACCAATAGGTTACAAAGGATTATTAATCATCAAATAATTTGGACTTTTTTGCTTGCTACTGGACTTTTGAAAGTCGGGTTAGACTTTTTGCAGTGCATGTTTACTTGCATGTGTTCCCTTTTGTGTAGTACTTGTTGTGCAATGCATAAGTGAGCATGAGTTGCCGGCTATCTTAGTTTAATGGGTTATCACTTTTTTGATTAAAGTGGTTATATTTTTCGACCTTGTCACTTCTAGACCAAGTGGTGCCCTGCTCCAGGGTGTGAAAATGCTGTCTATTTTGCTGTCGGCTGTGGTGATTTTGATGTCACCTGTTTGTGCTCATATAGATTTTGTTGGAATGTAAGTTTATTCTCTTCTCTCTTTTTCTTTTCTGTATTTTATTATATTATATTTCATGGGCAACACTCTCTTCCGGATGTCTTTATGTTAAAGCAAATCTTGGTTGCAGTGTACTGTAGAAGCTCATCGTCCTGTTGATTGTGATACTGTGACAAAATGAATGTTGAAGAATAGCGTGGATGGGGAAAACATGAACTGGTATGGTACATTGCACTTTCTAGAAGAAACATTCTAATTAAGATTCCTGTATTTCTATCATATAATTTGAATTTACGAAGAAATGCTAGGTCTGTTTTTCTCCAGAGCTGATATGCTAAATATATTGTTTTAAGGTATCTTTAAGTTTTTAAAGTGAAACTAAGTTTTTAGTCTTAAACTAATCTGAAGTAATATATATATATATATATTGGGAAACTTGTGCTACTTCTTTTATTTTGTTCCACATATTATAACCTTCACTCATTTACATAGTCTGTTTGCTCGGATAATATTTGGACAATCTTGCTATCATGTTTACCACTGTTGTTGTATGCTATGTTCAGGATACTAAATAATTCCAAGATTTGTCCCAAGTGCAAGCGGCCAATTGAAAAGAACCTAGGGTGTATGCACATGACATGCATGCCGCCTTGTGGCTATGAGTTCTGCTGGTAAGCTTCAATTTTTCGTTGGTCCTGATATAAAAGACACTACTTGAAATGAGACCACAAAACGGTAAGTCTTTCTACTTTGAGTTTATAGTGGAACAGGATTTGAGCTGATGGAGTTTAAGGCTTATGGCTATAGTAGGAATAATGACCAGGAATCAATCCGCTTTCGATTCAGTCATAAATCTCGAAAAAAGTTGAGATTGAGGGGAAAGATTTCTGGAAATTCTAGGTAGTGTGGTGTGAATGAATGTTAAAGAAAGAATATTGCAACTATAAGGGAAAGGTAAGAAGTGAAAGAGAAAGAGAAGAATACAAAAGGATTTTTGGATATCTACTATACATACATGTATCCGACACTCGCACCAAAGTTTGAGTAACTAAGTCTAAATTTGCTAGGAGGACTATGATTGTAATAGGAAACTAGCTAGTTAACAAAGTAACTGGACAAACACTTGGAGAAAATTAGACTAAACTCCTCAAATAATTTGAAATCCTCCAATTAACTTAATCCAATCAACCATCATATTCCTAGGATCCATTATTTGCTGAAATTTGAAAAATAATAAAAAATCATGATAGATGATCTGAGATTCCTAAATGCAAGTTACATAAAAATTGAGATCAAATTGAAGTCTTCAGCTTCTCATTATATAACAGTTGTACACTTTATGTGATTTTAATTATATGTTATATATAACAGTTGTACCCTTTATGCGATGTTAATTATATGTTATGCAAATGCAGGTTATGCCTTGGTCCATGGTCACAACATGGTTCGAACACTGGTGGTTTCAATTCTTGTTACGGATATGAAGCTGCTAAGAAGAAGGGAGTATGTATACTGAATGTTTTTTTTCGGGTCATTGTGTCTTTAACATCTGCTTTCGTAGTGATCGAACTTTTGACTCATGATTCATATTCTTGCTGGCAGTTTGTGGATACAAAATTTAGGCGAGATATGGCAAAGAACTCCTTGGATAGATACACTCATTATTACGAACGATGGGCAATCAATCAATCAGTATGCAGATTCTCCCTGATTTATCATGGCATAGTTCATCAATAGAATTTTCTTAAATTGACTTCTATGTAGTGGCTTTTATGTGCTTCATGATTAGTGCTTTCGACTAAAGGTTTCGACTTTTCCTCTCAAACATGAACCTTCCCATTCCCGAGTTTTTTGCTTGAGACTTTTACTCGTTGATGTGCCGCCAACTGCTTACTTAATCTTTCTGAGGATCATATCATCTACTTTGAGGATGAAGTTATAGTAGAACGGAAAAATGCTGAGATGGGGTGTTGGAAGAAAAGATTGGCTCTATAGGGTGTCAAGGGAATTATTTTCCGAGATAGGGTGTTTGTTACAGTATTGGTAGGAATATGCACAGATTACCTGGCATCTTTGGAAGACACGGCACGGTGCATTCTGCTTTGCTACTCTGCTAGACTTGGCATTTCAATTGCATGTAGTCTGGGAAAGACGCCGTATCTTCCAAGCATCTTCCCAAAGATGCAAAGTAGTCCGTGTGTCTTCCCACCAACATTGTGGCAAACACCCTATCTCAGAAAATAATTTCCCCGACTCCCTATACGAGCCAATTTCTTTTTCCACCACATCATCCTATCAACTTTGCCTGTTTCGTGAATGTTATGTGAGATGTTTTATGTTTCTGTGATTGGTTGTGTTAGCTATTGTCTTTTGTTTCCTTTTATGGACTGCATTGATAAAATGTTGACTTCTTTCGATACAAAATTTGGATAACCTGGAAGTTCCTATTTGCAGTCAAGATAAAAGGCTCTTGAAGATTTAAATAGGATGGAAAGTGAGCTCGTAAGTTCTTACCTCTTTTTTAAAATTTTGAGATGTGGATCTTCGTATTCTTTTTTATCAGTAGCATTATTCTAAGTTAGTTCGACTTTTCATTTGCCTAAAATATGTATGTTCAGCATCCGTATTTAAGGATGCAACGAGCCGTGTTGAGTTCGAGTATTTTTGAACTCGACTTGATTCGAAAAGTTTAAAATTGAGTTCGACTTGACTCGAAAACTCGCGAATTTAACATTGTCAAACTCAATTTGAACTCGAAATCATAAATTGAATCTCGACTCGAGCTTCCAAAACTTAAACTCGAAGCATTCTCAAACTTAACTCGATTGAAGCTCAAACATGTTATTGTTCAAGCTCGAACTCGATTATGAACTTGAACTTTAAGTACATGAAAACCTTATATTGTATTTTAAAAAAACAACATATAAATGTTAATATTATTAATAATTTAACTTAAAAAAATTAATTTATTATATTTTGAGTTGGGCATCAAGTAACTCGTTTCAACTTGTTAATAACTCAAATTGAATCTATTCAATTTGAATGTTAACCGAGCTTTGGCCAAGTCGAACTCAAGTAGTTTGCGATTTGTCTAGTTTTAAGTCCTATATGCATAATTGGATACGAGTATGGAGGTACTATCCTCATGGTTACATTAGGTCTATATCGGATGTATACCTTGCTTTCTTCTTCAATCTCCTACTGTTTTTCAATTTCTGAGAAAATTTCTTTTTTTCCCCGGATGGAGAAGCTTTGTAATGTGCAATGCACAACTAAAGGTCAGCTTAAGTTTATAACAGATGCATGGCTTCAGGTAAAATCATAATCACACGACCGTCATTTATTCATCGTTTTCTTGTCGGAAAAGAAAGAGTTGATTCATTTGTTTTCTTTTTTCCTGATCCGTTAAATATTGAAGATAGTTGAATGTAGGCGAGTTCTCAAATGTACTTACGCATACGGCTATTATCTTCCCCAGCATGAGCAAACCAAGATACAGTTTTTCGAATACTTGCAAGGTATACACACATATTCTCCAAAAAAAAAAATATGTACTAGGAGGAAGGATCTACATGAAAATTTATTTTCCTAAAGGGATCGATCTGTTTTTCTTAGGGGAGGTCGAGGCCGGTTTAGAAAGGCTTCATCGGTGCGCTAAGATAGAATTACATAAGTTCGTTGTCGCGGATGGTCCATCAAGCGACTTCAATGACTTCCGTACAAAGTTAACCGTGTAAAGTCAACAAAGGGGGCTTAAAGGGGGGCTTGTTTTGTTTTTCAGCAAAGGAGAGCTGAAGTTTTTAACAAAGGGGGCACCGAATTCGGTGCCCCAATTCTGAATTAAAATAGAAATAAGTTTAATTACAATATTAGTCCTTAAGCTTTAGTTATAAATACCCTAGCCCATTTAGCTTCAAAATCATCCCAAAATCTTCCAATTCTCTCTCAAGTGTGTTTTGTAAAAACTTGTAATTTTTTCTCTTTAGTAAAAGATCTGCAGTAGTCCAAAGACGTAAGTATAATTGGCTGAACTCCGTTATCAATTTTTCGGGTATTATTTTTCCGCTTTTATTTTGTATTCTCACTAATCTGGCTATAGGGAAATTACTTGTTACTCGTTTATTTCCCAACAACTGGTAATCAGAGCTTTTGGTTGTAAATTTTGTCAATTTTTTGCGAGGTTACTATTCATTACTGTTCACGTGAATAGTAAATTTCGGGAATAGTGAAATTTTGTCGGTGAAACGAATTTGTCGACGGATGTGTTCTAATACACGGTGGTTCGCAAGAATTGTCAGAAACGATCCAAACGAATCCAGATTCGAGTGGGAGCGATGGCTGCAGACGAAGGGAAGGTGAAAATTGAAAAGTTCGATGATGCGGACTTTAGCTTTTGGAAGATGCAGATTGAAGATTTTTTGTACCAGAAAA
Organism: Hibiscus syriacus; assembly: GCF_006381635.1. Taxonomy (NCBI): domain Eukaryota; kingdom Viridiplantae; phylum Streptophyta; class Magnoliopsida; order Malvales; family Malvaceae; genus Hibiscus; species Hibiscus syriacus. The sequence goes on along the minus strand of NW_024063263.1, from coordinate 1,195,625 downwards.
ATCTATATCAACCCCTCTCAGGAAAGGAACCAGAGGGCATTAAGAATGACGACTGGGCTCTTCTCGACAGACAAGCCCTCGGAGTTATCCGACTGACGTTATCCCGCAATGTTGCTTTCAACATAGCAAAGGAAAAGACCACGGCGGGTCTTATGGCGGCTCTCTCCAGTATGTATGAGAAGCCTTCAGCCTCAAACAAAGTTCATTTGATGAGGCGATTATTCAATTTGCGGATGACGGAAGGGGCATCGGTGGCACAACACCTGAATGAACTCAACACAATCACAACCTAGTTGAGTTCAGTGAAAATTGAATTCGATGATGATGTTCGAGCTTTAATTCTCTTATCATCTCTACCAGACAATTGGAATGCTAATGTTACAGCAGTCAGCAGCTCGTCAGGAAACAACAAATTAAAATTTGACGATGTTCGGGATCTAGTATTGAGTGAAGAAATTCGACGAAGAAAATCGGGTGAAGCATCAACCTCCTCAGCCTTGCACACGGAGTCTAGAGGGAGAACTTCAGAAAGAAATTCAAATCGCGGCAGATCAAAATCCAGAAGGGAAAAATCAATAACAGGAAAGAAAGATTTTACCTGTTATAACTGCGGCAAGAAGGGTTACTTTTAAAGAGATTGCCGAGCACTGAAGAAAAATACCGGCGCACAGGATTCTGCCAACGTGACAGAGGAGACAGGTGATGCCATGATTCTAAGCGTCAACAATCCGATTGAATCATGGATCTTGGATTCAGGGGCATCTTTCCACTCCACCCCATGCCAAAAAATCATGGAGAACTATGTCAGTGGTGATTTTGGGAAGGTTCATCTAGCTGATGATGAAACTTTGAAGATCGTCGGAAAAGGAGACATCCGACTAAAGCTGCCAAACCAGACCACTTGGAAGCTGACAAGAGTGAGACATATTCCTGGTCTCAAAAGAAATCTGATTTATATAGGACAGCTTGATGGAGAAGGTTATAGTACAACCTTTTCAGGCTGTGAATGGAAGATTACCAAAGGAGCACTCATCATTGCTCGTGGTAAGAAGACTGATACTCTCTATGTAACTTCAAATTTAGAAAATATCATTACAGCCACAGATGCTGATGGAAAATCAAACCTATGGCACCAAAGGCTTGGTCATATGAGCGAGAAAGGGATGAAGACACTTTTATCAAAAGGGAAGCTGCCGGATCTAAAAAATGTAGATGACGAACTATGCGAGGATTGTATCTTTGGCAAACAAAAGAAAGTCAGCTTTGCAAAGAATGGTAAGACACCCAAGGCTAAAAAGTTAGAGTTGGTTCATACTGATGTATGGGGACCATCTCCAGTTCCATCTCTTGCAGGCTCATTATATTATGTCACCTTCATCGATGATTCTACAAGGAAGGTGTGGGTTTATTTTCTGAAGAAGAAATTAGAAGTCTTGGATACCTTCAGAAAATGGAAGGTCATGGTGGAAAATGAGACTGGTTTGAAAATCAAGCGGTTGAGGTCTGACAATAGAGGAGAGTACAAAAATAGAAGATTCAGAGATTTCTGCGCAAACAATGAGATCAAGATGGAGACAACAATTCCCATGACATCGCAGCATAATGGCATAGCAGAGCGCATGAACAGAACTCTGAATGAACGTGCCAGAAGCATGAGGATACATGCTCGATTGCCCAAATTTCTATGGGCTGAAGCTATCAACATTGCATCTTACTTGATCAGCCGTGGGCCCTTAGTTCCTTTGGATGATAGAATTCCATAGGAAGTTTGGAGCAAGAAATAAATAAACCTTTAACACTTAAGAGTGTTTGGTTGTATTTCTTATGTACATATAGACTCTACTGAAAGAAGTAAACTTGATGCTAAGTCCAACAAATGTGCCTTTGTTGGTTATGGCAGTGATGAGTTCGGTTACCGGTTTTGGGACTACGAAAATTGAAAGATCATCAGAAGCAGAGATGTCATTGTAGATGCTCATTTTTGTCCGAGGTCCAATACAAGATTCAAAGTGGATTGCAGGACTAAAATAAGTATAACAGTTTGTAACTCCCAGTGAATAACCAAGTCAGATTTTTTTTGGAGCCACGTAAGAAGCAATGAGGCAAACAGTTATGGAAAAAGAGAGTAAAAACTGAAGAAAACAGTTTGTAAGTGGGGGGCACGACATAAAGAGCAGTTTTTGGGAAGAGTTAAAGAAAAAGGGGGGGGTCAGTTTTTTAATGGGGGAACCATCAGAAATCACGGAGAGGACACAACAAGGGGGGATTGGAGCCGAGAGAGACAATTTTTTTTAAGAGAAAGACACGAAAGATTGTCTGGATTTTTGGTTGTTTTATGTTACAAACAGAACAACAAATAAAAACAGTGAGTGTAAACAACATTCTTTTCTCTTGTATTCAAAGATCAAACGGTTATACCAAAATAATTTGAAAATCAAAGGAAACAGAGGAGTTCCCTCATTTCGTCGAACCAAGACAACACACGGAATCAACAAGGGTATTTATTTTATTTTCATTTTCCATTGCTTTCATAATGTTCTTGTGTGTGTATATGTTTCGAATCGAACCCAAATCAAAAGCGTAAAGGAATAGCAGTATGTTTACCTTAGAAATTGGGGCCATTTCCAGTGCCATGGTTACATCCTTAGGGTAGAAGCTTGTTAAATTAGCATCTTTGAGGCGATTTAGGAGATTTCGTTTGAAAGAATGATCTAAAAAAATATGTATTATGAAAATGTTAGAAACAAAATTTGTTCATTGAAATGAAAGCTATAATGAAATTTTTACCTTACTTCTTTGTCGATATACATCCTTCCGTTGTTGGGGCTTTGAGCGATAGAGGGTTGTGATGGCCGTTTTGCTTCGGTTAGGGTTTCGTTTAGGATGTCATAGAACGTAGGTGGTCGGTTTAGGATACTATGTCGGTGAGTGGTGGCCAAACGTCGGCCATGGGTTTTTTGTTTTGGAGAGAGTTGCGCAGTGGATGGCAGCCATGGATGTTCTGTTTTAGGTGATATGCAATCGTAGGGAAGAAGAAGGGAGAGAATGGAGAGGGGGCTCGGGTAAGTTTAGTTTTAGCAAATTAGTTTAGTTTTTTTTATTAGTTAAGTTACATAATAAATTTTTTTGGTTAAATTAGGATTTAGTCATTGTAAGTATTTGGGTTAATTAGTTTTTAGCCACCGAGTCCTTAGAGTGTCGTTTAATCCCTATAGTTTTTGTGTTTATTTTCATTTTGGTCCCCAAACCGAATGTTTTCCTGTTTCCAATTTTGCATCTTTATTTTATGCGTTTTAATTTTCAGTCCCAAATGTTATGTTATTTAGTTTTTGTTATTTTAGACATTTAACTTCTGAATTGTTGCATGTTCGTTTTAGTCCATAAATCAACATTTGCATGTGTATAGTTTTGTCTCTTTATTTTACCCGCATCTAATTTTAGCCCTAAGTATTCTTGTATTTAATCTTTGCTGTTTTAGACATTAAACTGTTGATTTTCGCATGTTACATTTTAGTCCCTAGGTAGAAGTTTGCATGTATATAATTATGTCTATTTATTTTATGTTCATTTAATTTTCGTCCTAAATATTGATTTGTTCAATTTATGTTGTTTAGATATTAGACTTTAAGGTTTTTGCATGTCACATTTTAGTCATGTGGGTATGTTATTTTAAGTTTATGTGATGTTGCATATTTGGCATAACATTTTCTCGGTTTTCATTTTAGTTTTACAGGTGGTCTCAGTTTTATGTTGATCTTGGTATATGTAATGCATTGATAGTTTTTTTGTGGTCTTTGTTTAATAGTAATTTTAGCTTTAGATTTATTTACTCATTTATTTTAATCGCATGTTTAATTAATTTTTACATGACATCATTTTTGCATAATTTGCATGATAGCCTCACTTGCATAACTCGACATATTCATAATTGGATTAAGGGTAATATATTTTTAATTTAAAATTGTTTTAAGTGGGCAGTCATAACTGATTTGAGGTCTACTTTTAATAATTTTAAAATAAAAGTGTATCCCGAAAGTGAAACCAAAAAATTGATTCGTCACCTAAAATTTGGGAACGAGAGAAAAAGAAATGTTCGTTTATTTAAATATATCGAGAAAAAGGTTGTTATATCTTTAAGATATGGTCTCGATATTTGTAAATAATCGAACATTCTTTATCTTTCTAAAATGACTTGGTAATTTTAATTTAATTTGTTTGAGTGTTTTTGAATGTTAAATTTACATTTTTATTTTATGAGATCAAAAATCAAAATAAATTCGAATTTGTAAAGTTCATTGAAAAGACGTTAATTAATCGACTAGGTACCAATTTAGGGCGTTGTGGGGGTGCTAATCCTTCCCCACACGTAACCGACTCCCGAACTCGGATTTTGGTAATGCATACCTCAATTTGTTGTTTTAATTAAAATTAATTTTTATTTAAAATGACAAAGCATTTTTGGGTGCCCAATCACACCCTAATCAAAGATTGGTGGCGACTCTTCGACCCGTATTTTTCGATCGTAAAGGAAATTCAAAATTATTCGAAATGAGAGGTCTTTTAAATCACATATGTTTTTTAAAATAAAGAGACAATTAAGAATTAATGTGGTTTTCAAAATCTCACTTTTTTTCACATTTTGAGGAAAAAATCGTTTCGACAGCTTGGCGACTCCGCTGGGGACTTTTTTTTTAGAGAGTCAAGCCGATAGTCGATTAATTAATTGTTTTTGCAATTGAAAATTACAAATTCGTTTTTGTCGAAACGATTTTTTTCTAAAAAGTGAAAAAGGTGAGATTTTGAAAACCACATTAGTTCTTAATTATCTCTTTTTAATTTAAAAACAAATGCGATTTAAAAGACCTCTCGTTTCAAAAATTTTTGGATTTCCTTTACGATCGAAAAATACGGTTCAAAGAGTCGCCACCAATCCTTGATTGGGGTGTGATTGGGCACCTAAAAATGCTTTGTCATTTTAAATAAAAATTAATTTTAATTAAAACAACAAATTGAGGTATGCGTTACCAAAATCCGAGTTCGGGAGTCGGTTACGTGTGGGGAAGGATTAGCACCCCCACAACGCCCTAAATCGGTACCTAGTCGATTAATTAACGTTTTTGCAATGAACTTTACAAATTCGAACTTAATTTGATTTTTGATCCCATAAAACAAAGATATAAATTTAAAAACATTCAACAGCACTCAAACAAATTAAATTAAAATTACCAAGTCGTTTTAGAAAGATAAAGAATGTTCGATTATTTACAAATATCGAGACCAGATCTTAAAGATATAACAACCTTTTCTCGATATATTTAAATAAACGAACATTTCTTTTTCTCTCGTTCCCAAATTTTAGGTGACGAATCAATTTTTTAGTTTCACTTTCGGGATACACTTTTATTTTAAAATCATTAAAAGCGGACCTCAAATCAGTTATGACTGCCCACTTGCAACAATTTTAAATTAAAAGGGTATTACCCTTAATCTAATTATGTAATATGTCGAGTTATGCAAATGAGGCTATCGTGCAAATTGTGAAAAATATCATGCTAAAATTAATTAAACAAAAATTAAAAAAATAGCATACAATGTGACATACAAAAAATTATATACATACATTTTAAAATTAAAAAATAAAAATTATGCTCATTAACATATTATATATACATGTGACCTAAATATAAAAACAAAATCATAACATGCTAAACTATAAATTTAAAAAGTATATATATTCAAGTTAAAATAATGACTAAATTTGAATACACATAAAATTAAACATGCAAATCGAAAATTAAACCAAGGACTTAAATAAAACAACACGCATAAACAAGGGATCTACACCTAAATAACCCAAATTAAATGGTATCTATGTAATTTTCCTAAAATACTAATCCTAAATGTTTAAGGACTAAAAAGTTACATAAAAAAAAATTGAGTTCAAATGTCTAAAACAATAAAAGTTAGATACAACAATACTACTTAGGACCGAAATTAAATGCAGGCAAAATAAAAGGACAAAATTAAATACACGAAAAATAATCGATTAGGGACTAAAATGAATTTAGAAGAAAACTCAAATGAACAGTAGCTCAAATAATTCAAAAACATGACAAATTTAAAATGCTAAATTTTGAAAATAGACTTTAAAAGTGACGGAAATGCAAAACAAGGCTAAACTTAAGAGGACTGAAATCTAATTTACCATAAAGTTTGAGTGGCCAAAAGTTAATTTACCAAAATATTATTATACAAAACCTAACTTTACACTAAACCTAAGTAAATTGCACGCATGAATGCCTTCAGCCATTCAAGCTTTGCTCTCCACTTTCCTTGTTTCTAACTCGACGCTCCACCCTCCTTTAAACACCACCGCAACCACGGCCGTCATGGCCTCTACCGCCTAATGGCTCCGACGAGGAGCGTAGACGTCACCTAACCTCGTTCTCCCCTCCAAATACCAACCTAAAACAAAGATCTAAGACCAAAATACCTGAAACCCAATCGATTTCATCACCTAATTACCTCCAAAACTGGACACTCATCTAAGAGAACGTCCTACCCAAAGCATAAACCGTGCTGCCCTAAAAAAACCACTCGGTATCGCCCTCAAAACCCATACTTCTCGACCCCTATATCATACAATAACAGTACTCGCAAGGTGAAAATCTTGCCCTCGACGACACAACAAGGCTCGGGTTTCAAGCGGTGATAATGGCTCTCCTCTTCAAGTCAGGAAGGTAAGGATTGTTGTTTTGATCTCTGAAATTTTTGGTTGGTGTTAGTTGGTGTAATCTATGTTTTTGGGTTCCACCGATGGTTGTTAGTGATGAGTTCTTTGGTTTCCTTTCTTTTCGCTCTGCTAATGGATAGTTCTGTTTTTCGTTTCGCTCTGGTTCATTATTTTTTTTCCTTTCGATGGCTGTCAATTTCTACCCTTTTCTTTTTCTCCTCTACCCCTGATGATAGATGTTAACCTCTTTTCCTGTTGTTTTTCAGTCCGTGCCCCACGTTTCTGGTAGTTAATTGATAATAGAAACCGATACTTTACGGTTTTCTTGACTGCTCGACATATCTTTCTCTATTGCTAACGGTCCCCCCACGTTTTTTCTGGTTTTTAACTTCCCAGACAAATTAAGCATCTACAGCTGCCCCTCTTTGTTCATTGTCGTGTAACGAGAATAGAGCAAAGATCAAAAGATGATCGAATTTGTCTGATCCTGAGAATGTTACGTCAGGATAAATAAAACTTGAAAAATCTTCAAATGACGAGCCTGCTCCCTATTCCTTCAGGAAGTATAAGACTCGAACAATCTTCATAAAATGTGTCTGCTCTCTATTCATTCAGAGAGTATAAGACTTGAACAATCTTCAATAAAACGAGTCCGCTCTCTATTCCTTCAGAGAGTATAGAACTCGAAAAATCTTCATGAAACAGGTCCGCTCCCTATTCTTTCAGAAAGTATAGAACTCGGAAAATCTTCATAAAACGGGTCCGCTCCCTATCCGTTCAGGGAGTATAGAACTCGAACAATCTTCAACAAAACGGGTTCGCTCTCTATTCCTTCAGAGAGTATATGACTCAATCTTCAACGAACTTGTCCGCTCCCTATTCATTCAGAGAGTATAGGACTCAATCTTCAACGAACTTGTCCGCTCCCTATTCATTCAGAGAGTATAGGACTCAATCTTCAACGAACTTGTCCGCTCCTTATTCCTTCAGAGAGTATAGGACTCAATCTTCAACAAACGAATTTGCTTCACTACTCTTTCGTGAAGGCTTATAGATGATTTGCTTCAAAGGTCAAACCTGAAAATCAAACATTATTCATCATGAATGTATATTTGAAAAATATTATACTAAAAAATTTAGAAGTTGAGAAATTTTTTGAAAATCCATCTCCATCGTGAAAACTTGTCTGGAGCCATTGGATATTTGAATCTGCTTTGACTTAATTTTCGTATAAACATCATTCTTGTCAAAATCTCAAGACCAGTTATCTTCATCTCGATGCTTTCATATCTTCAATCTTCAACTATCCCTGGGAAACCTGTAAATATTTAAGCCATCATGCGATTATGAATGCCATGATCCTACTCATGCCTAAAATGTATGCATTTATGCAATTCAATGCGTTTTATTCTTTGAAGGAACTCTATCTCCTTTTGATCTCGATGGAACTCGGTTTCATATTGGGCACAGAATGTTTAACCAGTTCACCCCAGTTAACAATCTCAATTCCATAGGCTTAACAGTACCTTGACATATTTCTTTCTTGAAACCCGTCAGTACCCATGACCAACTTCTTGATCAATGATAACCTCCTTGGGTCATCTTTTAATGGCTGAGATTTTCTTTGAATTTGAGGATTTTAGTTTCCCATGGCCACACAAGCTTACATGTTTAAACCATTGTCAACTTCAGAATACCTGCATTTTCCAAAACCTTTTGCACAATAATACAAAATGATCTCATGTACTTCAAGTTAAGCCATATGTTTTAACCTTTCAAAATAAGATGTTTGCAAAAGGGAAATTATCAAGAAAAGACATCTCTTTCTTTATATAAATACAGAGAATTTTAGGCAACTAAATGGCAAACTTTTAACTGGAAACAGTAAAAGAACAAAAGAGTAGGCGTCTTCAAATATCAATAATGCAAATGCTTTTGAACTGGCACGCCGTTAGAATGTCTCGAGCGTAGCTTCTGTCAAAAAGATCTTCAAAATTATGATGCTTAAGAGTATGAAGCTACTTCTAAACTCCCAAATCTCTATCATTAGATGCCCTAAACCAGTATTGAATCTCATGTGCATTCAATTTCTCTTGGTTATTTCAATCGAGACTCATTAATCTATAGTCTCATCCCTGATCACCAACTGTCATTGTTACTATCCATATCGGGAGCTTTTTCCACTTCCAAAATTAATTCAGAACCTTCCACCATGCACGAATTCTGAATTTCAAATTCAACTCAAGTCGCCCTTTGCGGGTTTTCAACTTGAGACCTCCTTTGGTTCCAAGACGCCTTTTTCGGGTTTTCATCTTGAACCCTCCTTTTATTTCTCTTTTTTTTTTCATTTTTCATTTTTTCATTTTTCATTTTTTCTTCCCTTTTCCATTTTTTCTTTTTTTTTTCTTTTCGTTTTTTCCATCATTTTTCTTTTTTCTCATTTTTTCATTTTTTCTCTTTTATTTATTCTTCAAGCAAAATATCTCTTAACAGCGTCGGAATTCACTGGATATGGTAATTCTGATCCGTCCATTTCAGTTAGGACTAGAGCTCCCCCAGAAAAGGCTTTCTTGACAACATAAAGTCCTTCCTAATTGGGCATCCATTTTCCTCTGAAATCCTTCTGAATAGGCAAAATCCTTTTAAGCACCAAATCTCCCTCATGGAATTCTCGAAGGCGAACTTTCTTACCATGTGCCCGTATCATACGTTTTTGATACATCTGACCATGACAAATAGCTTTCAATCTCTTTTCTTCAATCAAATTCAACTGGTCATACCTAGCTTGGACCCATTCTGCCTCATCAAGCTTTACCTCTGACAAAATCCGAAGTGAGGGAATTTCCACCTCAATAGGTAAGACAACTTCCATCCCATAAACCAAAGAAAACGGAGTTGCCCCAGTTGAAGTCCGTACTGAAGTTCGATAAGCAAACAGAGCAAAGGGCAACTTCTCATGCCAATCCTTATAGGTCTCAGTCATTTTCTCTATGAGCCTTTTGATGTTCTTATTGGCCGCCTCTACTGCCCCATTCATCTTTGGGCGATAAGTAGTGAAATTATGATGCTTTATTTTGAACTGTTTACAGACCGAGTCCATCATCTTATTATTTAAATTCAACGCATTATCGGAGATAATCCTCTCTGGTAAACCATATCTACAAATGATCTCCTTCTTCAAAAATTTACATATTGTAGACTGGGTAACATTTGCGTAAGAAGCCGCTTCTACCCACTTGGTGAAATAATCTATGGCTACCAGAATGAAGCGATGACCATTTGAAGCTTTGGGCGAAATTTGTCCAATAACATCCATGCCCCACATTGAGAATGGCCACGGAGCTGTCATTACGTGCAACGGATGAGGAGGAGTATGTATTCTATCTCCATAAATCTGACACTTGTGACATTTTCGGGCATAATTGATACAGTCTGTTTCCATAGTTGACCAATAATACCCAAATCTCATAATCTGCCTAGCCATAGCATGCCCATTAGCATGGGTACCACATATTCCCTCATGCACTTCTTCAAGAATCAATTTGGCTTCTTTCGCGTCCACACATCTTAACAAAACCTGATCCAGACTTTTCTTGTATAGGGTCTCACCATCAAGCACATACCCTGATGCCATTCTTCTAATGGTTCTCTTATCATTCTCAGTAGCCTGTTCTGGATAACTCTGATACCTTATAGATTGCAAGATATCATAATACCAGGGGTTTCCATCTTCTTATTCTTCAATATTAAAACAATGGGTTGGATACTCATAAGCTTTCATTTCAATGGGCATCATATTTGAATGCTCGTTCATCTTAAACGCTGCTGCCAGTGTGGCTAAGGCATCTGCCATTTGATTCTCTTCTCTGGGGAGGTAATTGAAAGTTACTTCTTCAAATTCTTCAACAAGTTCCATAACCAACTTACGGTATTCTACAAGCTTATGATCTTTTGTCTCCCATTCTCCCCTGAGTTGGTATATTACCAAAGCTGAATCTCCATATACTTTAAGCATTTTTACTTTGCAATCAACGGCAACTCTAATACCCAGAACACAAGCTTCATACTCGGCCATATTGTTTGTACAATCAAAATTAAGCCGACTGGTGAAAGGATAATGCTCTCCCTCTGGTGAGACCAAAATTGCCCCGATTCCATGTCCCAAGGCATTTGAAGCACCATCGAAGTTCAACTTCCAATATTTGCTAGTTGATGCAACTGCTTCTTCTACTGAAATAGCCATTAAATCTTCATCTGGGAAATCAAAGCTCAACGACTCATATTCTTGCGAAGCCCTCCTTGCAATGAATTCTGCTATAGCACTTCCTTTAATTGCTGTCTGGTTTACATACTGGATGTCAAACTCGGACAATAAGATCTACCAACGAGCTAATCTTCCAGATAATGCAGGCACACCCATTAGATATTTCAAGGGATCAAGCTTGGATATAAGCCAAGTAGTATGATACAACATATATTGCCTAAGCCTTCGGTTAGCCCATACTAAAGCACAACACAACTTTTCAATGGGTGAGTATCTTGTCTCACATTCAGTGAACTTCTTACTGAGATAATAGATAGCCCTTTCTTTCTTCTCAGTTTGGTCACGTTGCCCCAGCACACACCCCATTGAATTTTCATAAACCGACAAATAAAGAATCAAGGGTTTGCCTGAGATGGGTGGCGTTAAGATTGGAGTGCTCGACAAATATCTTTTCACTGCTTCAAAAGCTCTTTGATAATCCTCACTCCATTCCCCTGAGTTATTCTTGCGAAGAAGGCGGAATATGGGATCACACTTTTCCGTCAGCTGTGAAATAAACCGAGCTATATAATTCAATCTCCCCAAAAATCCTCTGACTTGTTTTTGTGTTCCTGGGGCTGGCAAGTCTTGAATAGCTTTTACTTTATCTGGGTCTATTTCAATTCCTTTTTGGCTTACTACGAAACCCAATAACTTCCCAGATGTCACCCCAAAAGTACACTTATTTGGGTTGAGTTTTAGTTGGCATCTTCTTAGTCTTTTAAAAAGTTTTCTCAAATTCCCAATATGTTCTTCCTCTGTCTTAGCTTTGACAATCATATTATCGACATAAACTTCTATCTCTTTATGCATCATGTCATGAAATAACGTCACCATGGCCCTTTGATATGTTGCCCCGGCGTTCTTCAATCCAAACGGCATTACTTTATAACAAAACGTTCCCCACATGGTAACGAACGTCGTTTTTTCCATATCTTCAGGATTCATCTTAATTTGATTGTAGCCAGAGAAACCATCCATAAAATAGAATAAAGAATTTCCAGCAGTATTATCCACTAACGTGTCTATATGTGGCAAAGGAAAATTATCTTTTGGACTAGCTCGATTGAGATCTCTGTAGTCGACACACATTCGAACTTTCCCATCCTTCTTCGGTACTGGGACAATATTCGTCACCCATTCAGGATATTTGGCCACTTTAAGAAACCCGGCATCAAATTGTTTCTTCACTTCCTCTTTAATATTGAGCAGCATCTCAGGTCTCATTCTTCTCAGTTTTTGTTGTACCGGTTTACATTCAGGTTTTATTGGTAGTTTGTGAACAACCAATTCTGTATCCAAACCCGGCATATCTTCGTATGACCAAGCAAACACATCCTTGTATTCTTGAAGCAATTCTATCAAATCTTGTCGACCTCCAACTGACAGAGTGGTACCAATCTTTACTTCCCTCTTATCCTCATCTGTCCCCAAATTCAAAATCTCAGTAGACTCTTTATGAGGCAGAATCTGCTTATCTTCATTCTCCACCATTTTCAGTAATTCAGAAGGTAATTCACATCCCTCATCATCATCACAATCCTCGATTTCTCCTTGACATATAGGCTTCTCGAAATCAATCTCTGGGTCAGAGTCATTGGCATTCATATTATTGATATTTGAGCTCCTGAAAAAATAATGAAAGCGAAGATATATATACATATATACATATGGGAGGATCTTTTCCCATATAAATAAATAGAAAGAAATAAATACATACATATATACAACAAAGAATGAATGAATGAAATACATGGGAGAATGTTTGCCATTTGGAGCTAACATAATGCATATTTTATTGAAAGCAAGAAAAACAAACAGCTTAACCCTTTACATAAAATCACCTATTGCCCCAGGGTATGAACAACAGGGAGAAAGTTCCAGTGCATTACTCTGTAAAAGATTTGAAAACTACAGGCAGTTCTTCCGCGGTCCAATTATTCAACACGAAGCCCGGCGGTGCAGGATAAATGCCCATAACTCTCATTTCCTCAAATTCATCATCAGTTATAACGTTAATGCCTAAATCTCCCAAGGCATCCTCAACCATCACCTCAGTGTTCCTTGAATTCCCTTGAAACATATGTCCCCCAGATATGAAAATGCTACTCAACGGCGGGAAGATCATGGGTTCCCAGCTAAGGTCTTCACCAGCCAATCTGGCCTTTCTCATTTCCTGACCCTTTTTAATTCCCCTCAGCTTATCCCTCGGAGTTGGCTGATACCCCAAACCAAATCGATCTCTTTTAGTAACAGGGCATATTGGATTCACTGGTCCTTGTAACTGACTTCCTAACCCCTTTCCAACTTTCGCTCCTCTTCCAAGAGTCAATTTGAGCCCCATCTTGGTACAGTTTGACAATCAAGGCTTTGGTATCTTCTTCCCTTCAGCCACAAACGTAGCATTTACAAACTCCAACGATCTGAAAGAACACTCGACGGCTTGCTCTTCAACTTCAATATACGGAGCAGTAGTAGAAACAGAAGCAATAATGTCCTCTTCAGCATGAATACATACCAACCTTCCATCAATCACAAATTTCAGTCTCTGGTGCAATGTGGACGGAACTGCACCGGCCTGATGAATCCAAGGCCTTCCCAACAAACAATTGTACGTAGGCATAATGTCCATTACGAGAAATTCCACTTCATAAGTTGCTGGACCAATATTCAGAGGAACATCAATCTTGCCCAACACTTCTCTTTTAGTCCCATCGAAAGCTCGAACCACACTTTGACAGGTTCTCATAAGTGTACTATCTAATGGAAGCTTCTTCAGAGTCACTAAGGGCATCACATTCAAAGCTGAACCATTATCAACCAAGACCCGGGACAACACATACCCTTTACATTTAACTGTAATGTGCAAAGCCTTCTGACTACCAATCATCCCAGAAGGGATCTCATCCTCAGAAAAAGATAAAAAATTGTCAGCTTGTATATTGGAAACTAACTGATCCAACTTTTCAATGGGTAATTCTTTCGGAACAAAAGTCTGGTTCAAAACCTTTAACAGAGCATTCCTATGGGCCTCTGAACTCAAAAGTAATGATAAAACAGAAATACGGGCAGACAACTTGTGTAACTGTTCCACAACACTGTACTCACTGTGTTTCAGAAATTTCAAAAATTCTACCGCTTCACTCTCGGTTACTGGTTCATTGATAACAGGCTTATCTTCTTCTATCTGTACATCAACCTTTTTCCCGTTATCAACTGCAACCTTCTTCTCAGACTCTTTAGGTGGATTAAGAGAATAACACCTACCGCTTCTAGTAAAGCGTCCCACCTCATCTACTTCCTCATTCTCTTTTGTTACATCTCCCATCTAGCAATCATATCTCCAAGGCACTTGTTTATTATCCCTATATGGGAATGGAGATGGAGGTATAATAACCACTTTCGGGGCTACCTTCTCAGCAACTCGATTTTTGGGAGTAATAATTAGGGAACAACTGGCATTGTATACCCCTTTAGACGATCCTTCTGAAGTGCAAACTTCTGCTTCCTTTTCTTCAGCAATCTCTCTAAAGAACTCAATTTCTTTACTGTCCATCATATCTTGTACCAAAGATAGGAAGTCAGGACATTGCTGAATATTGTGTCCTTCACTGTTATGATACTGACACACCTCTCCACTGTTAAACTGTTCACCCATCAAACTAGGCTTCAACAATCCTACCTTGACCATCTGGCACCACACCCAACTCATAGGTGATACCACCTCACTAACATTAGTTACAATTCTCTTTCCCTTCTCTTCAGTAATCGCGTTAACTCCTGCCCTTGCATGGCTTGTCAACGGATTCTGAGCTATATTCGGCTGCTCACTGTCACCAAAGTTGATGACATTCCTCGTTCTCAAAGCTTGGACAACCTTCTTAAAAGTAGTACAATTCTCAATGGAATGTCCGGGGTTCCCTGCATGGTACTCACACTGAGCACTAGCATCATACCATTTGGGAAAAGGAGGTTGCATTGGTGTCACGTGATACGGCGAAACCACATGCCGATCATACAAAATCTGAAACAATTCCTTATAAGTCATCGGAATTGGATCAAATTGAGGCCTCTCTCTCCTCTGGTCCCTTGCTCCTTGTCTATTGTCATTTTGTGTTGATGACCCTACTCCTTGAGGACGGGAAACAGTGATGTTATTAGAATCGTACTGCCTCACATTACTGACTTCGTTTTCCTTTTTCCTCGTTGGTGGCCTCTTACTAGACTCTCCTCCCTCGAGCTTTCCACTCTTAACAGCCATTTCAATCATTTCTCCCGCCGTAACTACATCAGCAAAACTTCGATAAGGATTACCGATAAGATGCGAGAAAAAAGGAGCCTTTAAGGTGTTGACAAAAAGCATATTTGTTTCCTCCTCTTCCAATGGCGGGTGGACTTGCACTGCTACATCTCTCCATCTTTGAGCATATTATCTAAAACTCTCGTTAGACTTCTTTTCCATTCCTTGCAACATCATCCTGTTGGGCCTAACATCTTTCACATGTTTGTATTGCTCAAGAAAGGACTTAGCCAAGTCTTTCCACGATTTAATATTAGCTCTACTCAGCTGGTTATACCATCGGATTGTCGAGCCAGTTAAGCTTTCCTGAAAGCAGTGTATGAACAATTGATCGTCCCCTATGTATCCGGTCATCTTCCTACAAAACATCGTGATATGCGCAGAGGGACACCTAGTACCATCAAACTTCTCAAAGTCAGGAACTTTAAACTTTGGAGGCAAGACCAGATCAGGAACTAGACTTAACACCTTTGCGTCAAATCCATAGACACTGGTATCTTCCTTCATGGCTCTGACCTCTCTTTCTAACTTCTTCAATTTCTCTTCCCATGGATTGTTTTGGTCCTTCTTGGCTTCTTCATCAAGGTCCGGAACTTGATGATATTGATGTTCTTCCTGATATGAACTAGATCCAGGCTGTACGTTAACAGAAGCACCAACTGGATTAATATGCACCTTCCCAACATGAACAGGGGTCACTTGAACGTTCTGAGATTGTTCTGGGGTTAACACTGGATGATGAAGTGGGTCTTCAGTTACACCTTCTGGCATAAGGCTTTTCCCATGTTCTGGATTTCTTCCTTCCAACATACTCGCAAACTTGACAAACATCTCCTTTTGGGCATTCATCATATCTTCTTGCATTTTCTTGATATTATCTTGTAACTCCAACTGAGCCTTCTCAATTTGGACAAGTTTGTCTTCCATAACTTTCTTCCTGGTTCTGTAGATATGCTTGGGATTTTCCAGTATTACTCTGTCACAGAGTCATTTTGTTATCGCTGATATTTATTAATGAATATGAGATATATGATTATGAATGAATAAAATGCGATGCAAAAATTTAAATGTATTAAAAATGCATATGCAAAATGCAGGGTGTTGATCCTGGAACGACTCCTTAGAACAACTCTTTATATTAGAACGACGTTCAATTACAAAGTTGAAACATATCACAGATAAATCTGCACCATCTCTCCTATTTCTTGTACATGTGCTAGCAACTCCACGATCTTCTGGTTTTCTTCAGCCTCGAGATCCAGTTCTTCAGTCACATCAGCAGCTTCCTCAGATAGAACGACCAAATATTGAGCTATCCCCCGCGCGTGGTCTAGGTAACAAGCAATAAAGTCCTCTATTTGCTTAACTCTCGCCTGAGCTCGCTCCCATAAAAAAAGCCATTGTATATCCCCCTCATAAGAAACTATCGATAACTCACTTGCTTGCCTCTGAAAATCTTGAACCATGGCTTCAAGCTCACTCACTTGTTTTTTCAGACTTTCAACCTCTCCCTGGCTCGAGCTACCTTGCTTATTTCGGTATCGTCGTAATGTAGTCTCTAAACTTGAAATTTTCTCCTTCAACTTCTCATTTTGGACTTGACTCTTTTGTAACCGCTGCTCTAAAGAATCTTTTTCTTTCGATAAAATCTTCACTTGGTGTCTGCTTTGTTTGAGCTCTTCTTGACTCTCTCCGGCTACTCTTTTGAGGCTTGCCACCTCTTGCCTCAATTCGACATACTTACTCGAGCTAGAACCTGCCTGAGCTTTTACCATTCGCTGATAAGTTGACCGAAGATCGTCAAAATCCAGCCGAAGTTGCTTCTCTACTTTTTCAATTCGATCTGCTCTACTCTTCTGAATGTCAATCTCCAATCCCTTTTGATACACTTCATCTTCTAGCTTCTGTAAAGTCATTCTCCATTGTCTCCGTTCTGCTTCGAAATCGCGCTTGGCTAACTCTAATGGAGATGGCACCACTCTCAACTGTTCCTCTACCGGCTGAATATTTTCAGGATTCACTATCGGGATGTTGTCGTTTACTCGACCGCTTCTCCACTGCTCGTACTCTTGAGATAACTCGAGATTATAAGTGAATAAATTCACGCGACGAGTTTGCTTCCAGGCCTCAGCAACCCCTTTAACTTTACCCTTATACTGATCTCCTTTGAATTCAACCGATCCTACCAAGTCCCACGTGGCTGGAATGAACTGCCTGGATCCATACTGTCTGGAAACTAGTAGCGGTGCATACCCAACAGAACCCCATATACCTGACGAAGGAACCCAATCTCGCTCTCCACATCGGTAAAGTATATCCGAAGAGGTATTCCACGAAGCTCGCCACAAAATATCTCCATATCTGATATCCTTGAAGATGACCATCCATTTTTCTTCAGTAAAACCCCCAGGCCACTCTTTAGAAAGAAAATCTTTCAAAGGCGAAAGCCCCTCTAGAAACACTCGTCCTGGTGCTCTTTCAACATGTTTAAAATGACTCAGAATCCACACTAGCAGCAAAGGCGCACATCCTATAAAGCATCCTTCTCCCTCGCGCCTACAAGAACTCAAAGACCGGAATGTCTCAGCTAAAATGGCTGGAACAGGATCCACGTGCTTGTCTAATCTTTCAAACAGGTCAACGACTGATACGTCTACATATCCTAGCACCTTTGGAAAAATAACGAGCCCATAAATCCCTAAAGCAAACAAGTCAAGCTTCTTTCTCTTATCAGGATGATGATCGATTACTTCTTTCAAAGCAGCCCAAGAGATACACTCACTGTCTCCTTTCTTCTTAATGTTTCTGACTACCCAATCTTCACTCATTCCGGTCATCAATAGTAATTTCTTCTTAAATGAAGGAGTGACTGGCAGCTTGGTATATATTCTATCTATCTGGGACCTCGGACAATGGGCCAATGCTTGATACTCCTCTATTGTTGGTGTTAGATCCACTCTACCAAATGTGAAACAGCCATAAGCCGGATTCCAGAACTGTGCCAATGCTCTAAACAGATTTCGGTCAATAGGAACATCCAGAAGATAGGGAATATCGCCGTACAACTGATAAAACATCTCATTATCGGCTGCTTCCCATCTTCCTCATATCTCTCTTAGCTCACTCAGATCATTCTAACGTACATTGATGTGAATGTAACCAAATAACTCTGACACATATCCAGGCATCACGCTGTCTCCATTGGTCAATTGGGACTGTTCCAACCACCTCAGAACATCTGCATTGTCCTCAACCTCTTTCTGAACCGTTCGTTCCATATTACTGGCCTTCTATATGGACATCGATCCCAAATCAACACCATGTAATGGATCGTGCAATGCAAAACATAAAAAAAACAAGGCAAAGATAACAAAAGATCGGTTAGTAAACATAAAGCAATTAAGTCGGGATAATAATTTATTCAAGAATCCTACCCACACATGCTGGCTACCCAATCATGCTTTATCAGATCCTACCCAACATGATATCTACCCCCATGCTTTGTTATTCACAAAAATAAATCCTAACCGCATGATATCTAATTCGCATGCTTGTTCAAAAAATAAACCTAACCGCATGATATCTAGTTCGCATGCATTTATTCGAAAAAAACGAAAATAAATGACTCAAAAAAGCTTTTCCTTGTGTACCCTCCTCACGGGATTCTTAAGGTTCGGGTGTAGCTCAACCTAAGTTCGGGCTCTACGTTCACTATATGCCGGGTTAGGTTCTAAAGCAATAGGTTCTCGAATTGTCCTTGTCGGTGCCCCCTTGGGCTGCCGAACCCTCAATCCTGGCCCATCACAGGCTTTAGGGGATCGAGTTCAATTTCGAGGGAACACACCTCCTTATGTCCATGCGGAGGTGATTACCATCACGAGGACCATAAGGCGTGAGCTCCAGGAGCGATCCACTATCCCATGCGGAGGTGAAAACCACACGAGGGCATAGTCTCTCACTCCTACTTAATTAGGACGGAGAGGGGTTTTAGCTCATGTCATGAAAATGCAACTGTGCAGTGTGTGAGGAAAAGCAAAAAAACAAACAATAAAAACACTCAAAATCAATTCCTAAAACAAACAATTATTCTGAAACCATTAGCAAACAGATTAGTACAACTATTTAATTATCAATCGAATTAAAAAAAATCAAAAAAAAAAATCAAAATACAAATAAAACTTATTAAAAACCAAACAAGGGATCAAAAACCAAATTAAAACGAATTTGTAATTTTCAATTGCAAAGACAATTAATTAATCGACTATCGGCCTGACTATCTAAAAAAAATGTCCCCAGCGGAGTCGCCAAGCTATCGAAACGATTTTTTTCTAAAAAGTGAAAAAAGGTGAGATTTTGAAAACCACATTAGTTCTTAATTATCTCTTTTTAATTTAAAAACAAATGCGATTTAAAAGACCTCTCGTTTCAAAAATTTTTGGATTTCCTTTACGATCGAAAAATAAGGTTCAAAGAGTCGCCACCAATCCTTGATTGGGGTGTGATTGGGCACCCAAAAATGCTTTGTCATTTTAAATAAAAATTAATTTTAATTAAAACAACAAATTGAGGTTTGCGTTACCAAAATTCGAGTTCGGGAGTCGGTTACGTGTGGGGAAGGATTAGCACCCCCACAACGCCCTAAATCGGTACCTAGTCGATTAATTAACGTTTTTGCAATGAACTTTACAAATTCGAACTTAATTTGATTTTTGATCCCATAAAACAAAGATATAAATTTAAAAACATTCAACAGCACTCAAACAAATTAAATTAAAATTACCAAGTCGTTTTAGAAAGATAAAGAATGTTCGATTATTTACAAATATCGAGACCAGATCTTGAAGATATAACAACCTTTTCTCGATATATTTAAATAAACGAACATTTCTTTTTCTCTCGTTCCCAAATTTTAGGTGACGAATCAATTTTTTAGTTTCACTTTCGGGATACACTTTTATTTTAAAATCATTAAAAGCGGACCTCAAATCAGTTATGATTGCCCACTTGCAACAATTTTAAATTAAAAGGGTATTACCCTTAATCTAATTATGTAATATGTCGAGTTATGCAAATGAGGCTATCATGCAAATTGTGAAAAATATCATGCTAAAATTAATTAAACAAAAATTAAAAAAATAGCATACAATGTGACATACAAAAAATTATATACATACATTTTAAAATTAAAAAATAAAAATTATGCTCATTAACATATTATATATACATGTGACCTAAATATAAAACAAAATCATAACATGCTAAACTATAAATTTAAAAAGTATATATATTCAAGTTAAAATAATGACTAAATTTGAATACACATAAAATTAAACATGCAAATCGAAAATTAAACCAAGGACTTAAATAAAACAACACGCATAAACAAGGGATCTACACCTAAATAACCCAAATTAAATGGTATCTATGTAATTTTCCTAAAATACTAATCCTAAATGTTTAAGGACTAAAAAGTAACATAAAAAAAATTGAGTTCAAATGTCTAAAACAATAAAAGTTAGATACAACAATACTACTTAGGACCGAAATTAAATGCAGGCAAAATAAAAGGACAAAATTAAATACACGAAAAATAATCGATTAGGGACTAAAATGAATTTAGAAGAAAACTCAAATGAACAGTAGCTCAAATAATTCAAAAGCATGACAAATTTAAAATGCTAAATTTTGAAAATAGACTTTAAAAGTGACGGAAATGCAAAACAAGGCTAAATTTAAGAGGACTGAAATCTAATTTACCATAAAGTTTGAGTGGCCAAAAGTTAATTTACCAAAATATTATTATACAAAACCTAACTTTACACTAAACCTAAGTAAATTGCACGCATGAATGCCTTCAGCCATTCAAGCTTTGCTCTCCACTTTCCTTGTTTCTAACTCGACGCTCCACCCTCCTTTAAACACCACCGCAACCACGGCCGTCATGGCCTCTACCGCCTAATGGCTCCGACGAGGAGCGTAGACGTCACCTAACCTCGTTCTCCCCTCCAAATACCAACCTAAAACAAAGATCTAAGACCAAAATACCTGAAACCCAATCGATTTCATCACCTAATTACCTATAAAACTGGACACTCATCTAAGAGAACGTCCTACCCAAAGCATAAACCGTGCTGCCCTAAAAAAACCACTCGGTATCGCCCTCAAAACCCATACTTCTCGACCCCTATATTATGCAATAACAGTACTCGCAAGGTGAAAATCTTACCCTCGACGACACAACAAGGCTCGGGTTTCAAGCGGTGATAATGGTTCTCCTCTTCAAGTCAGGAAGGTAAGGATTGTTGTTTTGATCTCTGAAATTTTTGGTTGGTGTTAGTTGGTGTAATATGTGTTTTTGGGTTCCACCGATGGTTGTTAGTGATGAGTTCTTTGGTTTCCTTTCTTTTCGCTCCGCTAATGGATAGTTCTGTTTTTCGTTTCGCTCTGGTTCATTATTTTTTTCCTTTCGATGGCTATCAATTTCTATCCTTTTCTTTTTCTCCTCTACCCCTGATGATAGATGTTAACCTCTTTTCCTTTTGTTTTTCAGTCCGTGCCCCACGTTTCTGGTAGTTAATTGATAATAGAAACTGATACTTTACGGTTTTCTTGACTGCTAGACATATCTTTCTCTATTGCTAACGACCCCCACGTTTTTTCTGGTTTTTAACTTCCCAGACAAATTAAGCATCTACAGTTTTAATTTGATTTTTGATCCCTTGCTTTGTTTTTAATAAGTTTTGTTTGTATTTTGATTTCTTTAATTTAATTTGATTGACAATTAAATAGTTGTACTGATCTGTTTGCTAATGATTTCAGAATAATTGTGTGTTTTGGGAATTGATTTTGAGTGTTTTTATTGATTGTTTTTTCGCTTTTCCTCACACACTGCACAGCTGCATTATCATAACATGAGCTAAAACCCCGCTCCGTCCTAATTAAGTAGGAGTGAGAGACTATGCCCTCGTGTGGTTTTCACCTCCGCATGGGATAGTGGATCGCTCCTGGAGCTCACGCCTTATGGTCCTCGTGATGGTAATCACCTCCGCATGGACATAAGGAGGTGTGTTCCCTCGAAATTGAACTCGATCCCCTAAAGCCTATGATGTGCCAAGATTGAGGGTTCGACAGCCCAAGGGGGAACCGACAAGGACAATTCGAGAACCTATTACTTTAGAACCTAACCCAACATATAGTGAACATAGAGCCTGAACTTAGGTGGAGCCTAACCCGAACCTTAAGAATCCCGTGAGGAGGGTACACAAGGAAAAGTTTTTTTTTGAGTCATTTATTTTCATTTTTTCGAATAAATGTATGCGAACTAGATATCATGCGGTTAGATTTATTTTTTGAACAAGCATGCGAATTAGATATCATGCGGTTAGGATTTATTTTTGTGAATAACAAAGCATGGGGGTAGATATCATGTTGGGTAGGATCTGATAAAGCATGATTGGGTAGCCAACATGTGTGGGTAGGATTCTTGAATAAATTATTATCCCGACTTAGTTGCTTTATGTTTACTAACCGATCTTTTGTTATCTTTGCCTTGTTTCTTTTTTGTTTTGCATTGCACGATCCATTACATGGTGTTGATTTGGGATCGATGTCCATATAGAAGGCCAGTAATATGGAACGAACGGTTCAGAAAGAGGTTGAAGACAATGCAGATGTTTTGAGGTGGTCGGAACAATCTCAACTGACCAATGGGGATAGCGTGATGCTTGGATATGTGTCGGAGTTATTTTGTTATACTCACATCAACGTGCGTCAGAATGATCTAAGTGAGCTAAAGGAGATATGGGGAAGATGGACAGTAGCCGATAGGGAGATGTTTTATCAGTTGTACGGCGATATTCCTTATTTTTTGGATGTTCCTATTGACCGAAATCTGTTTAGATCATTGGCGCAGTTCTGGAATCCGGCTTATAGCTGTTTCACATTTGGTAGGGTGGATCTGACACCAACAATAGAGGAGTATCAAGTTTTGGTCCGTTGTCCGAGGTCCCAGATAGATAGAATATATACCAAGCTGCCAGTCACTCCTTCATTTAAGAAGAAATTACTATTGATGACCGGAATGAGTGAAGATTGGGTAGTCAGAAACATTAAGAAGAAGGGAGACAGTGAGTGTATCTCTTGGGCTGCTCTGAAAGAAGTAATTGCTCATCACCCTGATAAGAGAAAGAAGCTTGACTTGTTTGCTTTGGGGATTTATGGGCTCATTATTTTTCCAAAAGTGCTAGGATATGTAGACGTATTAGTCGTTGACCTGTTTGAAAGATTAGACAAGCGTGTGGATCCTGTTCCAGCTATTCTAGCTGAGACGTTCCGGTCTTTGAGTTCTTGTAGGCGCGAGGGAGAAGGACGCTTTATAGGATGTGCGCCTTTGCTGCTAGTGTGGATTCTGAGTCATTTCAAACATGTTGAAAGAGCACCAGGACGAGTGTTTCTAGAGGGGTTTTCGCCTTTGAAAGATTTTCTTTCTAAAGAATGGCCTGGGGGCTTCACCGAAGAAAAATGGATGGTCATCTTCAAGGATATCAGAGATGGAGATATTTTGTGGCGAGCTTCATGGAATACCTCTTCGGATATACTTTACCGATGTGGAGAGCGAGATTGGGTTCCTTTGCCAGGTATATGGGGTTCTGTTGGGTATGCACCGCTACTAGTTTCCAGACAGTATGGATCGAGGCAGTTCATTCTAGCCACGTGGGACTTGGTAGGATCGGATTTTGCATTCAAAGGAGATCAGTATAAGGGTAAAGTTAAAGGGGTTGCTGAGGCCTGGAAGAAAACTCGTCGCGTGAATTTGTTCACCTATGATTTCGAGTTATCTCAAGAGTACGAGCAGTGGAGAAGCGGTCGAGTAAACGATAACATCCCGATAGTGAATCCTGAAAATATTCAGCCGGTGGAGGAACAGTTGAGAGTGGTGCCATCTCCATTAGAGTTAGCCAAGGGCGATTTCGAAGCAGAACGGAGACAATGGAGAATGACTTTACAGAAGCTAGAAGATGAAGTGTATCAAAAGGGATTGGAGATTGACATTCAGAAGAGTAGAGCAGATCGAATTGAAAAAATAGAGAAGCAACTTCGGCTAGATTTTGACGATCTTCGGTCAACTTATCAGCGAATGGTAAAAGCTCAGACAGGTTCTAGCTCGAGTAAGTCTGTCGAATTGAGGCAAGAGGTGGCGAGCCTCAAAAGAGTAGCCGGAGAGAGTCAAGAAGAGCTCAAGCAAAGCAGGCACCAAGTGAAGATTTTATCGAAAGAAAATGATTCTTTAGAGCAGCGGTTACAAAAGAGTCAAGCCCAGAATGAGAAGTTGAAGGAGAAAATTTCAATTTTAGAGACTGCATTACGACGATACCGAAGCGAGGAAGGTAGCTCAAGCCGTAGGGAGGTTGAAAGTCTGAAAAAACAAGTGAGTGAGCTTGAAGTCATGGTTCAAGATTTTCAGAGGCAAGCAAGTGAGCTATTGATAGTTCCTTATGAGGAGGATATACAATGGCGTTTTCGATGGGAGCGAGCTCAGGCGAGAGTTAAGCAAAGAGAAGATCTTATTGCTTGTTACTTAGGACACGCGCGGAGAATAGCTCAATATTTGGTCATTTTATCCGAGGAAGCTGCTGATGTGACTGAAGAACTGGATCCCGAGGCTGAAGAAAACCAGAAGATCGTGGAGTTACTAGCACATGTACAGCAAATAGGAGAGATGGTGCAGATTTATTTGTGATGTGTTTCAACTTTGTAATTGAACGTTGTTCTAATATAAAGAGTTGTTCTAAGGAGTCGTTCCAGGATCAACACCCTGCATTTTACATATGCATTTTTAATACATTTAAATTTTTGCATTGTATTTTATTCATTCATAATCGTATATCTCATATTCATTAATAAATATCAACGATAACAAAATGACTCTGTGATAGAGTAATACTGGAAAATCCCAAGCATATCTACAGAACCATGAAGAAAGTTATGGAAGAAAAACTTGCCCAAATTGAGAAGGCTCAGTTGGAGTTACAAGATAATATCAAGAAAATGCAAGAAGATATGATGAATGCCCAAAAGGAGATGTTTGCCAAGTTTGCGAGTATGTTGGAAGGAAGATATCCAGAACATGGGAAAAGCCCTATGCCAGAAGGTGTAACTGAGGACCCACTTCATCATCCAAGGTTAACCCAGAACAATCTCAGAACGTTCAAGTGACCCCTGTTCATGTCGAGAAGGTGCACATTAATCCAGTCGGTGCTTCTGTTAACGTACAGCCTGGATCTAGTTCATATCAGGAAGAACATCAATATCGTCAAGTTTCGGACCTTGATGAAGAAGCCAAGAAAACCGAAAACGATCCATTGGAAGAGAAATGGAAACAGCTAGAAAGAGAAGTCAGAGCCATGAAGGAAGATACTAGTGTCTATGGATTCGACGCAAAGGAATTAAGTCTAGTTCCGGATTTGGTTTTACCTCCAAAGTTCAAAGTTCCTGACTTTGAGAAGTTTGATGGTACCAGGTGCCCCTCTGCACATATCATAATGTTTTGTAGGAAGATGACCGGATACATAGGGGACGATCAATTGTTGATACACTGTTTTCAGGAAAGCTTAACTGGCTCGACAATCCGGTGGTATAACCAGCTGAGTAGAGCTACTATTAAATCATGGAAAGACTTGGCTAAGTCTTTTCTTGAGCAATACAAACATGTAAAAGATGTTAGACCTAACATGATGATGTTGCAAGGAATGGAAAAGAAGTCTAACGAGAGTTTTAGACAATATGCTCAAAGATGGAGAGATGTAGCGGTGCAAGTCCACCCGCCATTGGAAGAGGAGGAAACAAATATGCTTTTTGTCAACACCTTAAAGGCTCCGTTTTTCTCGCATCTTATCGGTAATCCTTATCGAAGTTTTGCTGATGTAGTTACGGTGGGAGAAATGATTGAAATGGCTGTTAAGAATGGGAAGCTCGAGGGAGGAGAGTCTAGTAAGAGGCCACCAACGAGGAAAAAGGAAAACGAAGTCAGTAATGTGAGGCAGTACGATTCTAATAACATCACTGTTTCCCGTCCTCAAGGAGCAGGGTCATCAACACAAAATGACAATAGACAATGAGCAAGGGTCCAGAGGAGAGAGAGGCCTCAATTTGATCCAATTTCGATGACTTATAAGGAATTATTTCAGATTTTGTATGATCGGCATGTGGTTTCGCCGTATCACGTGACACCAATGCAACCACCTTTTCCCAAATGGTATGATGTTAGTGCTCAGTGTGAGTACCATGCAGGGAACCCTGGGCATTCTATTGAGAATTGTACTGCTTTTAAGATGATTGTCCAAGCTTTGAGAATGAGGAATGTCATTAACTTTGGTGACAGTGAGCAGCCGAATATAGCTCAGAATCCATTGCCAAGCCATGCAGGGGCAGGAGTTAACGCGATTACTGACGAGAAAGGAAAGAGAATTGTAAGGAATGTTAGTGAGATGGTATCACCCATGAGTTGGGTGTGGTGCCAGATGGTCAAGGTAGGATTGTTGAAGCCCAGTTTGATGGGTGAACAGTTTAACAGTGGAGAGGTATGTCTGTATCATAACAGTGAAGGACACAGTATTCAACAATGTCCTGACTTCCTATCTTTGGTACAAGACATGATGAACAGTAAAGAAATTGAGTTCTTTAGAGAGATTGCTGAAGAAGAGGAAGCGGAAGTTTGCGCTTCAGAAGGATCGTCTAAAGGGGTATACAATGCCAGTTGTCCCCTAATTATTACTCCCAAGAATCGAGTTGCTGAGAAGGTAGCCCCGAAAGTGGTTATTACACCTCCATCTCCATTCCCATATTGGGATAATAAACAAGTGCCTTGGCGATATGATTGCCAGATGGGAGATGTAACAAAAGAAAATGAGGAAGTAGATGAGGTGGGACGCTTTACTAGAAGCGGTAGGTGTTATTCTCTTAATCTACCTAAAGAGTCTGAGAAGAAGGTTGCAGTTGATAAGGGGGAAAAAGTTGATGTGCAGATAGAAGAAGATAAGCCTGTTATCAATGAACCGGTAACCGAGAGTGAAGCGGCATAATTTTTGAAATTTCTGAAACACAGTGAGTACAGTGTTGTTGAACAGTTACACAAGTTGTCTGCCCGTATTTCTGTTTTATCATTACTTTTGAGTTCAGAGGCCCATAGGAATGCTCTGTTAAAGGTTTTGAACCATACTTTTGTTCCGAAAGAGTTTACCATTGAAAAGTTGGATCGGTTAGTTTCCAATGTACAAGCTGATAATTTTTTATCTTTTTCTAAGGATGAAATCCCTTCTGGGATGGTTGGTAGTCAGAAGGCTTTGCACATCACAGTTAAATGTAAAGGACATGTGTTGTCCCGGGTCTTGGTTGATAATGGTTCAGCTTTGAATGTGATGCCCTTAGTGACTCTAAAGAAGCTCCTATTAGATAGTACACTTATGAGAACCTGTCAAAGTGTGGTTCGAGCTTTCGATGGGACTAAAAGAAAAGTGTTGGGGAAGATTGATGTTCCTCTGAATATTGGTCCAGCAACTTATGAAGTGGAATTTCTCGTAATGGACATTATGCCTACGTACAATTGTTTGTTGGGAAGGCCTTGGATTCATCAGGCCGGTGCAGTTCCGTCCACATTGCACCAGAGACTGAAATTTGTGATTGATGGAAGGTTGGTATGTATTCATGCTGAAGAGGACATTATTGCTTCTGTTTCTACTACTGCTCCGTATATTGAAGTTGATGAGTAAGCCGTCGATTGTTCTTTCAGATCGTTGGAGTTTGTCAATGCTACGTTTGTGGCCGAAGGCAGGAAGATACCAAAGCCTCGATTGTCAGACTGTACCAAGATGGGGCTCAAATTGACTCTTGGAAGAGGAGCAAAAGTTGGAAAGGGGTTAGGTTGACAGTTACAAGGACCGGTGAATCCAATATGCCCTGTTTTTAAAAGAGATCGATTTGGTTTAGGGTATCAGCCAACTCCAAGGGATAAGCTGAGGGGAATTAAGAAGGGTCAGGAAATGAGAAAAGCCAGATTGGCTGGTGAAGACCTTAGCTGGGAACCCATGATCTTCCCGCCGTTGAGCAGCTTTTTCATATCTGGGGGACATATGTTTCAAGGGAATTCAAGGAACACTGAGGTGATGGTTGAGGATGCCTTGGGAGATTTAGGCATTAACGTTATAACTGATGATGAATTTGAGGAAATGAGAGTTATGGGCATTTATCCTACACCGCCGGGCTTCGTGTTGGACAATTGGACCGCGGAAGAACTGCCTGTAGTTTACAAATCTTTTACAGAGTAATGCACTGGAACTTTCTCCCTGTTGTTCATACCCTGGGGTAATAGGTGATTTTATGTAAAGGGTTAAGCTGTTTGTTTTTTCTTGCTTTCAATAAAAGATGCATTCGGTTAGTTCCAAATGGCAAACATTCTCTCATGCATTTCATTCATTCATTCTTTGTTGTATATATGTATGTATTTATTTATTTCTATTTATTTATATGGGAAAAGATCCTCCCATATGTATATATGTATATATATCTTCTCTTTCATTATTTTTTCAGGAGCTCAGATATCAATAATATGAATGCCAATGACTCTGACCCGGAGATTGATTTTGAGAAGCCTATATGTCAAGGAGAAATCGAGGATTGTGATGATGATGAGGGATGTGAACTACCTTATGAATTGCTGAAAATGGTGGAGAATGAAGATAAACAGATTCTACCTCATAAAGAGCCTACTGAGATTTTGAATTTGGGGACAGATGAGGATAAGAGAGAAGTAAAGATTGGTACCACTCTGTCAGTTGGAGGTCGACATGATTTGATAGAATTGCTTCAAGAATACAAGGATGTGTTTGCTTGGTCATACGAAGATATGCCGGGTTTAGATACAGAGTTGGTTGTTCACAAACTGCCAATAAAGCCTGAATGTAAACCGGTACTATAAAAACTGAGAAGAATGAGACCTAAGATGCTGCTCAAGATTAAAGAGGAAGTGAAGAAACAATTTGATGCCGGGTTTCTTAAAGTGGCTAAATATCCTGAATGGGTGGCGAATATTGTCCCAGTACCGAAGAAGGATGGGAAAGTTCGAATGTGTGTTGACTACAGGGATCTCAACCGAGCTAGTCCAAAAGATAATTTTCCTTTGCCACATATAGACACGCTAGTGGATAATACTGTTGGAAATTCTTTGTTCTCTTTTATGGATGGTTTCTCTGGCTACAATCAAATTAAGATGAATCCTGAAGATATGGAAAAAATGACGTTCGTTACCATGTGGGGAACGTTTTGTTATAAAGTAATGCCGTTTGGATTGAAGAACGCCGGGGCAACATATCAAAGGGCCATGGTGACGTTATTTCACGACATGATGCATAAAGAGATAGAAGTTTATGTCGATGATATGATTGTCAAAGCTAAGACAGATGAAGAACATATTGTGAATTTGAGAAAACTGTTTAAAAGACTAAGAAGATGCCAACTAAAACTCAACCCAAATAAATGTACTTTTGGGGTGACATCTGGGAAGTTGTTGGGATTCATAGTAAGCCAAAAAGGAATTGAAATAGACCCAGTTAAAGTAAAGGCTATTCAAGACTTGCCAGCCCCACGAACACAAAAAGAAGTCAGGGGATTTTTGGGGAGATTGAATTATATAGCTCGGTTTATTTCACAGCTGACGGAAAAGTGTGATCCCATATTCCGCCTTCTTCGCAAGAATAACTCAGGGGAATGGAGTGAGGATTGTCAAAGAGCTTTTGAAGCAGTGAAAAGATATTTGTCGAGCACTTCAATTTTAGCGCCACCCATCTCAGGCAAACCCTTGATTCTTTATTTGTCAGTTTATGAAAATTCAATGGGGTGTGTGCTGGGGCAACGTGACCAAACTGAGAAGAAAGAAAGGGCTATCTATTATCTCAGTAAGAAGTTCACTGAATGTGAGACAATATACTCACCCGTTGAAAAGTTGTGTTGCGCTTTAGTATGGGCTACCTGAAGGCTTAGACAATATATGTTGTATCATACTACTTGGCTTATATCCAAGCTTGATCCCTTGAAATATTTAATGGGTGTGCCTGCATTATCTGGAAGATTAGCTCGTTGGCAGATCTTATTGTCCGAGTTTGACATCCAATATGTAAACCAGACGGCAATTAAAGGAAGTGCTATAGCGGAATTCATTGCAAGCACTAGAAAATATTGGAAGTTGAACTTCGATGGTGCTTCAAATGCCATGGGACATGGAATCGGGGCTTTGAAAGAATATGAGTCGTTGAGCTTTGATTTCCCAGATGAAGATTTAATGGCTATTTCATTAGAAGAAGCAGTTGCATCCACTAGAAAATATTGGAAGTTGAACTTCGATGGTGCTTCAAATGCCATGGGACATGGAATCGGGGCAATTTTGGTCTCACCAGAAGGAGAGCATTATCCTTTTACCAGTCGGCTTAATTTTGATTGTAGAAACAATATGACCGAGTATGAAGCTTGTGTTCTGGGTCTTAGAGCTGATGTTGATCACAAAATAAAAATGCTCAAAGTGTATGTGGATTCAGCTTTGGTAATTTACCAACTCAGAGGAGAATGGGAGACAAAAGATCCTAAGCTTGTAGAATACCGTAAGTTGGTTATGGAACTTGTTGAAGAATTTGAAGAAGTAACTTTCAATTACCTCCCTAGAGAAGAGAATCAAATGGCAGATGCCTTAGCCACACTGGCAGCAGCATTTAAGATGAACGAGCATTCAAATATGATGCCCATTGAAATGAAGGCTTATGAGTATCCAGCCCATTATTTTAATATTGACGAGGAAGAAGATGGAAATCCCTGGTATTATGATATCTTGCAATATATAAGGTATCAGAGTTATCCAGAACAGGCTACTGAGAATGATAAGAGAACCATTAGAAGAATGGCATCAGGGTATGTGCTTGATGGTGAGACTCTATACAAGAAAAGTCTGGATCAGGTCTTGTTAAGATGTGTGGACGCGAAAGAAGCCAAATTGATTCTTGAAGAAGTGCATGAGGGAATATGTGGTACCCATGCTAATGGGCATGCTATGGCCAGGCAGATTATGAGATTTGAGTATTATTGGTCAACTATGGAAACAGACTGTATCAATTATGCCCGAAAATGTCACAAATGTCAGATTTATGGAGATAGGATACATACTCCTCCTCATCCGTTGCACGTAATGACAGCTCCGTGACCATTCTCAATGTGGGGCATGGATGTTATTGGACAACTTTCGCCCAAAGCTTCAAATGGTCATCGCTTCATCTTGGTAGCCATATATTACTTCACCAAGTGGGTAGAAGCAGCTTCTTACGCAAATGTTACTCAGTCTACAATATGCAAATTCTTAAAGAATGAGATCATTTGTAGATATGGTTTACCAGAGAGGATTATCTCCGATAATGCGTTGAATTTAAATAATAAGATGATGGACTCGGTCTGTAAACAGTTCAAAATAAAGCATCATAATTCCACCACTTATCGCCCAAAGATGAATGGGGCAGTAGAGGCGGCCAATAAGAACATCAAAAGGCTCATAGAGAAAATGACTGAGACCTATAAGGATTGGCATGAGAAGTTGCCCTTTGCTCTGTTTGCTTATCGAACTTCAGTACGGACTTCAACTGGGGCAACTCCGTTTTCTTTGGTTTATGGGATGGAAGCTGTCTTACCTATTGAGGTGGAAATTCCCTCACTTCGGATTTTGTCAGAGGTAAAGCTTGATGAGGCAGAATGGGTCCAAGCTAGGTATGACCAGTTGAATTTGATTGAAGAAAAGAGATTGAAAGCTATTTGTCATGGTCAGATGTACCAAAAATGTATGATACGGGCACATGGTAAGAAAGTTCGCCTTCGAGAATTCCATGAGGGAGATTTGGTGCATAAAAGGATTTTGCCTATTTAGAAGGATTTCAGAGGAAAATGGATGCCCAATTGGGAAGGACCTTATGTTGTCAAGAAAGCCTTTTCTGGGGGAGCTCTAGTCCTAACTGAAATGGACGGATCAGAATTACCATATCTAGTGAATTCCGACGCTGTTAAGAGATATTTCGCTTGAAGAAGAAAAAAAGAGAAAAAAATGAAAAAATATTAATAAAAATGAGAAGAAGAAAAAGAAGAAAAAAATGAGAAAAAATGGAAAATATAAGAAAAATGTAAGAGAAAAACAAAAAGAGAAAAATGAAAAAAGAGAAATAAAAGGAGGGTTCAAGACGAAAACCCGAAAAGGGCGTCTTGGAACCAAAGGATGTCTCAAGTTAAAAACCCGCAAAGGGCGACTTGAGTTGAGTTTGAAATTCAGAATTCGTGCATGGTGGAGGTTCTGAATCAACTTTGGAAGTGGAAAGAGCTCCTGATATGGATAGTAACAATGACAGTTGGTGATCAGAGATGAGACTAAAGATTAATGAGTCTCGATTGAAAATAACCAAGAGAAATTGAATGCACATGAGGTTCAATACTGGTTTAGGGCATCCAATGATAGAGATTTGGGAGTTTAGAAGTAGCTTCATACTCTTAAGCATCACAATTTTGGAGATCTTTTTGACAGAAGCTACACTCGAGACATTCTAACGGCGTGCCAATTCAAAAGCATTTGCATTATTGATATTTGAAGACGCTTACTCTTTTGTTCTTTTACTGTTTCCAGTTAAAAGTTTGCCATTTAGTTGCCTAAAATTCTTTGCATTATATAAATAAAGAGATGTATTTTCTTGTTCGTTTCCCTTTTGTAAGCATCTTATTTTGAAAAGTTAAAACATATAGCTTAACTTGAAGTACATGAGATCATTTTGTATTATTGTGCAAAAGGTTTTGGAAAATGTAGGTATTCTGAAGTTGATAATGGTTTAAACATGTAAGCTTGTGTGGCTACGGGAAGCTAAAACCTTGGAATTCATAGAAAATCTCAGCCATGATAAGAATACCCAAAGAGATTGTCATTGGTCAAGAAGTTGGTCATGGGTATTGGCGGGTTTCAAGAAAGGAAAGAGTCAAAGGTCATGTTAAGCCGAGAGATATGGAATTGAGATTATTAGTTGGGGTGAACTGGTCAAATGTTTTGTGCCCAAGAGGAAACTGAGTTCCATCGAGATCAAAAGGAAATTGAGTTCATTCAAAGAAGAAAACACATTAAATTACATAATTGCATACATTTAGGCATGAATAGGATCATGGCATTCATAATTGCATGATGATTTAAATATCTACAGGTTTCCCAGGGATAGTTGAAGATGGAAGATATAAAAGCATCAAGATGAGGATAACTAGTTTTGAAATCTTGAAAAGAATGACGTTTAAACGACAATTGAGCCAAAGTAGATTCACATATCCAATGGCTTCCAGACAAGTTTTCACGATGGAGATGGATTTTCAGAAATTTTCTCAAATTTTAAATTTTTGAGTATAATATTTTCAAGCATATGTTCATGATTGATAATGTTTGATTTTCAGGTTTGACCTTTGAAGCAAATCATCTATAAGCCTTCACGGAAGAATAGTGAAGCAAACTCATTTTATGAAGATCGAGTCTTATACTCTCTGGTAGAATAGGGAGCGGACTCGTTTGGTGAAGATTGTTCGAGTTCTATACTCTCTGGTAGAAGAATAGGGAGCAGACTCGTTTGTTGAAGATTGTTCGAGTTCTATACTCCCTGAACGAATAGGGAGCGAACCCGTTTATTGAAGATTGATTGAGTCTTATACTCCCTAAATGAATAGGGAGCAGACACGCTTGTTGAAGATTGATCGAGTCTTATACTCCCTGAATGAATAGGGAGCAGACATGTTTGCTGAAGATTGGTCGAGTCTTATACTCCCTGAAGGGATAGGGAGCAAACCCGTCATTCGAAGATTTTTCAAGTCTTGCTTATCCTGAAGTAATAGAGAAGCGGATTAATCTTTTGAAGTTCTAATGGCCGGACAAACTTGATCATCTATTGATCTTTGCCCTATCGTTACACGATAATGAGCAAAGAGGGGCAGCTGTAGATGCTCGTTTTTGTCCGAGGTCCAATACAAGATTCAAAGTGGATTGCAGACTAAAATAAGTATAACAGTTTGTAACTCCCAGTGAATAACCAAGTCATATTTTTTTTGGAGCCACGTAAGAAGCAATGAGGCAAACAGTTATGGAAAAAGAGAGTAAAAACTGAAGAAAACAGTTTGTAAGTGGGGGGCACGACTTAAAGAGAAGTTTTTGGGAAGAGTTAAAGAAAAAGGGGGGGTCAGTTTTTTAATGGGGGAACCATGAGAAATAACGGAGAGACACAACAAGGGGGGATTGGAGCCGAGAGAGACAATTTTTTTAAGAGAAAGGCACGAAAGATTGTCTGGATTTTTGGTTGTTTTGTGTTACAGACAGAACAACAAATAAAAACAGTGAGTGTAAACAACATTCTTTTCCCTGTATTCAAAGATCAAACGGTGTGTGTGTATGTGTTTCGAATCGAACCCAAATCAAAAGCGTAAAGGAATAGCAGTATGTTTACCTTAGAAATTGGGGCCATTTCCAGTGCCATGGTTACATCCTTAGGGTAGAAGCTTGTTAACTTAGCATCTTTGAGGCGATTTAGGAGATTTCGTTTGAAAGAATGATCTAAAAAAAATGTATTATGAAAATGTTAGAAACAAAATTTGTTCATTGAAATGAAAGCTATAATGAAATTTTTACCTTACTTCTTCGTCGATATACTTCCTTATGTTGTTGGGGCTTTGAGCGATGGAGGGTTGTGATGGCCGTTTTGCTTCGGTTAGGGTT
Source organism: Hibiscus syriacus (assembly GCF_006381635.1). Lineage (NCBI taxonomy): Eukaryota > Viridiplantae > Streptophyta > Magnoliopsida > Malvales > Malvaceae > Hibiscus > Hibiscus syriacus. The sequence goes on along the minus strand of NW_024063263.1, from coordinate 1,160,485 downwards.
TCGTTTAGGATGTCATAGAATGTAGGTGGTCGGTTTAGGATACTATGTCGGTGAGTGGTGGACAAACGTCGACCATGGGTTTTTTGTTTTGGAGAGAGTTGCGCAGTGGATGGCAGCCATGGATGTTCTGTTTTAGGTGATATGCAATCGTAGGGAAGAAGAAGGGAGAGAATGGAGAGGGGGCTCGGGTAAGTTTAGTTTTAGCAAATTAGTTTAGTTTTTTTTATTAGTTAAGTTACATAATAAATTTTTTGGTTAAATTAGGATTTAGTCATTGTAAGTATTTGGGTTAATTAGTTTTTAGCCACCGAGTCCTTAGAGTGTCGTTTAATCCCTATAGTTTTTGTGTTTATTTTCATTTTGGTCCCCAAACTGAATGTTTTCCTGTTTCCAATTTTGCATCTTTATTTTATGCGTTTTAATTTTCAGTCCCAAATGTTATGTTATTTAGTTTTTGTTATTTTAGACATTTAACTTCTGAATTGTTGCATGTTCGTTTTAGTCCATAAATCAACATTTGCATGTTTATAGTTTTGTCTCTTTATTTTACCCGCATCTAATTTTAGCCCTAAGTATTCTTGTATTTAATCTTTGCTGTTTTAGACATTAAACTGTTGATTTTCGCATGTTACATTTTAGTCCCTAGGTAGAAGTTTGCATGTATCTAATTATGTCTATTATTTTATGTTCATTTAATTTTCGTCCTAAAATTGATTTGTTCAATTTATGTTGTTTAGATATTAGACTTTAAGGTTTTTGCATGTCACATTTTAGTCATGTGGTATGTTATTTTAAGTTTATGTGATGTTGCATATTTGGCATAACATTTTCTCGGTTTTCATTTTAGTTTACAAGTGGTCTCAGTTTTATGTTGATCTTGGTATATGTAATGCATTGATAGTTTTTTTGTGGTCTTTGTTTAATAGTAATTTAGCTTTAGATTTATTTACTCATTTATTTTAATCGCATGTTTAATTAATTTTTACATGACATCATTTTTGCATAATTTGCATGATAGCCCACTTGCATAACTCGACATATTCATAATTGGATTAAGGGTAATATATTTTTAATTTAAAATTGTTTTAAGTGGGCAGTCATAACTGATTTGAGGTCCGCTTTTAATGATTTTAAAATAAAAGTGTATCCCGAAAGTGAAACCAAAAAATTGATTCGTCACCTAAAATTTGGGAACGAGAGAAAAAGAAATGTTCGTTATTTAAATATAAGGGTAATATATTTTTAATTTAAAATTGTTTTAAGTGGGCCAGTCATAACTGATTTGAGGTCCGCTTTTAATGATTTTAAAATAAAAGGTATCCCGAAAGTGAAACCAAAAATTGATTCGTCACCTAAAATTTGGGAACGAGAGAAAAAGAAATGTTGGTTTATTTAAATATATCGAGAAAAGGTTGTTATATCTTTAAGATCTAGTCTCAATATTTGTAAATAATCGAACATTCTTTATCTTTCTAAAATGACTTGGTAATTTTAATTTAATTTGTTTGAGTGTTTTTGAATGTTAAATTTACATTTTTATTTTATGAGATCAAAAATCAAAATAAATTCGAATTTGTAAAGTTCATTGAAAAGACGTTAATTAATCGACTAGGTACCAATTTAGGGAGTTGTGGGGGTGCTAATCCTTCCCCGCACGTAACCGACTCCCGAACTCGGATTTTGGTAACGCAGACCTCAATTTGTTGTTTTAATTAAAATTAATTTTTATTTAAAATGACAAAGCATTTTTGGGTGCCCAATCACACCCTAATCAAATATTGGTGGCGACTCTTCGAACCGTTTTTTTCGATCGTAAAGGAAATTCAAAATTTTTCGAAATGTACAAAGACATGTCAACCATAGAATCAAATAGCTCTAATATCGAAGCTGAAACAAAGGAATTTGCTGAGTTTGAGGAGATTTCTGGAAATGATGTTCAGATCAATCCTGAAACTGTTCAAGAAGAACCAGTCACACTAGAACTGAGACGCTCCTCCAGAATTCCTAAACCAACCCAATGGTATTCTCATTCTTTGCACTACTTGTTGCTGACTGACAATGGTGAACCAGAGTGCTATGATGAAGCAATGCAAAGGAGGATTTCAGTCAAGTGGGAGTCTTCCATGAAAGATAAGATGGACTCGCTTATGTCAATCACGTGAGAATTAGCTGAATTACCACAAGGTAAGAAAGCGCTCCACAACAAGTGGATTTACAGGATCAAAGAAGAGCACGATAAGAGTAAACGCTACAAAGCAAGATTGGTTGTCAAAGGTTTTTAACAAAAGGAAGGTATTGACTACAATGAAATTTTCTCTCCGGTTGTAAAACTGTCTACAATCAGACTGGTGTTGAAAATTGTAGCTGCAGAAAATTTACATCTTGAGCAGTTAGATGTAAAGACAGCTTTCCTTCATGGTGATTTGGAGGAAGAAATCTATATGAGGCAGCCAAAAGGCTTCATAGAGGCAGGAAACAAAAACCTGGTATGCAGGTTGAGGAAGAGCTTGTATGGTTTAAAACAAGCTCCTAGACAGTGGTACAAGAAGTTCGATAGCTTCATGAGTAGTAGTGGTTTTACCAGATGCCAAGTAGATCATTGTTGTTACATCAAGAGGTTTGACAACAACTTCATTATTTTATTGTTGTATGTTTGATGACATGCTCGTTGCAGGCTCAAACATGCAAGAGATTATAAACTTGAAGCAAAAATTGTCGAAGCAGTTTGCAATGAAAGATCTGAGTGTTGCAAAGCAGATTCTTGGGATGAGGATCAAGAGAAACACAAAGTCGGGGACTTTGATGTTATCATAGGCTGAGTACATCAACAAAGTACTCTCCAGGTTCAACATGCAAGATGCTAAACCAGTAAGTACACCTTTAGGTGTTCATTTCAGACTCTCCAAAGAACAGTCACCAAAGACAGAGGAAGAACGTGCACACATGGTAAAGGTGCCGTATGCCTCAGCAATTGGAAGTCTGATGTATGCCATGGTTTGTACTAGACCAGATATTGCTCATGCAGTGGGAGCTGTTAGCAGGTACATGAATAATCCAGGCAAGGTACACAGGGAAGCTGTCAAATGGATCATCAGATATTTGCGGGGTACTACAAACAAAGCACTTTGTTTCAAAGGTGGAGATACGATACTTACAGGCTATGTAGATGTTGACTTAGCCGGAAATGTTGACATCAAAAAAAACACTACAGGATATATTTATACTCTAGGAGGTACTGCAGTGGTTTTTAAAATGTTTTGGGAGTCGCCATCGGCCTTTTGGGTCAGGTAGGTCGAATACCTAAAAATTATCTTTTAAAAGAGTTTTTAAGAAAACATTAGTTAAAAGATAAATTGATCTGCGTTTAACCAAAAATTCATTCTTTTTAGAAATAAAAAGGGATTTTTGGTCGGTTACGTTTAGGGAAGGATTAGCACCCCTACAACGCCCAAAATTGGTACTTATTAATTATATATTGTCTTTATTATTACAAATTAAAAATTCAAAGATATATTTAATTTATAATATTATGTTGGGTTTCTCAACTACAGAAGATAGTTGCTCTCTCCACAACTGAAGCAGAATATGTCGTTGTTACAGAAGCAGCAAGGAGATGGTTTGGCTCCAAAGTTTCTTGGAAGAGTTAGGCAAGAAACAAGAGAACAATGTCTTGTACTGCGACAGTCAAAGTGCTATCCATCTAGCGAAGAATCCGTCTTTTCATTCCAGAACGAAGCACATACAATTGTGTTATCATTTTATCCAGTCTCTTCTGGAAGATGGGATTTTGAAACTTGAAAAGATCAGTGGAGCTCAAAATCCGGCAGACATGTTGACAAAGACGGTGACAACGAACAAACTAAAGTTGTGTTCAGCTTCAGTTGGCATGCTAGAGTAACAAGACCAGAATGCTGCTGCATTGATCGATGTGTGAAGACAGATTAAAATCAATTTTCAAGTGGGAGATTGTAAAGTCAACAAAGGAGGCTTAAAGGGGGGGATTGTTTTGTTTTTCAGTAAAGGAGAGCTGAAGTTTTCAACAAAGGGGGCACTGAATTCGGTGCCCCAATTCTTAATTAAAATAGAAATAGGTTTAATTACAATATTAGTCCCTAAGCTTTAGTTATAAATATCCTAGCCCATTTAGCTTCATAATCATCCCAAAATCTTCCAGTTCTCTCTCAAGTGTGTTTTGTAAACACCTGTAATTTTTTCTCTTTAGTAAAAGATCTGCAGCAGTCCGGAGACGTAAGCACAATTGGCTGAACTCCGTTATCAATTTTTCGGGTATTATTTTTCCGCTTTAATTTTGTATTCTCACTAATCTGGCTATAGGAAAATTACTTGTTACTCGTTTATTTCCCAACAAACCGGACTAACTAGGTTTGTTCTATCCGCTTTTAAATGAATGGCTTCGTGTTCATATTCCGAAAATAAATGGTTGCAGTGAGGTTGTAATATGTTACTTCTTGTTCTTCCAATAATATTTAGTCGGAAATGTTTCACGATAGGGGCCGGGGCCGGATCTTCGATGTTTAGAGTTGAGTTTACTGATTTCGGTTTTCGATACTTCTCTCTGTTACAGTGTGACAAAAACGTACTTTGAGAACTTGGTTAGAGCACTAGAGAATGGTCTGGAGGATGTGGATTCCCAGGGCACAACCAGTAGCGGCAAGTCCGGGAATCCGAGAGCAGTAAGGAAAGAGGTGCCGGGGAGCCCTAAAGCCGATGGTTCCGACTAAAGTGTAGATAATACAAGTAGTCCTTGTAACTCTGCTGTGCCTTCTAGTTTCTGGGTTCATAAAAATAAAATTTTCAACTTATTTCGGTAAGGCATACGTTCAATCTATACTTGCATTGATACGTACATGTACATGTACATCTACAAGTTGCCTTTTTGCAAATTATGTATATTATTACAAGTTTAATGGCTTTGAATACAAATTTGCATAATATGATGAAATGAATCGATATGCATGACCTATGCGCCAGGGACATCCATTTGTTGGGTGGAAGGGGCTCTAGCCCCAGATGTTTTAAATATTAGTCAAATAATGTTTTTATTTAATGGTGAGTGTTTGATCGGGTCGAGTGAAAAAATTATGTTATTCGATTTGACGAGTCTTGTTTTTAACTCTTTTTAATTTTTTCGAGTTGAATTTATAAAATTTGAGTGGTTTTAACTTCTGTTTAAATTTAATTGTAAATATTTATAGTATTATGATAATATTTGATTTTAATTTGAATGATTTTTTACAACCATGTATAATACATATATATTTCTTCATATTTTTCATATGTGATACCTATATCATAAGAGTGAGGGAACTCAACTTAAACTTGAAAATAGTTAACTAATTACTAAAAATTAAGTTATTTGAGTTCTATTTTATAATATGATTCAAATTAAAAAAAATTCTAGTCAAAATCATAAAATTACGAGTTTTTTCAGTTGGATCAAATTCAAAAAAATCAGTGTCCGTTTAGTTCTAGAAAATATTTTTTATTTTCAAAGAATAGTTTTCCCTTAGAGTTTTTTGAAAATTGGAAAATATGTCCAACTTAAAAAAACTTGATTTCATAAATAAAAAATATATATATTTGGTATACAAATATAGATGAAAAATATTTATTAAATAATTATATTAAAATATAATTATTAAAATATTTATTATATAAATTCAATATGTGAGCTGTGTAAATATAAATTAGTAAAGTTAATAAAAAAATTATAACCCATAAATTGATAGAGTTTATAGTAAGAATATAATGTTAGTCCATATTGGATATCAAATAAATTAAAAAAATATAATTGTAAACAAGATCACACAAAAACATCGTTAAAATAAAAAATATGTTTAGTGATATTTTAGTCCTTCAATTTTTTTGGAGAAAAAAATTAGTGTAGCCCTTGAACTTTTTCTTCACTCAATGTGACCCTTAAATTGAGGAAAAAAAAAATCAATCTAATGCTTTAACTAACGAAATCAACATTGATCATTATGATACTTACATGTCAGTTCACAAAGCTTACACAAAATTGATGTGATAGTTCACAATGTTGTTGTGGTAATGCATGATGAATGATGATGGGTAGATGTGCTTAAATGATTTTTTGGCTAAGTTCAAGGGTTGAATTGATTTTTTTTAGAAAGTTTAAAGACTTAATTATTTTTTTAGAAAAATTTCAAAATTATTAAAATATAAAATATAAACAATTATTAATATATTTAATATATTAAATATAAAATTACTAAAAAAATCAAATTATTAAAAAAATAGTTTAAGAAACAAATTGAGCGTAAAAAAATTTAGGACCATATTGATTTTTTTGGAAACTTATTTTTATTTTTCATAAATAATTTTTTAATTTTACGACCAAACATAATTTTTTAACATTTTTTATTTTCTAAGAAAATAAAAATAAAAATAGCTTATATTTTCTGGGATCAAACGAACCCTCAATTTTTTAAGTTAACTTTTGTTTACCTCCATTTATTATTCTTAATTTTTAAATTTAAATACTTAATAGATACTTGTATCTTAATCTTAATTTTATCTCTAACTATATGTAAACATAAACATGAAAAATTCTAAACATATGTATTAGTATTTTACAGTATTAAAAATATTCATATTTTTTATATTATAAAACATTTATTTCATCTTTTATATATTATACAATCCTTATACTTATTATTAAAATATTAGTATAAAACGTATTCCAATAAAATATTATAAATGCTATTTAAAATTTAAATTAATTAGTAATATTAGTTGGTAGTATGTCGTTTCTTTGCCTTGTGGCAATTTGCATATGATAAATTTTCAGGCAATGCGGACTACTCTGGTGAATGTGTGGCACTCAATTAGGTAGGAGTGTTCATTCTGTTAAAACGGTGGTCGACCGAACCAAATTACTATTAATCGAATTAATCAAACTTTTTTTTTCTTTAACCGTTAACCAAACCGAACTTCTTTTTGAAAATTTTAACCGAACCGAATAAATTTCGGTTAATTTCGAATTAACTTAAATTTTTTTAAATTTTCTAATTTATATAAAAATTGAATATTTTTGAATTAAAAAAACAATTTACAATTAATTTAAATAATATATAATTATAAAATAAAAATTTTATATGAATTTTTTAATTAATTAATATTGATTTAGGTTTAAAAGTTATTGGATATTAAATTATTAATTAAGTTTTAAATAGTTTGAACTGAGCCCATATGTTATATATAATATATTTAAAATTTAAAATTTAATTTCGGTTAATTCAGTTAATTAGCCGTTAACCGAGTTCTAAAAATATTATTAATCGTTCTCCAACCGAACTAATTCGGTGATCGACCGAATTAATCGAATTAATTCGATTCAATTGATTAATTCGGTTAAAACTGAAAAATAAACACCCCTACCCTCTTCCGACTCTTTCACGAGATTGATGCGGATCAGATTGATTAGGAGTGTTTGGTATTTTAGTTCGTATCTTTTGGTGTTGCGTTGAACGCATTATGGGGAGGATCCGAGGACGGTGGATTTAATTAGTAATAATTTCTAGTGTTTGGTTAACAATATTCTTGTGGGTTTTATTTTGGAACAGGTGGCGAAACAGTTTGGGAATTTCCTGGGTAAATTCAAAGAGTATGATATCAGTGCTTTGTCTTTAGGATACAGAGGCTATATGCGAATCAGAGTGGCGTTAGATGTTCGAAAGCCTCTAAAGAGAAGGAAAAAGCTTGCTATGCCAAACGGGTCTTCGAATTTTGTTAGTGTCCAAAATGTAAATTTTGAATGTTTAGTGGTTAAAGTATAAAGTTTGGAAAGTTGAGGGGATCAAAAGGGTAATTTCCAAAAGTTTAGAGACTGAAAGAGTAATTTTCAAAAGTTAGGTGTTTTTACCTCATAATGAATAGTTCACCCCCAAGAATAACGTTTTGGTGGGAATGAGATTTTTTATCTGGAATTTATGTTAAAAACTATAAAGTGTTAAAGTTCGGTAAAAATTCGGTAAATCGAATCGGATAGAAATTTTGAGAAAATATGAAGAGTGATAAATTATGGTTGAAAATATTATTTCCACATTTTAAAATGATGAAAAACAATATGGAGCATTGGAAATATTATTTCCACATTTTAAATTTCTTGAGAGTATCCATATATGTTTCTAGAAGAGTTACCTAGATTATCTCCCGATTGAGGTGTAGAATATAAAATAGAGATGTTATCGGGTACTATGTTTTTTATATAGTTTCGTATGGAATAGCTCCGACTGAGCCCAAAAAATTTAAGGTTTAGTTATTAGAATTGCCAAGATCAAGTATTTACAAGATCAAGCATGTTATCTGGGATGCACCGATGTTAATTGTGAAAAAGAAAAATGAGTCTATGCAATTATGCATAGATTATTGTCATTCAAAAATAAGATAATAGTGAAGAATAAGTTTCCTCTTCTAAGGATTGATGACCTTCTAATCAATTAAAAGGTGTAATGATATTTTCTAAAATTGAACTTCGATTTGGAATGTTATCCGTTAAAGATTAAGGAAGATCTTCCTAATATGGTTTCAGTATTCAATATAGATATTACAAGTATGCGGTAATGTCGTTTGGTTTAACGAATGTTCCTACATCATTTATGGATTTGATAAACCGAGTATTTTAGTTATATTTGGATTAGTTAGTGATAGTGTTCATTGATGATAACTTGGTCCATCTTAAGATTTAGAAAGAATATAATGTGTATTTTTGCATAATTCCCTCAACTCTTCGAGAGAAAGAGTTCTATGTTAAATTGACAAAGTGTGAATTCTGGTTGTTTAAATTTGTATTTCTTGGCCATGTGATCTTAGCAGAGGGGATAAGAATAGACTTCAAGAAAGCACAAACTATAGTTGAATGATAAATTCTAAAGAGTGTTTCCGAGATTTGAAGTTTCTTAGGACTTGTTGGTTACTATTGAAGGTTTGTAAAGAACTTTTTGATGATTTTCTTTCCTTTGACCAAGCTATCGAGAAAAGACGTGTCATTCATTTAGACTAATAAATGACAAGAAATTTTGAGACATTAAAGAGAATATTGATAACAGCCTCGGTGTTAATGTAACCCAATATGGAAAAGATTGTATGATTTATAGTAATGCATCTCATAACGGTTTTGGGGATATGCTTATGCAAGATGAAAAGTTATGGCTTATGATGGGTAGCAATTAAGAATCATGAAAGAAATTATCTAACTCATGATCTAGAGTTAGTAAGAGTTGTGTTCATTTTATAAATACAATGCTATTATTTATATGGTGAGTGATGTTATATCTATGTGGATCTAAAAAATTAAAGGTATGTGTTAAATTGAAGGAGTGATAATAAAGGAAATGGATTGAATTCCTTAAAGAAAGATGATATGCGTATCGACTACTATAAGGAAATATTAACGTGGTGGGTAATGTGATAAAGCCGAAAGACATTTATGTTCTAAGAGTTTTGAATATGTGATTGTCTTTAAAGAAAGATGGTGCCTTGATTGCATAATTAAAGTTAAAGTCTATGTTGCTAGACCAAGTAAAGGATATTCAAAGAAAATATGAAAATTGTTGTTCTTGACAAAGATAGAACAAGTGGAAAAAGTTGAAACCAAAGACCTTGAAGTTAAGTTTGATGGATGTTTGTATTATCGAGGAAAGAATTGATATTAATAACAGACATGAAAACAACTATCACCGAGTTTGTTTCTAAATGCCTGATATCTCAACGAGTTAAAGTAGAACATCAAGTACCTTCTAGATTGTTGTAACTGATTTCCATCCCTTAGTGGGAATAGTAATGAGTTACAATGGACTTTGTAACAAATAAAAATTATTTAAGATAATCTCAAGATAGCTGCCGATCAATAATAGCCCTATTTAGATTTGAAAAGAAAAACGATATTCTATTAATGTGGTGATAAGTGTTTTTTAAAGTATTGATCAGATCTTTCTCATGTTATCACACCGGAGGATATTAAGATCCAGTCAGAATTTGACTTATGAAATAAGTACTTATTGAAGTTCATTAGAGAAATCAAAAGTTGAAAAGCTAAATGGAAATGAGAACATGATAAGAAAAAACATTGTTTTCATCTATCAACATTATGTGCATATTGAAAATTCGAGGATGGATTTTCTTAAGGGGGACGAATTGTAATACCCCAAAATTTTGGTCAGTGACCAAAATGTAAATTTTAAAAGTTTAGTGGTTAAAGTATCAAGTTTGAAAAGTTAAAGGATCAAAAGGATAATTTTCAAAAGTTTAGAGACCAAAAGATTAATTTTCAAAAGTTAAGGGATCAAAAAGGTATTTCAAACATTATTCTTCTCCTCAAATTTGTTTTTAATGACATCAACTCACAATCGATGAAATCCATCTAATAGTTCGACGTTCTAATACTCTAAATTCTATGATGGTTGTTTGATGAGACTGGTTTCAATGTATATTGTTTGTCTTGTTAAGAGAATGCTTCTAATTGTTCAAGTTTCAAACAAATACCTCAAATTTCTCAAATCTAAGAAAGCCTCAAACCCCCAAAACAATATATTTTTGGTGTTTAATTTTATAAGTTTTAAAGAATCTGAAAAATCTAATCTGACAAAGTAATAGAAGACGATGAGACAAATTCACCAAATGATCATAAAAAATTATTTTCGATGATAACTAAAATTAAGAGAACTCTTAATTTTATTAACAAAAAAATTAATTTTTGATTTTTATGTGAGCATTCATCAGCTCCATGTCAATACTAAATTATCACGTCATCGGTCAAGTGCTTACATCAAAACTAAATTTAAAAATTTTAATATTAAAATTAACTTTTTTTGAATTAAAAGGGAAACAAATAACATCAAGCTCTTATGTAAGGAGGACTTTGAGAATCTCTCATGAGAAACCCTAAAACATTCGAGGAAATTATAGAAAAGGAGTGTCTGTAACCTTCAATAACAAGTTGGAGACATAATTCAACCCAAACTCCCATAGCCCAATACCACTTATAAGTCCAATATATCAAATAAAGATGGAAAAAACCCCAATAACAAAGAAAAAACTAGGGTTTCTCTTCTCTGCTATTGCTGTCGTCGTCGTTTTCCCTCAGCTTATTTTTGCTAACATTCAACAATGGCAGCTAGTTCGACGGCGAGGTCTTTCCTTCAAGTTGCAGCCACGGAAGAGGTCGTTTCGCCTCTCCGAGTTGTTCAGATCGAAGGGCTGGTATTCATCCGCTCACTCTATTTCGTTCTCTTCTGATTTATATGTTTTCTTATCAATGGATTTTTGCATTTTTAGGCTATCTTAAAAATAATCAAGCACTGCAAGGAGTTTTCACCGGCTCTGGTTACCGGCCAGCTTCTCGGTTTAGATGTTGGCAGTGTCCTTGAAGTTACTAACTGTTTCCCTTTCCCGGTAATTTTGCTGTTCTCCTTTAACTTCCCCCTTTTGAATTTTTTTGATATGTTTCTGTTTTAAACTGGAATGTTTTGATTATTGGGATAGATCCGCGAGGAGGACGAGGAGATTGAAGCTGATGGAGCTAATTATCAGCTCGAGATGATGCGATGCCTGAGGGAGGTTAATGTTGATAACAACACTGTTGGATGGTAATGTCTCGACTATTTTTGTAGTTCAACTGCTAGATACACTGCTTTTGGAGCCGAGACTAACATTTTTTTGTAGTTGACGGATGTTGTCCTTGATACTTGAGGAATTAGGTATCATGATGCTTTTTATGATTTCGAGTTCTTGATAATTCTCATACTGTTAATAACCAATGGCGAAGCCAATCTTGTTGTATGCATAGTATCTTAATTGGTATATACCGTATATTTAATTTATTCAAGTGATTTGTACTTTGGTCAATGGTTATGTACTTTGAACATCTGTTTCATGTGGTGATCTATGCCTTGCGTATTTTCAGGTACCAATCAACGATTTTGGGTTCATATCAGACAGTCGAGCTCATCGAGACCTTTATGAATTATCAGGTAAAGTAAACATTTTTAACATTATTTGGTGGCAATGAATGTGTGATGAACGTGATTGCTTTGTGTTCCTTTCCATTTAAACTCACTTGTCAAAGTTTAGTTCTTCAGTTATTTACCTGCTTAATTGTTAAACTGTGTAGGAGAATATAAGGAGGTGTGTGTGCATTATCTACGATCCTTCAAGGTCTAATCAAGGTGTCTTGGCTCTCAAGGCTTTGAAGCTATCTGATTCTTTTATGGAACTTTATCGGACTAATAACTTTACTGGAGAGAAGTATGATATCTCACTGCTGTCAAAATTTTAGGAATATGAATTTCGTGTGCTCTCATATTGATCGTCTTTCATTTTTATAGGTTGAGGGAGAAAAACTTGTCATGGGTGGATATTTTTGAGGAAATTCCTGTAAGTTTCTACTGCCTTGACTGTTTACTAGTTTGAAGAAGTAATGCAATCCAACATTGCAACCACATTTTCCTTTATTATTATTTCTTATGATAATGAAACATTAGTCGACTAGATATACAATGAATAATCAATTATTGAGTACAGGGTACAGTGGAATATTGAGTATTTCCACAGTTTTCTTGTATGATACTTGAAATGTCACTGATAAGCTAGTGTATTTTCAATGTAAACAATCATGGTTCTCACTTTCGTGTTAACGTTTGTGTTGTTTTTGTACTGCAGATCAAAGTATCAAATTCTGCTCTTATCAGTGCCTTTATGACTGAACTGGAATCTGATACACCAGTCGCACAGGTGAAATATAAATTGTTTATCAAGTGGTTTTTACCTATACCGTTGTAGAAGATTTCGTATCTGTGAAATTTTCCTTCTAACTTTACTTTTCCATTTTAGTGTGATTATGACCGTCTACAATTGTCAAGTAATCCTTACATGGAGAGGAATATGGAATTTTTGATTGAATGCATGGATGATTTGTCAATGGAACAACAGAAGGTATCTATTCCCGTTTCTCCAATATTGCATTGCTATCATTGCTGCTATTTTATGATTAACATAAATTGCCATTCCCTTATTTTTTCTTTTTGCAGTTTCAATTTTACTACAGGAATTTGTCACGTCAACAAGCCCAGCAACAGGCATGGCTTCAGAAAAGAAGGTAGTTTACTTGATCTCTATGCTACTTGACTCTTTAAATTCCTTGAAAGTCCATCTAGGACCTTCCATATACATGGAAAACTTAGAAAAAAATATCTTCCTAGGAAGAGGAACAAAATAGGAGGTAACAAAATTGGTTTCCAGTTATGATGATCTAGAAATTCTGGGGCACAACATGAAGTTTTCAAGTAGAATTGGTTGAATTCCTCACATTTTTTTAAGGATTTTGAGGGTAATAATTAAAAAGCTTGAAGCTGCCTCCATTTTACCTTTTGGATGAAGTAGATTTTGTTGTGTCAAAAGTCTTCATATTGTGCTTTTGTTTTCTTAGTTCACCAAAGTTTATGTATTTTATCTTTTTTGTCAATGTAGGTCTGAGAACATGGCACGAAAGGCTGCTGGGGAGGAACCATTGCCTGATGAGGACCCCACAAATCCCATCTTCAAGCCAATCCCTGAGCCTTCACGATTGGAGAGCTTTCTCATAACAAATCAAATTGCTAATTACTGCAACCAAATCAACGGGTATGTTTTCTGTTCTCTATCTTACCATTTTTTTCTGGATAGCCTCATAACAAAATCTCCCACAGTTTGCATTTTGAAATCAATGCGGGTTTTAATGTATATTTTCAACTTGTATCTCTGGTTTTTGTTTTCCCTTGTAATTCCTTTCTTTTAGACAAGAGTCACTGCCTAGTGTAACATAACCAAAAAAATGGCTCTATGTTAATTTCCCTTGACAATTCCTTCTGTAATGGCATTGTTCATTTACTTATCGACTCCTTGATGTTTAAATTATGCATTTTCATATTGATTTGCTACTTCAATCATCTCGGTTGTCGTAATTGTGTTATAATCATATCACTATGAATTCTACCTTGTGTGTACTATTGTGTTCTACCTCGAGGCCGTTACCTGGGGATATGAAAGGGTTTTAAATACTGGGAGTTAAACCCCAAACCTACTGTCTGCATGAACAAATTTAACTGAAGTCCAGGACGGGTACTAGTACTATTAAAAAAGTTTCAGACCCAAAAAGAAAAATATCCTATAACCTTTGGATATGAAGTATTACGGTCTCTGATCTTCTAATTGAAATGTGATGGGAAGAAATGCACTGCGATCATGATTCCTTCGGTAACTTACCATTGTTTAAATCATTTTGCAGTGTTGCTGGGCAGAGCTTTAATAGATTGTATTTAATGAAGTCGTTGCACGATAACTGATCCGGAAACATCGCAGCATCGCCCCCTGCAATGTTTGCAGGTATGAAATATGCATCGTGGAGATTAGCTAAAAGCTTTTGCAGTGTCGGAGTATAATTATAATTTTTATTTGAAGATGAATGTGATTGAATTGTTTTTCAATGCCGTTATGTTTCACGTTTAATCCATTATCTCATACACCTATTTTATGAATGGTGGAATGGAATCTTTGAATACAATTAGTTGTATTTCACCACTGTCGTCGGTTGTCATCATTAATAATCGATGGGTTTAAAATTCAGTTTATTTGTGCATGTATTACAATTAAGGTGTTCATAATTCGGTTAAAATTCAACCAATCGATCGAACTAAAATTTTGGTCGGTTAATTGGTTGGTTAATTTTGGGTTTGAACGGTTAATGGTTAATGAATATTTTTTAAAATTTTGGTTATTGGTTAATTTTGTTTGAAATTGATTAATTAATTGACCAATTAATTTAATTGAGTTTGTTTCAGTTAAATTTTATTTGAGAAAATTCTGTTTGATTAATGGATAAAGAAAAAAAAATGATTTATAAATTTTGAATAATTCAGTTTAGTTGGTTAACAGAATTTATTGTTATAAATTAATCATTACTTTTTTATGAGATAAAAAGATTCGGTAAAGCAATTTGTCGTTCTTTTTTTGTACACATCAAACTAAAAGATGATGTCATCACTTAAATATAAGACTTGCTATCTTTACATTTTCTTCAAATCCACAATATCAACATGTTCAAACTGGGAAGATGATGTCATCACTTATATATAAGTACAGGGATGATAATAGTATCATATAATAATATTTTTTAATTAAAATTGATTTGAAAATAACAACAATTCAATAAGGTAATGTACTTATATCATACATGAAAAATATCTAATTGGATTTACAGAATTTGACATTTTTTTTATAAAACAAACATTAAATTTGTGTTTATGAGAATTAAAGGAGTGAACTAGAAACTCTGAGGATCCAAATGCCGCTACGAACGATAAAAGATTTTGGTTAAATTCAAAAGTTAAATTGATATTTTATTTAAAGTGTAAGAGTCAACTTAATATTTTATCTAACACTTAAATGTCAAATTAGTATTTTATTTAAAATTTAAGAGTCAAATTAAAGAAAATAACTTATTTTATTAATATGTCACGTCATCAAATTAGGTGATCAAAACATTATACAACAAATTGAGATAACTCACGAGTCGAAGCAAATTGAGATATGGAATGCGCGGCCACATTGGCCGATCTCCTGATAATTTCCACGTGAAGATGTCCATGCTCCTTCAACAGCCGACGTGCTTCAACCAGACGATAACCCACCGTTGACATATCCAGTTGTGAGGTGGTAAATTGACGGACAACATTTGCCGCATCACTCTCAATGTGTATCCGTGGATGGTTCAACTCATTTGCTAAGCGCAATCCATAAATTACGGCAAAAGCTTCCGCCACCTTTGCATCGGAAATCATTGGAAGGAGCAGACAAGAGAGCAGACATAAACATTGATCTTGATAGTATCCACTGGAGGTTTACGCCATTTCTCTGTCGAAGTTGCTGGTGTCTTTATCTCCTTCCCAAATAACGCCATCGCCATGTCGTAAGATGCAAGCAGTGCCTTGCTTGAAATCACCACGTGCCAATCCGGTAGTATTCATCCTTTATGAACTTTAACATTGCATCGATATCACACCTCGTACAATAACACCGACAATAATCGGAAATCATTTACCAACAGCAACGATGATAAGAGGGATAACCATTAACCAACCAATACAAGAAGGATATGGTGCAAATACAGCGGGGGCATTTACTCCAAGCGCTGTATAGATGGGGAGAGTGGCCGCACAGTCACGGAAAGCATGTAAACAAGTTTCTGTATGGAGGCTGCACAGCGGACAGCAACCATTCGAAAAACCGGCCAACTGGAGCCGACTCCCAATCGGAAGCGCCTCATGAACTAATCTCCAACCAAAAATTCGAACCTTAGGTGGAACAGCCAGACGTGAAAGAAACAGCTATAGAGGTAACATCGACATAGAAACCGACCCTTGATGCATTAAATAAAAATACCCCGAATGTACCGAGTAGCTCCCCGATGAATGACCGCTCCAAATATGGGCCTCTTACTGAACTGGGGCTATAGCACACTGTAGAATTCTACTTGCATCTTCCGGATTGAATACGGCTTGCACTTTAGCAACATCCCATTGTGCTGAGTTTTGAATCATGAATTCACCATAGCGAACTGGATTGCCAGCAGTGTCGACATAAGAGGCCGATAATCGAACTTGATGAGATCCTCCCCAACTGTCTTCAAACATTCGAACGTAACTGTCTTGGCCAATCCGCTAATGAAAACTGTCCTTTAGAGGAAGCATGGTTGTGAAGATGCCTTGCCAAGCAAAGGATGGTCGATCTCCAAGTTGAGCGGAAAGGATATCCCCATGCGTAAAATATTTGGCCCCAAAGACTCTCGCCAATAAACAGTTCGGAGAATTGATTCACTACCACTCTTGCTTGCCGGTATATAAGGAAGCAACCCATAATATATGTCGGGAGAGATGACCCAATCGATTGAATATACACTTTAAATATAAGTTTAACTTTTGACTTTTGACCATTGCAAATTAAATATATTATTTAATTTGAATATTAGTAGGATAATTATTCTTTAAATATGTCAACTTAAAAAATGTATTTGTTACCTTTTTTAACTTTGAATATTAAAGATAATTATATACTTTTGTTTATTTCAAATTAAAATAATAATTATTTAAGTTTGAATGGTAAAAAGAGTTTTATCTTTTGAATATTTCAAATTAAAAGATATTGTTAATGTTTAATGTTGAATATTAAAAGATATTTGGTTGGATTAAATCTCTCTTGAAAATTCCCTATAAATAGTGAATAAACCTGTTAGGTTTTTCACATCTTAACAGATCTCACAACCCAGTTTTTGCAAAAACTTCTCTTATCTTGAAATTCTTTTCTCTTCCATAGTTTTCAGATGATAGTCGTAGGCAAGGATTATTCGTGATATGTGCAGATGTGTTACTGTATCATTAGTTATTGTATCTCGGGAGACAGAAGACCAACGAACTCGAGCACTAAAGGAGTGGTCGAAAATCTGTATTAGGGAAAATGTGTAACGACGGGTCTCAACTGATTCCGATTGCTAGATCAAAATAAAATGATAATTTTATTTTCATTCATTTTTATCTCATCTTCTAAGAAGTTTAACTTTTTTTGTTTATTTTCTCAGGATTGATTTTGTCTCAAATTATTATTTCCAATAACAATATCAAGACAAGAGTAAACTCGATCATTCTCTTTATCACTTTGTATTTTTGATATTTTATAATGATATTTATTCATTGTTATTTTTCTATATCATTCTCGGATTAATGCGTGCGATTATTTCTCTAACAATCTTAAGACATACTTGATTTTATTATTTTTCCGAGATGATATAGAATTCATGAGTTTAATCCTTATTGTGTATAAGGGAAGTGCAAAAAAATCAGCAAAACAAATATTGGGCGAAAATCAAGAGAAATTTACACCAAAGAAAAGTTTATTCAATTTTGAATTTATGAATTTTAATTTCTTTAAGGAATATTTTTGAATTTAATTTTAATGTGAGACATGAATCCATTAAATTTTGTGTAGGGATTCAAAGAATTGGATTCCAAAATCTTTGCAAGACCATAGTGGTTGCGTACTTTGTGGAGGCACACCTTGAATCTTGATGGTTTAGATTTTGATTAACAACGGTGAAGTTAATAATGACGATCAAGAATTCAAGTTTTGTCTAGCAACGATGAAGTCAATCCGATGGTAGAAATCTGAATATTTCCCTTTAATCCTAAACGATTCGAAACTCTTTCTTTTACATTTCTTTAATCTGAAACGGTTCAAATATCGTGGGAAAACGAGATAGCAAATAAATTTATTGTTTTGGATTTATCCTGCCGTTTTAACGGGCTTGTTAAAATCTCTAATTGGACAAATCTGTATAACAGAAATTTTCGTGAAAATAACTTTGGTTATTGATTTTTTTCTTCAGAATTTTGATTCTGTCCAATAAAAAATCGAAAAATAAACAAGAATCAATTTTCTCTTTATTTGAATCTTTGATTTCGTATTTGAAATCCATTGGGATTGTAATTCTGTCGTGTAACATAATTATTTAATATCTATAGAAATCGTTGGAAAGTAACAACGGTGTTACTGATTTGATTCAGAATTTTAGTTCATGACTAAATTACGTTGATAGAATAAATCAAAAATTAATTTTAGCTTATTGTTGAAATTGCTATTAATTCTAGTGTTAAACGAAATCGTGATTGCCAGTGGTCGTGAGCCACGATGAGAAACTTGTAAAATTTTATGAACTGAATTTCAAGATATGATAACATAAGATGTTATTTTATTTGGTCAGGTGAAGTTACCAAATGAGAGATGATCCTTCTATTATTAGAGAGGATGAGATATCTTGGAAGTATTATGACTTCCTATGTTGGTAATTCATCTTGAATATATTATCGATACACAATATAAGGTGTACAATTGAACCATAGATACAAAGCGGAAGATGTTGATATTAATGAATTATTAGTGACTAAGTTCTTAAACTTTGTAATATTTGCACAGAAGAGGGAGAATAAATCATCAATAATAGAGTTGCTTTTCGTCTTTACACCGATGAAAATATCAACATTGTTCACTGTTGTTGAATTCAATAAATAGATAAGCTAAATCAAAGAGCTTTTTAGGGCTTTTTCCAAAAGAGAAAATAACCTCAGTGACCAAAAATCCCAGATAATATACGATTTTGACCAACTTTTTTTGGATTTGCGAAAATGACCAACAAAATCGCAATGCGATCTCTAATTCGCATTGCGATTTCCACGATCGCAAATTCACGTTGCGATAGTTGAAAATCGCGTTGTGATTTTCCATTTCGCGTTGCGATAGTCTACAGTTGTCGTTGCGATTTTCCAAATCCATTTCGCGTTGCGATAGTTGAAAATCGCGTTGCGATTTTTCATTTCGCGTTGCGATAGTCTACAGTTATTGTTGTGATTTTCCAAATTCGTTGCGAAAATTCGTTGTGATAGTTAAAAAAAAAGATTTTGTTTCTTAAGAATTTTCTCTAAAAAGATAGTATCCGCACGGACGTGTCGAAGACACGTATTACCACGACCACGACCCGACCCGAGACGAGACGGCGGCGGCGGCGCGAGAGTCCCCCTTGTTCTCTATCACTCAACAAGAAAGTAAGAAAGCCAAGCCTTAAATACCATTCCCAATAGTGTTTCCAATACTATGTGGGATTTGAGCATTACCAACACTTGTTCCCAATACTATGTGAGATTGAGCCTTAAATAGTGATATTATTTTTGAATGTTTTGTTTAAAATTGTAATTATCGCGATTGATTGTAGATTGACTTTTAATTATGACATATTTAATTGTATAATACTAATGCAATTAGTTGCTGATTCAGTTGTTTTAAGGTGCATGATTGTTAATTATTTCCTGAATAATCACATTATATTGGAAACAAGTGTTGATAATGCTCAATCCCACATAGTATTGGAAACACTATTGGGAATGGTATTTAAGGCTTGGCTTTCCCACTTCCTTGTTGAGTGATAGAGAACAAGGGGGACTCTCGCGCGCCGCCGCCGCCGTCCCGTATCGTCTCTGGTCGTGGTCGTGGTAATACGTGTCTTCGACACGTCCACGCGGATACTATCTTTTTAGAGAAAATTATGAAGAAACAAAATCTTTTTTTAACTATAACGAATTTTCGCAACAAATTTAGAAAATCGCAACGACAACTGTAGACTATCGCAACGAATTTGGAAAATCGCAATCGCAACGCGAAATGAAAAATCGCAACGCGAAATGAAAAATCGCAACGCGATTTTCAACTACCACAACGCGAAATGGAAAAGCGCAACGCGATTTTCAACTATCGCAACGAGAAATGGAAAAGCGCAACGCGATTTTCAACTATCGCAACGCGATTTCCAACTATTGCAACACGAAATGAAAAATCACAACGCGATTTTCAACTATCGCAACGCGAAATGCAATGCGAATTTACGATAGTGGAGATCGCAATGCGAATTAGAGATCGTATTACGATTTTGTTGGTCATTTTCGTAAATCCAAAAAAAATTGATCAAAATCGTATATTATCTAGGATTTTTGGTCACTGAGATTATTTTCTCTTTCCAAAATCTGAATTTAAGTTCGCTTAGTTTGAGATTGAAGCCGGAAGAAACCCTAAAAAGTTAATCTTAACAGCTCAAAGACAGCCTTCAAATTTAGTACAATTGCAAACAAAAACGCAAGTTAGCGGAATACCCAAAAGCAGAAGGTAAAGGATTATCTCAAGAACAGTTCAAAATTCCACTACCCAGTTACTCCAAACAGGTAAATTTACCTTAAGAACAAAGACCCAAGCTCATTTTTGCTAAATAAAACAATCTTCAAGTGGAAAATTCATAAAGATGGCAGCAGATTAAGCCCTAAAAAATCAAGAAAACAAAATGAAAAATTAGTAGGAAAGAAGAGATGAAAAATACCTCTGACTGAAGAGAGAATGGTAACGATCGCTATGTAGTTTGGCGGCTGTTCCAATGCACCGATATAATCTAAGAAAACTACAAAAATAAATATATTGAAATTATGGGTAAAATACACGTTTAGTGTCTTAACCTTCACTTTTGTTTCGTTTTCATCACATAACTACTTTTTCAAAATCAAAATCACACTTAATATTTTGTTTTGATTTCATTTTGGTTACTCATAGTTAAAAAATGATGATTTTGATGTGTCACTATAAGTTAATTCCATATTATTATTGAAAAAAGTAAAAAAAAATCATCACAATAATTAAGTTATTTTTTAAACGTGAGTGACTAAAATAATTTAACGTTATGTATGATTTAAAAAAATATAATAATTGAATGATCAAAACAGAACAAATGTGATAGTTGGGATACTAAACTTATAGTATACCCCTATACTTATTATCAATCAGAATTATATCGACTTTTTTATTATAATTTATTTCATATATAGTAAATATTCTTTTTGATTAAATAGTAAAGATTTTAAATAAATTATAATTTACTTTTTGAACAAATTATTTTTTTTTCTAAATTCATTTTTGAGTAAAGCTTAAATATAAAACTATTTTCCAAATTTAACGAATACACGGATCAGTGAACACATTCGACTTTTATTTTTTATTTGTTATATAATAATTTTATTTATAACTATATATTTAGATAAACTATACGTTTAGTACCTAAATTATTAATTTTAATATGATTTAGCACCTAAATTTTCATATTTTTTAAAATCATATCTAATATTTAATTTTTATTTCATTTTAATACTTAGTTGTTAAAAACTTAACAGATGGGTTCGTTGGCCACCGCGTCTACCGTTGTTGGTCAACGCATCCGTTGGTTGATGAAACTCAAACTTTTCAGCTCGTATATTTTTGACCCCTGATTGTTATTCCAGCCTCTATTTCATCGAAAAAAGTCTCAATATCTTCAAATCGACGATATAATCTTTGATTTATTCATTCTTAAATCTCCATGTTCACTGTTCAATGGGTTAAAATCTAGACTATATTAGTTGACACATCATTTTCTCATTGTTCACCGTTCGGATTGATCGTCCGTATTTTGGAACTATATTACGTCAATTCATCCATTAAATTTTTAACTACGAATTTTTAAAATGAAATAAAAAATAAATATTAAGTACAATTTTTAAAAAATAAAAAATTAAATATAGATATTATTGACATAGTTTACCCTGTATTATATTTTAATAAAATGTTATAAATGTAAGAGAAAAAAACGATATAAATGAGTCATTGAAATGCGTTGAGCACTCCACGTGGCGCGAACCCATCACTTTCAAAGCTTAAACACTCCCACAAAAATGGCGCAAACTCGCTCATGAGTCACTCAAATTCTTAGAACAAAACTCCATTATTTCTCTCTACTTTGCACACACAAAGAACACAGCTCATTTCGAAGAAAACTAAAAAAGAATGGATTCCATTTCTCTACGCTCGTTCTATTCCCAGTTTTCAGTTCGTAAGCAACTCGGATTCCTCCCAAACACCGCTATTTTCCGTTCAAGGATTCGTTTTCCTTTTCGTTTCCCACCGAGAAGCTACTGCCGCCATTATCATTATAAACCTCTCGTTTCTGCCGTCTCCGCCACTTCCACTAGGTACCCTTTTCAACGCTTTCATTATTATGGCTTCTTATTGTTGTTATTTTATCTGGGAATGGAATGTGTTGTTATGATCTAAAAGGAAATCCCATTTCATTTTTCTTGATTGTTTTGATGAAATTCTATATAACGTTGTTAAGATTGTAGACGACTAAAGTGGGTGTTGTGGTTTTGGGAGCAGAGAAGCGGAAAAGAAGAAGGCGAAATCGGCTGCTCCCGGAAAAGCACTTGTCAATATTTGTTTAGATCATCAAGTTCAATTCGGCGAGCATGTAATGGTTGCCGGGTCGGCGAAAGAATTGGGGTCCTGGAAGAAACAGGTGCCTATGAGCTGGTCCGCGATCGGATGGGCAAGCGACTTCGAGCTCGATGCCGGTCAGTCGGCCGAGTTCAAATTTGTGATTGTTGGGAAGGATAAGACTGTAGTATGGGAAACTGGGGATAACCGTGTTCTCAAAGTGCCTGAAGGAGGGAGTTTCGGGATAATTTGTCACTGGAACTCAACAAAGGAACCAATGAAACTATTGCCTTTAGATTTGGAAAAATATCGAGACAGAGCGGAGGTTGTTGGCCGTACTACTGCTGCCGATGTCGAAACGAGTCCTTTTGTTGGACAATGGCAGGGGAGGGAGCATCACCATAGAGAAGTTGAGAGGAAATGGAATACAACCGGTCTTAAAGGGTTGCCTCTTAAACTAGTTGAAGGAGATAAAAATGCAAGGAACTGGTGGAGAAAGGTACATATAGATATAGTTATTTTATGTCGATTGCGATATTCATATATGGAAATCGTTGTAGAGATGTCGTAATCGATATATTTCCCGTTCCTCCCTTGATGCCAGCAATTGAATTGCAGTTTACTTATGTAATTTTATGAGTTTTTAGCATTATGGATATGTGTGTAGCCTTAATGCATTCAATCGATCACCTATGCTTGCACTAACGGTAAATGCCTATTTATAAATGGTTGTCCTTAGTTATTTTAGATCATGGATTAGCTTGTAAACATCTATCATCGTGGATAATGCTCATGATTTGGTATATATTTCTTCTACCATTCTCCATTTACGTTTCTTGGTCTGCATTTTCCTATTGCTAATGAAAGCTCGAAGTGGTTCGTGGGCTATTACTTGAAAGTTTGGAAATAGGGGAACTGTTGGAGGCTCTAATATGCTCTGCTGTCTATCTTAAGGTATTATAGTATAGCTTTTTCTACACGTTTGTTTTGGTGCTTTATCTTCCATGTGCTGCTCTTGAACCTTTGTCGTATGCAGTGGATAAATACTGGCCAAATTCCTTGTTTCGAAGATGGGGGTCATCACCGGCCGAACAGACATGCCGAGATTTCCAGGGATATATTTCGCGAATTAGAGCAAATCTCTTGTTGGAAAGACACTTCACCTCAGGTGCTCCATTGCTGCAATTTTTTTTATTGATAGTGTTCATGGTTGTTAAAACTTGGTGTTTTGTAGTCAATAGCTTACATATTCTATTTCACAGTCATGATGTTTATAATTTTCTCAGTTTCCTTTTTCTTCCTTGTTTCTAGGAAGTGCTTGTTATTCGCAAGATCCATCCTTGTTTGCCGTCTTTTAAAGCAGAATTTACAGCAGCTGTCCCCCTGACTCGGATTAGAGACATTGCTCATCGGGGTGATATTCCTCAAGATCTCAAGGTCAATTTTGCAAATACATGGCCAGTTATTGTTATTATTATTTTTTAAAATTTTAAATTACTAATTTATTTTCTATTGACAAATTCCAGCAAGAAATTAAGCATTCAATACAGAACAAGCTTCATCGAAATGCTGGCCCTGAAGATTTAGTTGCGACAGAAGCAATGCTTGCAAGAATCACCAAGAATCCTGGAGAATACAGTGAAGGGTTTGTGGAGCAATTCAAGATATTCCATCGGGAACTCAAAGATTTTTTCAATGCAGGAAGGTTCGATTCGAAAAATTTGAATTTATACATATGAACATGCAATTGTGAGGCATCAATGTCTCGACTTTCTAAACTTTTTCTGTGTATGTGTATGATTAGTTTTAGTTTGCCTCTTCGTGTGATGATCCAGTTCTTTATTTATTGCTATGTCTCGCTTCTCAACACTCGTCGTAAATTTATGCATCTATATAAGATTTATATTATTGCAGCCTCACTGAACAACTTGAGTCGCTTAGAGAATCACTGGATGAGCGAGGCATATCAGCTTTTGACGCGTTCCTAGTATGCAAAAAGGTATATTGTTATTTTTCTGCTTGTAGTTATTGCAAATTTATTTCTAAGTGATTAGTTTTTGTCGCATTCGCTTGATTTCTCAATTTCATATTTATATTTCCAGATTACGGATGCTGCGAAAGAGGCAAGTAGTGAACTGGATTTAATCAAGGCAATGCTTTCGCTGAATGCTTTGAGACAAGTGATCATAAAGGGTCTCGAAAGTTGTCTTAAAAACAATGCTCCCGAAGCAGCCATAGCAATGCGTCAAAAGGTATGTCCAATTTTTACAATGTTTAACCACAAGCTTCAAATATCCTTTTGCTCTCATGTCTTATTTTCCGGTCACTGTTGTTTGCAATTTTTAGTGGCGGCTTTGTGAGATCGGCCTCGAGGACTATTCCTTTTTGCTCTTAAGCAGGTATATATCTAATTTTTTTCCAGTTGCTTTTGATAGTTGTGCCTGAACTTAAAATTGGGAAGATTAATAGAATATAATCTTTACGATATCACGAGCTGGTGTTAATGGGATGGAATGGTGTCATACTTTTAAATTATCTTAAAGGAAAACAAACTGAGCTAGAAGAAAGAAGTTATATTCATGTTTTCTAGGGCTGCTTGATCATGTTAAAGTGGGCTTCTAATATTAGAAATGAAAGTCATTTATGTTGCTGATTTGTTGAGTTGCATGGCATTCATACAATACAATCTGCAATATCATCCATGCAAAGATATGCTCGACTGTGCCAACAGGTGCTTTACAAAGGTGTTTGTGAATTATGATCATCCATATCATACCTATTCAGAACAGAAAGCCTTTATTGCATTTGTAATGACTTTTTCTACGAATACGAAATAATTGTACTTTCTGGTTTCTCCTCTTTCTGTTTACATATGTTTTAGTATATGGTCCTTTTCTCTCCATTTCTCTTATTCATGCAGTACTGACTTGCATTGACTTAGGCTACACACTACACATGAAGCTATGGGAGGAGCCAATTGGCTTGCAGATAATATGGGTACAAAGAGAATAGGCTCTTGGAATAACCCGCTTACATCCCTAATTCTCAGTGTTCATCAGCTTGGTTTATCTGGTTGGAAACCCGAAGAATGTGCTGCTATTGGAAGTGAGCTCACTGCATGGCAAGAGAGAGGGCTCCTTGAGAAAGAAGGTACATTTTTCCTATGTTACTCTGACCTTTTATTTTGGTTCAAGTACCCATGTTTGATATGCATTCCTAGCACTGATCTACATTTCGATATGGGGGCATCACCTTCCAAAGACCCTCCAAATACATTGAGAAACTTGGGGAAAAAATACACACACCCTTTTCGGATATATGCCAATATCTGAAATTTACACCTGGATTCAACTAACATAGCCCTTCTCATCTTTTAATCTCTTAGCTGTGGAAATGTTTTGCATGGTTACTTGATTGACTTACGTTATTTTCCTGTCCCTGTGTGTTTTTTATGAAGGAAGCGAAGATGGAAAAAGAATCTGGGCATTAAGACTCAAAGCTACACTCGACAGGACAAGGAGGTTAACCGAGGAATATTCGGAAGCACTTCTTCAAATATTCCCTCAAAAAGTTCAGGTAAAGAATTCGATCTTCTTGTGAGAAAGAAAAGCTTCATTCTGCAGGATGAAAATATTTTTTCAATGATAAACGCCTGACATTATGTAAGCTTAAGTATAATAACATGCTTCCTATGGAATGGAATCGTTAAATCTTTTTAATGTTAAAGTTAACAAACTGTTTAGATGGTAACCTTTGGAGATAATGTCAGATGAACTCCAGAATGATAATGTGATATATTCTATTTATAGATTGGTTCATCATCGATATTTCAACGTCCAACTCATGCAGCTTCATATTACAAGTAATTTAATACAAAATGGAGTAACTGGTACCCCAAATTAAAATTATTTTTTAACACTTGAAGATGCTTGGTAAAGCTCTTGGAATTCCGGAGAACAGCATAAGGACATATACTGAAGCTGAGATTCGAGCTGGGTATGGTGACATTTACCTTTCTAATGAATCCATAAATATTCATGACTATTAACCTTTTTTATTTTTCTATGTTTCTAACTGGAAATTTTCATTTGTAGGGTAATTTTTCAGGTTTCAAAACTATGTACTCTTCTTCTAAAAGCAGTGAGAATAGGATTGGGTTCTCAAGGTTGGGATGTACTTGTTCCAGGATCCGTTTCTGGAACATTGGTTCAGGTATGTCAATCACAAGTGACTGCATATAATTACGAGTATAACAGTGTTTAGTTTCTATCATCCTATTCCTTTGTTAGGAATCCATAAATATGCCCGACTATCAATGAACCTATAGATCAGAAAATAGCATAATCCGGGAGTTAGATAAGAAGAATAACATAGCATAATCCGGGATCTGATACCATATTGATACTGTTTCGAGCTATAATATATAACCTCATCTTAAAAATGCCAACTTTCACATTTCATTTCTTTGTTTCAATTTGTTATTTTACTGGTTCGGGTAAATACATGTGAAACTTGGTTCCTATATTTTATATCTGATGCCGTATTAATTTTGCTTCAGGTTGAGTCCATTGTCCCTGGATCACTGCCATCATCTTTGGAAGGACCTGTTATTCTCGTGGTCAATAGAGCCGATGGAGATGAGGAGGTTCATATAGTTCTAAATAAATTATTTGTTCTCATCCTTGTATATCACTTGTCATTTTCTTATGTTCGTGCAAAGTCGTCATGTAGTCTCGTTTGATACTTTTGGCAGGTATCAACTGCTGGACTCAACATTACCGGAGTTGTACTTCTTCAGGAATTGCCTCACTTGTCTCATCTTGGTGTTAGGGCCCGACAAGCAAGTTCTTTCTCTCTTATGATATCAAAATTTTCTTATATACTTGTGATAGAAATTATGTTGCTTTGCCTCTTCTTCCCCCCCCCCCCCTGAAGTGCTCGTTTGGCACATACTCGTATCAAACACTCGTAACTTAGTTCAAGTACTGTGGGATAGAAAATATTGATAAAGTACCT
This sequence comes from Hibiscus syriacus, assembly GCF_006381635.1. Lineage (NCBI taxonomy): Eukaryota > Viridiplantae > Streptophyta > Magnoliopsida > Malvales > Malvaceae > Hibiscus > Hibiscus syriacus. The sequence continues at coordinate 1,132,567 of NW_024063263.1, read as the reverse complement.
GATATAGACTAAAGAAGGACATGCTTTTATGCAGGAAAAGGTTGTCTTTGTTACATGTGAAGATGACGAAAAAGTTTCTGATATACAAAAGCATGCAGGAAAATACATGAGGTTATTTCTGAACTACTGCACAGACTATAATCAACTTTTTATCTCATCAATCAGCTTTGAAAGTTAATTCCTTATACGATCGATTCCAGGACTTTAATGTTTGTTTTTTTTGGTTCTTGTTTTTTGTAAAAATCTGAAGCCTTGAAGCATCATCTAGCGGCGTGAACCTAACTCCATCTTCAAACGATCGTGATGCTGTTTCTGTTAAAAAGAATCTTTCAATGAATGCTTCATTTGCTGCCAAGGTGGTGGCTGTTAAAGCCCCGGCCTTTAATAAGGCATGGTTTCTTCTCCACCGTTCTAAATTGCAATTAACCAGCAATCTCTCGGTTCTTTTAACTTATAATGGCTTTTCTTTTTCATACAGGATTGTGCTTCCTTGGGAGTTATACCACTTGCCAAAGCAGATGAACTAACTTCGGGAGCAAAGGCAGCTGCCTGTGGCCGTTTAGCTTCCTTGGCAACAGAGTTCAATAAGGGTAACATTTTTGTTCTCGGCAGTGCCGCCTCACCGTCTCCCCATCTACTCCCAATCCCTTATATACTCGAACGAAATATACTTATTCTTCGTTTTCCTTTAAGTATCTATGTTTTGACATGCATTTCTGATATATACTCGAACGATCCTCCAAGGACGGAACATACCTATATTGGATGGATATCCACATCGGGCACTCACCCTCAAGCTCGAGTATCATAGTAATGAAGTATTATACAAAGTATTTTATATGTTTAAGAGTTTCCATTGTAATTGTTTTACAATTTCATTTCGTATTTGTTGTTTTAAACCCGATTAATCTTCATTCTTATAAATTGTACATCCATATAGTCATTTTGCTCTGTTTTAATCATTTTTGTTTTTGGCCTTTTTATTTATTTATGGCAGTCCACAGTGATAACAGTGTGCCGGCCTCATTCCTTGTTCCTGCCGGAGTAGTTATACCATTTGGTTCGATGGACTTGGCTTTAGAGAAAAACAGATTGATGAAAAAATTCAAGTCTCTTCTAGGACAGATAGAAACAGAAGGAGTCGAGAACGATGCACTCGACAAAGTATGCCAACAACTTCAGCAACTGGTCTCTTCACTTGAGCTTTCTGATGACATAATTGATAGCATCAGGAGCATGTTTCCTGATGATGAACGCTTAATTGTTCGTTCAAGTGCAAATGTTGAGGATTTGGAAGGGATGTCAGCTGCTGGACTGTACGAATCAATCCCGAATGTCAGTCCATCAAATCCAACAATATTTTCCAATGCTGTTAGTCGAGTATGGGCCTCACTCTATACTCGAAGAGCAGTACTAAGCCGCCGAGCTTTTGGTATATCGCAGAAAGATGCTACAATGGCAATACTGGTCCAAGAAATGCTTTCACCGGATCTTTCATTCGTTCTCCACACACTCAGCCCAGCTGATCATGACCAAAATTATGTAGCAGCTGAGATTGCGCCGGGCTTTGGTGAAACCCTTGTTTCGGGAACTCGCGGGACACCCTGGCGTGTATCATTAGGGAAGTTTGACGGGACTGTCCGGACACTAGCATTTGCAAATTTCAGTGAGGAGATTGAGATATCCAGTACAGACCCTGCTGATGGGGAAGTTCTCCATTTGCCAGTAGACTACAGCAAAAAACCGTTTACAGTTGATCCGAAATACCGTCAGCAGCTTAGTCAGCGTCTCGGTGCCATCGGTTATTTCCTGGAGCAGAAGTTTGTCTGCCCCCAAGACGTCGAAGGATGCGTTCTCGGTGAAGATATTTACGTGGTTCAGGCACGCCCTCAACCCCTGTAATGGCTTCTAGCTTATCATGCATCCAATAAGATTGCCATCAACATCGAAAATAAGCATTTCCGTTCCTTGGCAATGCATGGATTATCTTCATATCCAAGCGTACGAAGCTCTACGTACCAAGTATGTACAGTTTTTAGCTACCTATGTTCGTATATTGGTATCAAAAATAAACTTAAAATGAAAAAAAATAAAGAAATCAAAGCCTAAATAGTAAAAAGTCAAATTCATTTTTTTTGGTTTTTCGAGTTGATAAATCCAAATTCAATTCGAACTCAAAAACCAAAATTTAAATTTAAATTAACTTGAATAATTCAGAATAATATTTTTTTGAATCTAATTAAATTTTACTCACCCGGTTGACCACTTGTTCAATTCAGGTTCATAATTATTAATCTAAGAGATAAACTCACATTTAGCCCCGGAATTTGATATATTTTCAATTTAATCTCAGAACATTTTCGGGTCCACAATTAGATCCTGAACTTTGCAGGAACAACACTAATGGCACCTATGGTAAAGTTGCATATAAATCTCGCCTTATACGTACAAAAGAAACTGAAACCAAATCCAGAAAGTCATGTATAATCCAACAATGCAAACTTCACTTGCAAACTAATCTCTTACCACCTTCATTCACTAGCCTGGCTGCTGTTACCAGCCAATGTCCCGGAGCATAATGCGGACCACGGACGACTTCCGATACATCTACATATTTTAGCAATTTTTTTGGCACGAATTGGTGCCGGAGGACCATCGGGAAACACACCCGAATTGTGGTTGGAGCCGGTTTCTGTTGTCCAGTGACCGACCGTTGAGTGAACGTGAAAGTTGTGCTAAGATTAGCGAGGAAACCGGCCTTACGAGAAGTTTCTGGTGCAGCAACCCACTCGGTCTTTTGGATTGTGCAGTTTGGTATACGATTGTAAAGCAGACGAAGATGCAAAACTGTCTTTGGCCACTTCCCTTTGCTAAGGAGCTGTGCACCAGTTACGATTAAAACACCATTGGGAACGTCTTGAAACCAGTTAGGGTCATGTTTAACAACAGATGCAACCTTACACATTTAATAGTTCTTCTAATCTATATATACATGTCTATGCATACATATATACGCGGACTATAAAGGTAAAACTGTAGACAAATATATTAACCAACTCTTACAAACTTCATCAGAAGTTCATATTCTGCCATCGAGTATGGTAAAATGTGTTTGTTGTTGGTTGTTACGTATGTTACTTGGATTCAGACGTTGGTCCAACATGGATGTGTTCAATTTTTCTAGTTTTTTATTATATTTGGACATACATTGAAGGTCATATCCCCATACTCATATCCAAATGTGTGTCAGATCGTGATTTACTTCGAAAGGATTTTCAATGTAAAATTCTGACGTTCGTTATTTTGTGATCGTTTTACATATGTTATTACCGTCCTTTCGTTATAACAACAATAATGTTGTGGTGGACTCGGAACAGGTGAAACATAATATGCTGAATATTGTACCAGTTACATAAATTGTTATATTGTATTGTTTCGAATGGTGATACTGAGAATGAACCGGAAGGGTTTGCTTTTTTCTGATTAGTCGAAGGATGATGATGTTACATCAGTGGACGTTTGTTTCTACCTCGATGAATATATCCGGTTCATTTTGTTATGTTTGGCTTGAAAGTTGGCAAAGTTGACATCTTTGGTTGGTGGCCAACTTATTGAAAAATTCATCTTTGGTAGGTGGCCAACTTTGCACATGGGAATTTCATCTTTGGTCCCTAAAATATTAGATTATTTATAAGTTTAGTCCTTAAAACTCAACTATAAATTAGCCTAAGTATTTCATTAGAAATCATCCCAAAACAAGTTCTCTCTTGCTCTTGTTTTCTTCATTCTCTCACTTTGGGAATTCTAAAGAATTCCATTTGTTGTAATATTTGTTGATAGTGAAGTTATCATCCGGTGTGGTGCCCGAGGAGTAGACGATATTATCGTCGAACCTCGTAATTTGGGGTGTTCTCTCATTTATTGTTCTTTATTCAGTTTTTCCATTGTGTTTCAATATTAATAGTTTGACGGGTTTATCCGCTGTGCAACCTTTGGTGGTTTTAATCTTGACATTTTAGGTCAATTTTGAAACTATGTTCATGTAGGAAATAATCCGGGTTCCCCAACAATTGGCATCAGAGCTTCGGTTGAGGTTATCCTGGTGGTCATGTTATTGAAAAGATACAGTTCGTGCTATTGAATATTGTTCATTAGAATTAAAATGTCAAAATACGGATCAGTTGAGACATCAAGCTCTTCATCTGGACCGGTGAGGAGGTGGGTGTCAAATGCAAATTTCTCGGTGGAGTTGTTCGATGGATCCGGTCATTTTGGCATGTGGCAAGGCGAGGTGTTAGACGCTTTATTCCAACAAGGTTTAGACATCGCCATTGAGGAAGAAAAGCTCAAATATATGGAGGAGAAATAATGGGGAATAATCAATCGTTTGGCGTGTAGCACGATTCGATCTTGTCTTTCCAGGGATCAGAAGTATGGCTACAAGAATGAGACTTCTGCAAGTAAAATGTGGAAAGCATTGGAGGAAAATTCCTAAAGAAAATCTTTCAGAATCGTCTCCACATGAAAAATAGATTGTTCAGATTTGATTATCAACCAGACACCAGTATGAATGAACACATCATTGTGTTCAATGAGCTAGTGGCAGACTTATTGGGCATGGATGAAACCTTCAAAGATGAAGATTTGGCTTTGATGTTGTTGTCATCTCTTCCAGATGAATTTGAGCACCTTGAGACAACATTACTTCATGGTAAGGATAATGTTACCCTTAAAGATGTAACTGCTGCTTTGTATAGTTATGAGCTCAGAAAGAAAACCAAGAAGGAGGGAAAGTACGAAGCAGTGGAGGTCATGGTGGCAAGAGGTCGCTCGTAAAGTCAAAAGACAAAGTGGAGAGAGAGATCAAAGTCAAAGTCTAGACTAAGAAAAGATGAATGTGTCTTTTGTCATGAGAAAGGCCATTGGAAGAAAGATTGTTTGAAGCTGAAGAAGAAAGGAAAAGCTGCTCCAGATGCATGTGTTGCAGAGCATGATGCAAATGACTCTGACATATTATTGGTTGCTTCATCAACAACATTCCAATTAGATGAGAGGATATTAAATTCGGGTTGTACCTATCATATGTCCCCTAATCGGGAGTGGTTCTCCGATTTAGTAGAACTAAATGCAGGAGTTGTTTATATGGGCAATGAAAATGCCTGTAAAACTATTGGGATATGTTCAATTCGATTGAAAAATCAAGATGGATCAACCAGAGTTCTGACTAATGTCCAATATGTGCCCAGTTTGAAGAAAAATCTCATCTCGTTGGGAGCTTTAGAATCTAAAGGCTCAGTAGTCACTATGAAAGATGGAGTTTTAAAAGTCACATCTGGTGCACTTGTGATGATGAAGGGCATCAGGAAAAATAATTTGTATTACTACCAAGGTAGTATAATTATTAGAGCAGTTGCAGCAACTTCTGGAGGCGATGATTTGGACATAACCCAGTTGTGGCATATGCGGTTGGGACATGCTGGAGATAAATCCTTGCAAATTCTGGCAAAGAAATGATTGTTGAAAGGTGCAAAGGCTTACAAATTGAACTTTTGCGAGCATTGTGTTCTGGGAAAGCAGAAGAGAGTGAAGTTTGGCACCACTATACATAATACAAAAGGTATTGTGGATTATATTCACTCAGATGCGTGGGATCCTTCAAAGACACCGTCTTTGGGAGAAAACCATTATTTTGTAACTTTTGTAGATGACTTTTTTAGAAGAGTTTGGGTGTATCTGATGAAGTCTAAAGATGAAGTGCTTCGAATTTTCCTTAAATGGAAAAATATGATCGAGAACCAGACTGGTAGAAAGATCAAACGGCTTAGGACATACAATGGAGGGGAATATAAAAGTGACCAATTCTTTGACGTTTTCCATGAGTATGGTATTGTTCGACACTTCACTGTTAGAAATACACCACAACAGAATGTGGTGGCAGAGCGTATGAATCGAACACTATTGGAGAAAGTTCGATGTATGTTGTCTAATGCTAGGTTAAGTAAGGCATTTTGGGCTGCGGCTGTGACATATGCTGGCCATCTCATCAATCGTCTGCCATTATCAACGATAAGAGGAAAAACACCATTGGAGGTATGGTCTGGAAAACCTGTTACTAATTATGATTCCTTACATGTATTTGGATCCACTGCTTCTTATCATGTGAATGAATCCAAGCTTGATCCGAGAGCAAATAAGGCTCTCTTTATGGGAATCGCCCATGGAGTGAAGGGATTTCGCCTTTGGTGTTTAGACACCAAGAACTTTGTAGCAGAGATGTTACCTTTGATGAATCTGTCCTAGTAAAGAAGGTAACAAATGAAGCTGTCCAGACAAGTAGTACTCTGCAGCAGGTGGAGCATACTCCAAAACAGGTGGAGTTTCAGCAGACGATGATCCTAGAAGATGATGGAGTTGATTCTTTAACTCCAATAGAAGAATCAGAAGATGAAGAGGTTCAAACCCAAGAACCATTGGAGACACCATAACCACTTACACTTACAAGGCCAAGGAGAGAAATTCGTAGACCTGCTCGATTTGTTGATATGGTGGCCTATGCTCTTCCAGTTGTTGATGATGATATCCCTATCACTTACCAAGAAGCAATACAAAGCTTGGAAAGTGATAAGTGGAAAAGTGCCATGGATGAAGAAATGCGATCTCTCCAAAAGAACAACACTTGGAAACTGGCACAATTACTGAAAGGTAAAAGAGCAATTGGATGCAAGTGAGTATTTACAAAGAAAGATAGATCTCATAGGAAGAAAGATGTTCGCTATAAGGCAAGGTTGGTAGCTAAAGGCTACGCTCAAAAGGAGGGAACCGACTACAATGAAGTATTTTCCCCTGTTGTGAAGCATTCCTCCATTAGAATATTGTTGGCCTTGGTAGCACAGTTGAATTTGGAGCTAGCTCAACTTGATGTAAAGACGACTTTCTTGCATGGTGATTTAGAAGAGGAGATCTATACGACTCAGCCAGAAGGATACAAAGATGGTGGTTATGAGAAATGGGTTTGTAAGCTGAACAAATCTCTATATGGATTGAAGCAACCTCCGAGGCAGTGGTACAAGTGATTTGATAGCTTTATGAGGAGGCAAAAGTACACTAGAAGCAGATACAATCATTGTGTGTATTTGCAAAAGCTCAAAGATGGGTATTTCATTTATATTCTCTTGTATGTTGACGATATGTTGATCGCTTCGAATAGTCAAAAGAAGATAGACAAATTAAAGGCTCAGTTGAATCAAGAGTTTGAGATGAAAGATCTAGGTGAGGCCAAGAAGATTCTTGGTATGTAGATAAGCAGAGATAGACAGAGAGGGAAACTTTGTTTAACTCAGAAGCAGTATCTGAGAAAGGTATTACAATGTTTTGGCATGAATGAAAATACCAAATATGTAAGTATCCCACTAGCTTCTCATTTGAAACTTAGTTCTCAGTTATCTCCTAAAACTAACGAAGAACGAGAGTATATGGAAAAAGTTCCATATGCTAATGCAGTTGGGAGCTTGATGTATGCAATGGTGTGTACGTGTCCTGACATTTCACAAACAGTTGGAGTTGTGAGCAGGAACATGCATGATCCAGGAAAAGGACATTGGCAAGCTGTGAAATGGATTCTATGGTATCTCCAACAAACCATGGATGTTGGTTTAGTTTTTGAACAAGATGAAGCACTTGGCCAGTGTGTGGTTGGATATGTTGATTCCGACTATGCTGGTAATTTGGATAAGCGTCGATCAACTACTGGGTATTTGTTTACTCTTGCTAAAACCCCAGTAAGTTTGAAGTCTACTTTGCAATCTACGGTGGCTTTGTCTACTACAAAGGCAGAATATGGCAGTTTCAGAAGTTGTGAAGGAAGCAATTTGGCTTAACGGGTTGATGGAAGACTTGAGAGTTGTTCAAAGTCACATTAGTCTCTATTATGACAGTCATAGTGCTATTCACTTAGCAAAAAATCAAGTCTACCATTCAAGGACTAAGCATATCGACGTGAGGTATCACTTTGTGCGAGAGATCTTTAAAGAAGGAAAGATTCTACTTCAGAAAATTGCAACAGTAGAAAATTCTGCAGATATGATGACCAAGGTGGTAACAGTAATCAAGTTCAATCATTGTTTGAACTTGATTAACATCCTGAAAGTATGAACACCTTCGGGTGTGTGGCGCTTGTGAGCGCAATTAGAGGCACTACATTAAAATAACTTCATTAAATTTGAGGAGATGAAAAAGTTGAGTAGGCTTGATAATTTCAAGCCAAGGTGGAGATTTGTTATGTTTGGGTTGAAAGTTGGCAAAGTTGACATCTTTGGTTGGTGGTCAACTTATTGGAAAATTCATCTTGGTTGGTGGTCAACTTATTGGAAAATTCATCTTTGGTAGGTGGCCAACTTTGCACATGGGAATTTCATCTTTGGTCCCTAAAATATTAGGTTATTTATAAGTTTAGTCATTAAAACTCAACTATAAATAGACCTAAGTATTTCATTAGAAATCATCCCAAAACAAGTTCTCTCTTCCTCTTGTTTTCTTTATTCTCTCACTTTGAGAATTTTAAAGAATTCCATTTGTTGTAATATTTGTTGATATTGAAGTTATCATCTGGTGTGGTGCCCGAGGAGTAGACGATATTCTCGTCAAACCTCGTAAATTTAATGTGTTCTCTCCTTTATTGTTCTTTATTCGGTTTTTCCATTGTGTTTCAATATTCAATAGTTTGATAGGTTTATCCGCTGTGCAATATTTGGTGGTTTTGATTTTGACATTTTAGGTCAATTTTAAAACTACGTTCATGTAAAAAATAACCCGGTTTCCCAACACATTTCTCATCACATAATAGATACAACTACACGTATTACATAAACCATCTTATGTTATCACTCGAAACCATCCTATCAAAATTTCAAAAAAAATAACGATCGAGAGTACGACCATATTATATCTCTTAAACCGCTAACCACTCGTTGTGCTTCCTCTGCTGATCAATATGTCTTTATTCGTCTTTCAACATTATACGAATTGTCTAAGTCAACAGTTGATCCTAGAATAGACCGTGAAATCAAACTAGAGACATAATTGTTATATTGTATTGTTTCGAATTGTATGAGAGTGTATTTAAGGCTTCCCCACTATGTTGCAATTTTCAACTACTCGTCAACTTGAAGCATTTATTGTATGAGCCTGACAAATTTGTGTTTTTGCTAACAAAATATGGTTATAGAAGGGCTCTCCTCATGCCATTGGAAGCATATAATAAAGCCAAGCATTGCAAAACTTTCACTACTTTTTTGTTTCTAAAATGAGGGTGTGGGTTGTACTGTTGGTTGCAGCATGGGCTTATTGGGTATCCATGGTCGAACCACAGTGTTGCATGGCTGCAACACAAAATGAAGAACACAAGCTCAAGATTTCCACCGTGAGATTCAACTTTTATGGAGATAACAGGAATACTTATCTGATGTTCATGAATGATCTGTACAATGCATTGACGGATGGTGCGGATAAAAGCGGCGAGATACCGATATTGTCTCCCCAATCTGCACAACCTGATGATCCCCAACAATATGTACTTGTGGAATTCTCAAATGGTACTCCTGATCTTCCTATCACACTAGCTTTGAACGCAAGTAACGCGCATATCTTGGGTTATCGACTGGGTGCCGAAAGCCGATCCTATTTCTTTAGTGATGTCCCCTCCGGTGTGCGTAATACCGTGTTCCCATACACAGATACTGTGTCTCTTCCGTTTACATGAACGTACGAGGCACTCGAACGTGCTGCGGGAGTAAATAGAAGTGAAATCCATCTGGGAATTGGAAAACTAGACCAATATACTGATTCCATGAGGTATATGAACCCTTCTACTTCTAGTGACGTTGACGTTATTGCTAAATGCCTTATCGGTTGCCTCCAGATGGTTTCCGAAGCTGTGCGATTGAGATACGCCCAGCAACGAATCGTTGCAGTTGCACCCTCGTCAAGATGGAATAGCTTACCCAAAGTTTTATCCAGATGATTTAATGGTGGAGTATGAAAATAAATGGGAGGAAATCTCCAGAGCCATTCAATCTGCAGCAGACGGAATCTTCGGAACAGCCGTTCGTTTAGAATATGGTGGTCAAAATTTGGTTTTAAGAACCGTGAGAGAAGCTCTTTTCACCGTCGCATTGATGCCGGCAATATTCGGGAACTCAATGCCAAGGCCAAGGGCTCATTTGCAGCAGCTTTTGCGCATGCCGACGACGACAATATCCACTGGCCTAGAAGACAACAGCGGTAATAACGGCACTTGTGAAAGAGTGTTGGCCCCAACCTCGCATATTATCGGACAAGATGGTCTCTGTATTGATGTATTCAACTATAACAACACCAATGGGAACAAGATAATCATGAGGAAATGTGTACGTGGTCAAAGTAACCAGTTATTGACATTGAGATCAGACGATAACACGAATGGGAACAAGATAATCATGAGGAAATGTGTACGTGGTCAAAGTAACCAGTTATTGACATTGAGATCAGACGATAACACGATCCATCCGGTGGAAAATGCTTAACACAACCGACTGACTCCGGCGTTAAGGCGACAATCCATGATTGTGACACGGCTGTTCCCGGCACCACCAAATGGGAAATCAGCAGCGATGGAACCATAAGAAATCTTATATCCGGGATGGTCTTGACAGCTCGTAGATCCCGGACTTATAATACCACAGGCTTCATGAATCTACTAGTGCACAACAATACTTATGGTTCTTCTGACCAAACTTTCCATGCCACCAACAACACCAAGCCATTGCTCACCACCATCTACGGCTACAAGGGGCTGTGCCTGGTAGCAACTGGTTCTTGGATAGAGTTGGATAATTGTGTGAGCCACGATATTGAATTGCAGTGGATTATATATGCAGATTCGACTATCAGGCCTCGAACGAATCAAAATGGTGTATCTGATATGAGGATAAAATGTCGCTCGCCATAGCCTATAAATATTAAAGATCAAATATGTAATTATATCAAGTTTTTTTAATTTACTCATCAATTATTCTGTTGAAAGTTAACCGCAAGTGGTTTGATTGAAGTATTTAAATAGTTTGGTGGTTTGATTGATAAAATCAAAATATTAGTGGTCAAACTGAAAGGATTCAATAGTTGTATGGTTATTTGTGTAGTTTATCCAAATAACTAATTAGAATCCCAAATTACCCAAACAGAAAAGTGCAAAAATACCCTAAAATTGTCTTAAAATTCCAACTCCAAATAAAACCCATCACTCTCGTCGCAGTTGCTGCCGTTCCTCAGCTGTATATCGTCATTCCTTCGTTTTTGCCACGGCGCCGCCGACGCCGCCGGTCTCTAGAATCTGCACAGAAAAACATATAACGAAGGCGAAAGATACGGTATTTTCTTCCTCTTTTTAAAACTGCTCCGAAAACCCAAGCTTTGCTCTCATTCACCTAGGTATGTATAAATTCTAACTCTTTTTTTTATCCATTTTATTTATCTCTTATTTGAGTATAGTTTCGTTTAGCTGATCATAAGCTGTATCTCAATGGTGAAAGTAAATTATTTAGCTTTTTATTGTTTGAATGTTTAATTAATATTTGAATGTTAGTATCTGATGTTTGAATTGTAGTTTTTTTCTTTCTAAAATGGCTTATGATAATTTGTTAACTATAAATTTAGTAAAGAAATATGTAATAATACAATAGGTCAATTTATCAGGTAGTGATTTAGGGTCTTTCATCCTGCACCTTATTGGCAAAACCCTGTTAACCAGAACCCAAGACATACTTCAGTTAGTTCATGCAATTAGTCTTAAGAGATTGCATCCTGCATATTTGGTGTTTGAATCCCTGGAAATAAATACTAGTCCTTGATTAGGTGTCGATTTTTCAGCTGATTCGAAGATGCCACGAAAACCTTCCGGACATCGGTTGTTACCAGTTCGGCCTTTGACTTTCTCACCGTTTGCTCGTTCTGTTGCTCGAGTTGCCACTGCTTACATGGTTAAACATCACGTGCGTGATGCCATGCAGCATTCTGCAGGTTTTTTAGCTGGATTTTTTTATTCTGTTGTGTTTAAAGTGATTAACTGTTGCTTTTGTGTTGCTGTTATCTGCTTGACTTCTATTAGTATTTTGGAGTTCACATTCTTATTGTTTTCTGGCCTGAACTTTAGGTGATGAATTTAAGAAGTTGAAAAAGGTAGACAGACAATCCGAGTCATCTGAGGATGAAGAATTTGATGTAAGTACTTAATTACGTGAACATTTTTTATACTGTGAGATTTATGCAAAGAAGGTTTGAGTTAATTTTTACCTTTCCTTTCTCCTTCTATCCTTGAAAGGGAGTTGTTGAAGCAGATTTTGCCTTCTTTGATCCAAAACCAGAAGACTTCCATGGTGTGAAAACGTTGCTGCAATCCTACCATGATAACAAGGAATGGGATTTGAGCGGCTTTGTAGACTTGATATTGGGACAAACCACTGTTGGAACTGTTGTTAAATTAGAGGATGATGAAGACAAAGGAGTTTTTTCTATAATTACTGCCCTTAATTTGGGGAGATATAAGGTAAGAAAGTTATTCTTACATGGTTGCAGATGCAGTGACTAGCTTGCTTATTGTTAAATTAATCTCTGGAATTTTAGGATGTGAGCTTTAAGCTTTTGATTAACTTGTTGAACTTCCCCGTTAGCTGAATTAGTTGCCTTGACTGACACTAACTTTAAATTGACTTACTGAAAAGTAATCCTTACCGTTGATCTGCTAAATTATGCCATTCTGTTTTTTCCATCTTTGGAAATTGAATTGATTAAATCGTCTCCTTGTACTTGATTGTATAGAATCTGAGCTCAAATCCATAGAGAGAATGATATGTCAAGTTAAATGACTAATATTATATGACAAGATTAGGTAGTATGCAACCATATCGGCCCAAATTCTCATTTTTCACTAAGTACTAGTGTCTGACACTTGTGTTCACATATATGATAATATGATTCTCCAAGGACCCTCCAAATCTTGGGGAAAAAATAAACATAACAAATAGGGACATACTGTTGCCAACACTCACACCTGAGTCTAAGTGACAGAAGTATACAAAACTTTTTAAAAGAATCTTTCTTGCTATTGAATGATTTATATGAATAGAGTATGAGAGTTCCCCGAACCTGAAGCCAAGTTGTTGATGACATCAAGTTTTATTTATGGTTAATGCTTTATCTAAATCTCTCTTATACTTTCTCAAACCGTGGGTGCTTGATAAATTTTATCTGTTGAGGTGCTATTTCTTATGCGAACATGCGAATCTCTTATACACCAAATGGGGTAGCTAACATTTTGCGATTGTTGTTATCTAGGATCACAAATGTATTTCAGAGCTCAAGGAGTTCCTTCTTAAATTATGCCTGGAGAAAGATAAAATAGGAAACTTGAGATCACTTTTGGGAGATAAAGCACAGGATGTGGGTCTCTTGGTTTCCCAACGTGTCGTGAATCTTCCTCCTGAACTCTTGCCCCATCTTTATGATGCATTGTTTGATGAAATCTTGTGGGCTACAGAAGATGAGGTTTGATGTTGATTAATATTTCAAGTATCTTCAAAACCACTTATAGGTAGTAGTTAACTTATATCTTATTGTTTCACTTTTTGAAGCCCACGGAGGAGTTGCGTAATTCCTTCCGGTTCAAATTTTACATTGTAGTAAGCAAAATTTACAAGGTATAAGATCGTCCTTCTGCTGATTTTATTTTTCATACGAGCATTTTGATTATTCTTCCCCTGACCTGGAGGCGAATCTACAGCACAAGAATGCAAATCAGAAAAGGACTTCAAGCACCGACAAAGATGATGCTTTCATATATATTAAGCCAGAAGAAGAGATTTTACATAAGGTATCAAATCATCGAGGCATGTACTGCACAATGTTTTATGTGTCGATTGACCGACATAAGACTGGCTTGCTTCCGTTTTTACTTTCTAATGATTTCCTTCTAAAACACATTTCAGCTGAGCATGTGGTCCTTCCTTTTTCCTTTGCAAACTCAGCAGGTCGTAGCTCACGAGGTTAGTAGGATTCAACATCAAATTTATTATCATCAATCCATTTTAGTTCATCTCTAAAACTGTCTTGATCAATGCTGTAATTATACTGTCAATCTTTGTTGCAGCTAAAAGATTACCAGCTAAATGGGATTGTCATGGCTGTCAAAGCGGAAGGCATTTCCTCATTCCGACAGCAATTGCGTACTTTGATAAGCGAGTCCTGAATCTCGTAGAAGGAATGCAAAAATTTTGATACTGTGGCTACTACTTTTTGTTTTTGTTGAACTTGGAAGATTCTGCACAAGTTTGGTCCTAGTAAAATGTTCAAGATGCAGTCTGGTAATGGCCGGTGATATTCTTGTACCACTTGCGTTGAGGTGAGACTCCAATTTTGTACGTTTAGCCAACACACTGGCCTGATTTTGGTGACATTTTTTGTTGGAATGAAATTGTTGTGTTATTCCAAATATTCATGTTTCTTGAAATATGGGGGAATTAACATCAGGGATGAAGTCAGAAACTATTTTTGGAGGGACCGGAATATAATTTTATTATTTCATTAACTTATATCTTTATAATTTTTAAGGGGTTAAATTGATTTTTTTTATTTAGGGGACCAAAATATAATTTTACCATTGCATTAACTTAAATTTTGCTTGTGTCAGGAGTTGAGAATTTAGGTTCAGGACCCATACAAGCTCAGGTGCTTATTGAATTTCAAGCAAAGCATCAAAATCAAAAGGTCTTCTAAAGTCAACTGCCCTCCAAAAAGTTCACCTTAGAGAGGTTCAATTTATCAAATAGGTAAGGGGACAAAAGATCCCCTGCCTGACCCCCTTATACCCTCTAAAGGAGCCCATCAAACTGCCATTCAAAGAGACAGTACTTTGAAGTAGTAACACAAATCCTTATCCAACCACAAAAGACATTAGGGAGCCCTACAACCTCCAGAACAGTCAATAAGAATTCTCAATTGACCGAGTCAAAGGTCTATTGAAGGTCAATTTAAATGGCACACATAGGAGAGACCCTTCCTAGCATAGCCTTAACTATCTCCTACAAGCAAAGTGTTATCAACTATATAACACCCATAGCTTGTATACATATCAAAATACGAGATAAAGATATCACATTAACTTAACAAACATTCACTGAACATAAATGCTTGAAATTTTGTTTCGTTTTAAAATATTTCTATTCTAACTTTAAAATTATTTCCTTAAAAACATATAATTATAAATTAATAGTTTGTCGTAGAAAATAAATTCATTTTTCAAGCAGAGATTAAATAGTTTAGTGTATTTTTAATAAATCATTTGGAACTGCTTGAATCCTGTTAACTATTCTACTCATGCATAATATTAATAACACTAGTCTAGACAATGTCATTTAATAACATAAAATATTCAACTATATATTAGTTGATTTATCGCAAGTCATCCTCGATCATAATAATTAAATAAATAAATTGTACTCACATTTGCCTAACTGTCAAACTTTTATATGTCAATTCTTTACTAGAGTGC
Organism: Hibiscus syriacus; assembly: GCF_006381635.1. Lineage (NCBI taxonomy): Eukaryota > Viridiplantae > Streptophyta > Magnoliopsida > Malvales > Malvaceae > Hibiscus > Hibiscus syriacus. Next base: position 1,116,990 of record NW_024063263.1, on the reverse strand, counting down.
TTTTTCTTTTCCTTTTGGATTGCTCGGATTGCTAGGCTTATCGTAATCTGATAACGTCATATAATAACATAAAATATTCAACTATATATTAGTATCGAACCAACATAATATAAATTTAATATAATAAAAGTCTATAAAAAAAATTGATATCAAGCTAAATCATTTTTTATCATTCATCCTTCAACTTTTACTAATCTCATAATCAAGCCACTATTTATGAATTCTTTCTAGAATTTACCTTAACTTTTTCCATTAAATTCATAAGATTCCTTCACTATTATGATCACTTTATATCAATTTCTAAAATTTACAGAACCTTAATAAAATGATCAAATCAACACTTTAACATTCAAAAACCTACACTTTCTTCCTAAAACTTTCTTAGGCTTTTCGAATTAACCACCATCCTTCATAAACTTACAATTTAATCCCAACACAATAATTAAACTAAAATATTCCAGAATTGTTCTAATTTACCCAAATGACACTTTCATATTTAAAAACTTGCAATCAAGTCCTTATATTTCTAGGACCCTTCGAATTCCACCCCAAATTTTACCAAATTTGAATTTTGGTTCCATACACTTTCCAACTTAAATTTCCAGCATTTCAATGTTAAAATTTAACATTGAACACCCCACTTACCAAATTCTTGCAATAATATCCTACAATTCTCAAAACTTGTAAAATAGCCCTTTTTCTAATTCAGGTATACAAATTGATCCAACTTGTAAATTATTGATATAAAAAACTTAAATTAGTATGTTTAAGTTTAAGCCCTAAATTATTGATATGTTTAAGTTTTAACTTAGTTGATATGATTGTTATTAGACTCATATTATAAATTAGTATTTAAAATATATCATTTTTCATTAAGCACTTAAAATATTTTTTGTTTAAAATAAGTAATTAAAGTTATTACTTAGCAAAATAGGTACTTAAAATATTAAATATTTTTTATCTAAATTTTTAAAAAGGATATGCTATTAATTAAAGAATAATTTAGGTACTTAAATGAAAAAGATAATATACTTTAGGTATTTATTTTGATAAAAATTACTTTAAGTACTTATGTTGTGCAAAATAATAATTTTAGATACTTACTAAAAATACTTTTAAGTGTTTAAATAAAAATGATATTCTTTATACATATATTTATAATATAAATTTTGTTATTAATATTGACGTGAATTCAAGTATGTTTATTTAAAGATTAAAAATTTAAAGTAAATTTTAAATCATGAATTAAATATAAAAAAAGTAAATTTATTTATATAAATTATTCAGATCGAGTTTAAATAAATTAAGAATATTTAATTATTTTTAACATAAGTAACCTAAAAAGTTTTGGTGACTATTTATACCGTGTATCTTTTAAAAAACATAATATGACTACTTTCGTTTTTATTTAATTAAGATGTAGTCATCAAGTTAACTACTGTTAAATCATTAACGATTTGCTGAGTTGACACGGTAATTAAGATATAGTCACTTTTAAAAAAAATTAAACATATATATTGTTTTTCTTAAATCAGTGAGAAAAAGTATAATTGACCCAATCTACATGAAAATGATGCATATTCTATTTTATTTAATTATCGTGTCAACTCAGCAAATTGTTAATGATCTAACGGTTGTTAACTTGATGACTACATCTTAATTAAATAAAAACGAAAGTAATCGTATTATGTTTTTTAAAAGATACACAGTATAAATAATCATCAAAACTTTTTAGGTTACTTATGTTTTAGTGAAGCCATTGTTAACATGTGTTGAAAACTGAAGTTACAAACGTGAGCTTCAATGATTGATGCACAAATTCACATGCAAACCTCATCTCCATTTGGAATAATTATGCGATGCGGCGCCTTAACATACGGCTAAAATAAGGTGTTATCAGTTTTGTTATTATTTTAAATAATAAAATTGGTAAAAAATTGACCGAAAATATCATTACTTTGACCGGTTATAATTATCTGTAAAAGTAAACGCGGTAAAAAAATTCGGTCAAAAAATGATGTTTTCGGTAAAGCACTACCTAAAACATCATTTTTTGACCGGTTTTTTTTATCGTGTTTACCTATAAAGGTAATTAAAACCGGTCAAAATAATGATGTTTTCGGTCATTTTTTACCGGTTTTGTTATTTAAAATAATAATAAAAAACCGGTAGCGCCTTATTTTAGCCGTATACTAAAGCGCCGCACGTGAGCGTTTCCCCTCCATTTGACCTAATTTTATTATTACTTATTTATACTTTTTTTACCGTGGTGATCATATCTTAATTAAATAAAAATAAAAGTGACTATGTATTAAATTTTTTGAAATCGGTAAGGAAAAGTGAACATAACATAAACACAAGTGATTAATTATGTAGTTAACCCTTTTTAATATATAAACGTTTCTTTCATTGCTCCTTCACTTACCATCTCTCAAATCTTTTCTTTTAAATTTCTTTGCTTGTTTCCTTTTTCTTTGCTTCTCTAGACTCCAACACACGCTCACTCAATTCTACTTCAAAGCACAACGATTGTTTTCTCAATCCAAATTGGGATTATTCAATGGATCAAAGTGATCCCTGCGAGTCATCGTTGAGTTCCATGGTGTCTTCTCCAGCAACATCCAATGCTACAACTCCATTGAATTCAATCCCGAAGCTCAATGTTTCATTGATGGATTCACATATCATAAAAAACTTGAATCTCCCATGCCCTGGATTTGTTGAGAGGGCTGCTAGATATTCGAGTTTCGGTGGTTTAAATTCTTCACTTGGATCTCGAGTAAAATTCCCAGATTCACTTGAGAAGATCCAAAACAATGGCAATGCCAGGAAAAGGAAATCGATTCATTGGGGAAAAGCGAAAGAAACTCCATCTATGGTGGCTGCTGCTGATGCCAAGGTAATGCTGTGATTCAGTTCTGTAAATTACTAGGATGTTGCTTGATTTATCAAATTCTTATAGCCCCGGAATTTCAGATTGTAGCTGAAAACGATGACTCGAATTCAAAAAGAAGCAAGCAAGATCGAGCTGATGAAGAACACAATGGCGATGGCGAAACAGAAAACGATGCCAATCGAAAGCAGAATAAGGAGAATTCAAAGGTAGCAGAGGCACCAAAGGACTATGTCCATGTCAGGGCAAGAAGGGGTCAAGCAACTGATAGTCATAGTCTTGCTGAAAGAGTATGAAACCCTCGAATCAATTATCTGTATTCATCCATTGCCTCGATTCAACCGGTTGAACAGAAAATTGATTAGCTGATTCGAATGAAAATCGATAGTAATTAAGCTTATACTCGTCATTCTCACCGTATATTATAAATTTGTAACATGTATTTTTCAGGTTAGAAGAGAAAATAAGTCAAAGGATGAAGTTTCTTCAAGATCTTGTTCCAGGCTGCAACAAGGTAATATATGTGTCCGACGTCGATAGGTCACGTATAATGTCCGGATTTGTTTCGAACATAGCGGTCGATTCATTTAGAAAATTGTGAGAATTCAAATATGACAACTACAATGACTGTAGGTTTACTAAATTCGGGTCAAATTTTTGTTGCAGGTGAACGGTAAAGCAGTTATGCTTGATGAAATTATTAACTATGTGCAGTCGTTGCGGCGTCAAGTCGAGGTAAACCGGAAGCTCCGACCGTCTCTGATTTCGTTTTTCGGTTTTGGTTGCATAGTAATACTTTCATGCTATGTTCTGCAGTTTCTGTCTATGAAGTTGGCTACTGTGAATCCAGGACTGGATATGAACATGAAAGCTCTTCTACCAAAGGATGTAAGTTGAACTCAGAGATATTGTTAATTTTTAATGGCAAGTCATCCGAATTTTCAAGAGAAAATATTGCATCCGTTGCATTTTGCAGATGTTCGAATCTAACAGATCTTTACCACAGACGTTTTGCTCGACCGATTCTTCCGCACCTCCATTTCGTTTTGGGTATCAGCACCTGCAAGGGTTGCCTATGCACGATGGCGTAACTGATAATGCAGATGCAGAGACTTGGTTCTCACGGAATCTGCTGATTTCGGCATTGCAAAGAGATCGAGGTCCAATCGATGATCTTACTAATGCTAGCCCTCAGGTAAACAAATGGAATCGGCTGTTTAGTTAGTGTTTTAATTCCCATTTCAAGTTTTTGAAGACCATAATTTGTGTTCAGGTTGGATCATTTTGGGAGGATGATGATCTACATAGCGTTGTTCAAATGGGACTTGGCCAAAATCAGTCACAGAACTATCAAGGTAAGCCACAACTCTGTTATTCGAACTACTCGTACTTAGGGTGTGAATGTCGGATAGGAATATATTTTCGAAACGAAATGTTTAATCCGATTTTCGATCCGATGCAGGTTCAACCAAGGTGAAAATTGAGATGTAATTTACAATTAGACAACACTTTTCCTAGTCCATTTTCAGAACCTCCATGAGAGTTGAGAACACAAGAGGCCTTTGTACATAGAGGAATTATATATCTATTTGGTCGACATCTTTTTTCATATATTAAAAAGATTGTATTTTCAAAATCATGTTGGAATATGTACGAGACACGAATGCTTAAGAAAACTCATATGAAAAAGATTGTATTTTTCATAGAGGAATTATACATTTCTGATGCTAAAACTCGGAACCTTAGGAAATAACAACAATTCATCTACCAACAAGGTCGATTGATTCGTGCGGCTTCTTCATTTATTAAATTCATCAAACAAAATCAGTCCGAGTAATTAGATAACTGACTGATCGTACCGAATCAACCGGACCAACCTGAGTCGTCGGATAATTGGTTGAAACTGACGGTTAGGCTGTTAGCTAGCCTTGTTTGTCGCTCGCCTACTCAACTCATTTCACCCGCTTATTTGCGTCTCATCAATCGTTGCTCACCGCTCACCTGTATATAAATCATGATCATTATCAATCAAAATGTACAAAGAAATCAAAATTAACAATGGCGAAGGCAGAGTTAACAATCCTCGCACTGTCGATGTTCGCAATGTTATTTTCGGTGGCTAATGGACAAGCAGCGGGAGGCATAACGGCGCTCGACCCGAAGACGAACAAAGAGGCGGAAGAACTAGGGAGGTTCGCGGTGGGAGAGCACAACAAGAAGGGTAATCAGGTGGAGTTTGTGCAGGTGGTGCAAGCCGCCCAACAGGGGACCAAATACTTTCTCAGGATCGAAGGTTTGGACAAGGGGCAGAAGAAGAAGTTTTCCAGTGTGGTTCAGGTTCAATCTGGAAAGAAGGAGATGCTTAACTTCAATTAATTAATAACATCATCATTTGGATTTTATTATATATATGGATCCATGTATCTTTATTAGACGTATTGCAATAAGATCAAAATCGTCATACATCGAATGTATATTTGATTAAACTACACGGGTGATCACTAAACTGATCAAAAATAACTTTGATATGTGTCACATTCTAATTGAAATAAACAAAATACTAACATTACTAACAACACACAGTAGTAAAATAGAACAGAAAGAGCCCGATCCCAAGTTTACCACCAAGATTTGAACAAGTCTCTTCTATGCATACCTTCAATTGCAAACGGAGTGGATAAGCGATAGGGGATGGGCATGGGTCGGGTTGGGTTAGATTTTTTGTCCACCCGACCCAATCCGAGATCCGACTCGATTCGATCAAAACAAGATTTCACCCGACCCGAATCCGATCCGATATAATAAAAAATATTATTTTTATTCAATAAAAAAATAATATTTTTATTCAATAAAAACAGTAACTTAATTGAAAAAATAATATATAGAGGTGTATTATTGTAATTATTTCTAAATATATAAAGTAAAATTATATATTTTTTTGGGTCGGGTCGGGTCAGATATTTTTATCCTAAACACGAATCCGACTCGACCCGATATCACATTTAAAAAACCCGACCCGATTATTGAGAACTCAATATAAGATCGACTTTCGGGCAATTCCACTGTTCATCCCGGTTAACTATCATTTTTTCACTCGAAGTTTTAACCATGTTAATTATCGTAGCTTTGTATTGAAAATTGTGTCAACTTTGTTCGATTTCCTTTTGAAAATCATCTCATTCCGTGCGATCCAGATACTCCACAAGGCTCCTGAAAACATTATATATCATGATTTTGATATAACATAAGTATATATTTATGTTGCGGAAGACGGCCATCGGATATAGTAAAATAGCAACTAATAATTTAAAAAAATAAAAATGAAGATAAAAGAGACACAAAATTTACGTGGAAAACCCCTAAATAATATAGGGTAAAAACCACGGGCAACGGTAGAAGAATTTCACTATGAGAAAATAGGAATTACAACTTCTCTCGATCTACCAAGGAGAAAACAATGATAATTCTCTCTTGATAAAAAGGAGAAAACAACTCTCAAGAAACTCTCTAAATTCTCTCTAGTATTAGAAGAAAGCTAGAATGCTTTGGGATGATTTTGAAGCTAAATGAGTTAGGATATTTATAGTTGAAGCTTAAGGACCAATTTGTAAATACCCTAAACTTTAGTGATTAAAGTTTGTAATTTGCCCTTTCTAAATGTCAACAAAAATCCAACAAATTTTCGGTGCGTTAAATTTGTGCACTTTCTGTGCATTTATGCACCACCCATATTTGACTTTTCAACAATCCCATACTTGAAGATTTGATTGGAACAATCATATCTTCTCACCATTCTTTTTACCTTGTACCTTCATGTTGCTTATGTTTCTAACAGGCCACAAGAGGATCGATACCACGTAAATTTATCAGTGTTGATCACATTCGTCATGAAATCTGCTATGTTGTCTTTGATATGGATCTTCTGCATATCTACCGTCTCTTCTTCCACCTTTTCACGAATGAAATGGTACTGAACTCGTATGTGCTTTGTCCTTGAATGAAATACTAGATTCCTTGCTAGATGCAAGGCGCTTTGACTGTCACAAAACAAAGAGACATACTCTTGATTGTGCCCAAGCTCCTCTAATAACATCTTCAACCAAATTGCTTCTTTATTGGCTTGTGTAGTTGCTAAATATTCTGCTTCTGTTGTTGACGTAGCCACAACTGACTGCAATTTTGAAACCCATCTTACAACTCCACCAGCAATTTTGAACACATATCCTATCGTAAATTTGCTTTTATCCAAATCCCATGCATAGTCAGAATCTACATACCCATTGATTAGTAAGTTTGATCCTCCGTAACATAATGCAATATTTGAGGTCACTTTGATGTATCTCAGGATCCTCTTTAATGTATTCCAATGCTCTTTGCCTGGATTCTCCATGTACCGACTAACCACTCCCATTGTTTGTGCAATGTCTAGTCTTGTGCATATCATAGTGAACATTAAACTTCCCACTGCTGATGCATACGGTACTCGAGACATCTCCATTATCTCTTCTTCACTGCTAGGACTCATACTGGAGGATAATTTGAAGTTAATAGGAAGAGGGGTAGAAATTGACTTACAATCTTGCATGTTGAATCTTGACAAGATCTTCTTCAAATAATTCTTTTGTGAAAGCCAAATCTTCCTATTACTTCTGTCTCGGTGAATTTGCATCCCTAGAATCTTGTTTGTTGATTCCAAGTCCTTCATTTCAAATTTCATATCCAGTTGTGCCTTCAATACTTCAATATGATCTTTGTTGGGTCCTGCAACCAACATGTCATCCACATACAACAACAATATAACAAAATTATTATCACCAGACCTCTTGAAATAAGCACAAGGGTCTGCATTAAGTCTGTTGTATCCAAGGCACATAATTAAATAATCAAATCTCTTATACCAACACCTCGGCGCCTGCTTTAGATCATACAGAGATTTGTTTAACCTGCAAACCAAGTTATTCTTTTCTTTTTCTTCAAAACCTTCAGGCTGGAGCATATAAATCTCTTCTTCAAGATTTCCATGAAGAAAAACTGTTTTAACATCTAGCTGCTCTAGATGTAAGTTCAATGTAGCACACATTGTCAAAACTACTCGAACTGTTGTTAGTCGAACCACAGGAGAAAAGATTTCATTGAAATCAATACTTTCTTTTTGAGCATATCATTTGACCACCAGTCTTGCACGATACCTCTCCACTTGATCGTCACCATTTCGCTTGATTTTGAAGACCCATTTGTTACCAATTGACTTCCTTCCTTGTGGTAGTGGCACAAGGTCCCATGTATTATTTTTATGAAGGGCTTTAATTTCTTCTTGCATCTCCATCATCCACAGTGAAGCATCTGAGCTGTTTATTGCCTCCTGGTATGTTGATGGCTCACCGTCCTCTGTTAAAAGGCAGTATGCAATATTTCCTTCTATAACATAATCTGAGTGCCAATTGGGACGTATTCTCACATGATCTGATTGACGAGTTATTAGAGCTTCAGAACTCTCTAGTTATTGTTCATCATGTGCTGGTTCTGCTTCAGAAGAATTTCCTTGTTCAAACTCCTTGTCCACATGTATTTGTGTAGTCTCTAACTTTTCAGCGCTATCATCGTTTTCTTTTCTTTGTAGTTTATCTTCTACAAAGATAACATCCCTGCTAATGATCACTTTGTGGGCAGTGGGATCCCACAAGCGATACCCCTTTTCACCATCAGCATACCCCAAGAATTTGCATTTCCTGAATTTTGGATCCAACTTTGAAATTTCTTGGGAGTTGTACATCACGTACACAACACTTCCAAATACATGGAGGTTTGAATAATCAATTGGTTTACCAATCCACATCTCCATTGGTGTCTTCAGTTGCAGTTGATGGAGCTCGATTCACCAAATAATAGGCGGTATTGACTGCTTCTGCCCAGAATGATTTTTCTAGGCCTGCATCCCTCAACATTGCTCTTGTTCTTTCTAACAAGGTTCTGTTCATCCGCTCTGCCACTCCATTTTGTTGAGGAGTGTTCGCCACTGTGAATTGTCTTTTGATGCATTCTTTCCTGCAAAAGTCATCAAATTCTTCGCTTATGTATTCTCCTCCATTATCTGTTCTGAAACACTTGATCTTATTTCCAGAATCAAGTTCCACCCGCGCTTTGAAGTTTTTGAAAGTTGAAAACACATCTGACTTATTCTTAATAGGGTATACCCAACATCTCCTGGAGTAGTCATCAATAAATGAGACAAAGTACTTTGCTCCGCCTAGGGATGTAACTGGTACTTGCCATATGTCAGAGTGAACCAATTCTAGAACACTTTTGCCTCTGGAATTTGATGTGTTGAATTTCAACCGGTGCTGCTTACTTGTTATGCAATGCTCACACAAAATAAGTGATACCTTTGTTAAGCCCGTAAGTAGCTTTTGCTCCACAAGGACTTTCATTCCTTGTTTTGACATGTGTCCAAGTTTCTGATGCCATAGCATTGCAGAATCTAAACTACATGAGGCAACAGAGGCTTCTGCTTCTAGCAAAGTCTCTCTCTTCAACATGTACAAGTTTGCTGCTATCTTTTCGCCTTTTAGCACCACAAGCGCTCCACGAAACACCTTCATGATTCCTTTACGTGTTTCAATCTTGCTTGCATTATTATCCAACAATCCATAGGATAATAAATTTTTCTTCAGGCCTTTCACGTGCCGCACATCTCGAACAACTTTAATTGTTCTATCATACATCTTCAATTTGATAGTTCCTACGCCAACGATCTCTAAGGCATGATCATTGCAACTATACACAGATCCTCCTGAGACAGGTTCATAATGATGGAACCATTTTCTTCTTGAGGTCATGTGATATGTTGCTCCTGAATCAATGAGCCATATATCTGCAAATCTTTTTCTGTCTTCCATGGTGGTTGACGCTTCATAGCATAGAGCATCTCCATCATCTGAAGTGTTTGCAGTATTGCCTTGTGGATTGGAGTTTTTATTTAGACTCCAACAATCCTTCTTCAAGTGACCATTCTTTCCACAGTTGTAGCACTTTAAATTCTTCTTGCTCCTCAACTTCGATCTATCATGTTTGTCACTGCTGCTTTGGCCACGTTCTGTTGATCTCTCTCTCGTCGTTATCAACGCTTGTGCTTGTTGCAGATTTACTTGTCTGTCTTCCTTGTTCTTGTGCCGATTTTCTTCTTGTAGAATAGCAGCTGCAACGTCATCAAAGACTAGACTGGTGACATTACTGTTTTTCAAGTTGATGATGAGTTGATCATACGAATCCAGTAGACTTTGAAGTAGAAGTTCAACACGTTCTTGTTCTCCTATTGTACATCTTAAAGATGTAAGCTGAGAAAATAAAGTGTTCAGTGTGTTTAAGTGCTCCATCACTGAAGTAGATTCTGGCATACGGAGAGTGTACAATTTCCTCTTAAGGAAAATTTTATTGTGCAACGATGTGGCCTCGTACAGTTTGGTGAGATAATCTCATATCTCCTTAGTTTTCTTTCTTCTCCTCGATGCTTGACAATACTTTATCTGCTAATGCTAGATGAAAGTTTTTCATAGCATTCCCTTCCATTTTGATCCATTTGTTGTCATTTGTGAAATCTACAGGCCTTTCACTGATAGCTACTAGACAATCGTCCTTCTCAGGATGGCTTTCATCTTTTAATTTTCACAATGAGAAATTTCTCCCATTGAATTTTTCAATATCAAATTTCATTGTCATAACTTCTATTGCGGATAGCTCTCACAATTTCACTATCGTGAATAGTTCTCTGGAACCTTCAAAGAATGGGTAATATCTTCTTACTTTCTTATATTGGAGGATCCACCTTTTGGTGGTAACCACAAAGACAATAACCATATATTACACACTCAAATCTGGCTCTGATGCTAATTGTTGCAGAAGACGGCTATCGGATAGAGCAAAATCGAAACTAATAATTTGAGAAAATAAAAAAGAAGATAAAATAGACACAAAATTTACGTGGAAAACCCTTAAATAATATAGGGTAAAAACCACTGGCAATGGTAGAAGAATTTCACTATGAGAAAATAAGAATTACAACTTCTCTCGATCTACCAAGGATAAAACAATGATAATTCTCTCTTGATAATAAGGAGAAAACAACTCTCAAGAAACTCTCTAAATTCTCTCTAGTATTGGAAGAAAGCTAGAATACTTTGGGATGGTTTTGAAGCTAAATGAGCTAGGGTATTTATAATTGAAGCTTAAGGACCAATTTATAAATACCCTAAACTTTAGTGACTAAAGTTTGTAATTTGCCCTTTCTAAATGTCAACAAAAAACCAACAAATTTTCGGTGCATTAAATTTGTGCACTTTCGGTGCATTTATGCACCACCCATATTTGACTTTTCAACAATTTATATATTTTAATTTTTGTGATTATTTTTTAAGTTCTTAAAATTTGTCCAACCTTCAAAAATAAGTCTTTAAAGTTCAAATTATATTAAAAATATCATTCAAACATTTTAGAACAATTTTCATAGTCATTTCTCAAAATGTCAAAAATTGTCTTTAAAAACAAGCTCTGACCAGAAGTTTCGAAACTTTGCAAGACCACAGACTTTGGAGTTTCAAAGATTCGAAACGTTCACAAGAGTTTCAAAATTTTCCCCATAGTTTCGAAACTTAATGTGCAGGTGGCCTTAATTGTATAGTTTTAATGCTTTCAATGGTTATAACTCATCTCTAACGGTCATAAATGGCTAGCAGCTCATTCCACACTACAAAAACACTCCAAGGACACTTGAAGAAGGTTACTACACCTATCCAAATTGAAAGATCAAAAGAAAAGAATATTTCATTCTTATTTTTTTATTTTCTCTTATATAGTGTATTGAGCCTTATTGAATATCTTTGTATCCATTATTTGTGAGCTTAAATCTTTGTAAACACCTACCTAGTGAGGTATTCTTGTTTAAACAAATTATCTTTTGTTGAAAAGAGGAGTGATTCTAGTTTAGCCTTGAAAAACTAGGGAATTGTAAAAGTTACTCTAAAGCCTAGAAAAAGAAAGAACAAAATAATGGATTTGTTGAAAATACATAGTGTGGAGCTAAGATAGTGGATGTAGACTTTGGTTGAGGAAGTCGAACAACTATAAATCTTGTGTCTAATTCTTATCTTTTGTTGCTTCAACACCAAAGATTTTTAAATGTCAATTCACTCTCTCTTGGCGGTTTTCGGTTGAACGATCGGGCCTAACACACGCGCTTCTTATTCTTTGTAACTTTTGTATTACGGTTTTAGGAGCCTCGAATAAAGACGTATAGTACAAAGAAGCTAAGATAATACCAAATTAATTAGGATAACCCTCCTCGCAAAAGACATAGACTTGCTATTCCAACCTGCCAGCTTGGTTCGAAATCCCTCCACTATAGGTTCCCATGTCCTTACTCTTCTTGGATCGGCCTCAATAGAAATTCCAAAATATGACAGAGGTAACCTTCTTACATTGTAACCGCAGTACTTTACAAGAAATTTTACACAAAAAACGTCCATGTTCACACCAACTAAGCAAGATTGTTTGTAGTTTATGCAGGAGATGGTTAGCTTCTATGCATCTAATCCTGAAGTGTGTCGTTCATTTTTTTTTTGGCTAGACCGGTGGTGGCACTAACAAATGATTTACATCTTTATGTTTCTTTTATTTTTTTCATTTTCAATAACTTTACTTTTATGAAGAATTTTTCTATACCTTTATAACATGTTTTCTTTTATATTTTGGCACATTTTCAATCTTTTTATCGATCGTTTGATCGTTCATTTCGTTTATTTTTTCTTAAGGTTGGATTTGACGCCATCTTGACTGATCAAGATGACACTTATTTGTTATGCTGTTAATCTTCCCTACTTTTGATTATCATATTAAATAAGGATACACAGTTACGTTTGTGGATAGTTTTCTCTCATTACTCGACTCTAATTTACAATTTACCAATGATCAGACAATAATTTGATCTTCTTTTATGCTTCCCTAAAGGCCGTCTTTCGACAACACCATAAAGATTTGAGGTTATTTATCCAGGTACCTGTTCGCGTGTTGTGAGTACTATAAATTATACGCAAATAATGTGCAAGTATACACAATCGCTCAAGTAATATAATGATGAGTGAGTATCGTCTCCACAGGGATTGGGTGAAATTACAAAAGTCTAACCAAAGCAATGCACTCTTCTATCTAAGTACAGTTAGTCTTGATATATACAAATGTCACAGCAATGTAAATGTGTATGCTGGTGGATATGTAGTGATGGTATGATGTTGTAGCAAATGGAAATGCAATAGAAATGATGGATGTTTGATGTTGAGTATGGTGAAATGTTAAGACAATGAAAAATGGTAAAAACAATAGATAAAGATAAAATGAAAAGAAAATAATCCTCACGTGACAAGCTTCTAAGAGAATGAATGGTAGGGATTGATTTACGGATGCAAAACTTATTTCTCAAGTATATTTAAGCTAACTGGTCTTTACTTACTCGACAGGGCTTTCCTAAAGTGTTCTAAAGAACCTAACAGAATAGGATGCCAAGGCATCTACTCTCACTCAATGATGTTGCTCAGCCTACCCTATTGATAAAGACACCCTTTTTAGTCGTTGAAATCCTATCCTAGCCTATTCCGAGATCTAAGGGATTAAGTTATAATATTCCTAGGAAGGTTCAAAGCCCGTTGAAAATACTATAACCCATTGCTTATGAGGATCTTATCTTGCGTTTCTTCCGAATACTTACAAGTATTTTTAGTCTAGGATTCTTCCAAATACCTAACATTCATCTAATAAATGGACATTTCTATGCCTCTTACAAGCCTAGATGGTGAAGCATTCATAAGCAAAGCAAATAAAGAACCAAAATAAACTTAAATATACCATTAAAAATAAAGTTCAAACAACCATTAAATCAACCACCACCAAATAAGTTAGTTCATGGTGGGGTTCAAAATATCCAAACACAAAGTATGAAAATATTTATTCCAACAACCCACAAATAAATATAAAATAGCAGCAAAAAGGGAAGTTGAGAAGAATCCTTCGACGCGCTACCGGAGGTCTTCTCTCGGCCACCGTGAACCACCTAGCTCGCTAGCTCCTTTCGGCTCCTAGCTCCCCACTCCTTGGAGCTTTATCAACGGAGGAATATCCCAAGGAAGAAGAAAGGAAAAGAGAATAAAAAAATGTGATTTTTTGCTACCGTATGTGTCCTCCTCCCTTTTTTCTCCTTTTTTTTCTCCTCCATGAGGTGTCATATATAATAAAAAATATCTAGGGGTAATGATGAGGTTGTTGGGTGCAAAATACCCCTCATACCCCTAGAATCACATGTTGGGTGTGAACCTTATCCTCCAAGTGGTAGTGGTCCTTTGGCAGCTCTGGCAGGCGGTTACAGCAGTCCTTCACGTGCAGAGACAGTTGTCCAGTGCCAGCTGTCCTTATGCAGAAATATTTTTTTCTTTTTCTGCGCCGGAAATGCCAAGGCATTTAATTCTACTTTAGCAACGTGTGATGCCGTGACATTACTTCCCAAAGAATCCTTTTTTCTTTCTATTCCCTGCACACCACAAACAAACTGCACCTTTCCCTCAAACAGCACAATTAAGAAATAAAATAGCACAACCACCACAAATGCACTATATGCAACTACATGATCCTAAAATGCCTAAGATGAGTTTTTAAACAAACAATAACTTAAGTGAAAAAGGCCTTAAAAGTGGCCTTTTTAGGAAATTAACACACCCCCAAACTTAAGCTATTGCTTATCCTCAAGAAATGGATAGCATTTACATAAGCAGAATGTCATGGTAATTTTCTACAGTAGGGGCGTAGGACAAAATTGAATTTCAACCCTCAGAAAAAAAATAAGCTTCAACATGCTAGACTTATAAAGAATTCAAGTACTTTTCCCTAGGTCAAGATCCCTTGTAGTAGTGTGTGTGCGTGATTGTATCCAATCTATACTTAGCAAACTTAGACTATTTCTAACCAAGCCCCCTAGTTTTTGCCAAGGCATTTACTTATTCATCAAGCACATTTTTACTCCCTTTTCTTTGATTTTTTTTAATGCTGTTACGAAGGGAGTCAGCTCATCACACTTACTCTCCCACACTCTAGATGAAAGGGAGCATAACTTCCACCCCCGAGCTAGTTAAGTAGAGTCATCCCGTGACTACTTTCATTCACTCATATGCACAAGGCTGCCATTTATTAAAGAAAGTTCCAGGCAATGCCACTGCAAAGAGGAGTGTCCCTCTACAGCTATGCCTAAGCATTTATTCACAGTTTCATTTTTAAAGGAGTTTATTTTTTATTTTTCTTTTAAGCACAAAACTATTTTTCAATGCCAAAACTAACTAGTGTTCTTTCATAAAAAATTTCTAAATTTTCTAAGTATAGATAACATACAAATCGTGTAAAAGTTTTTCACAAAGAATCAAGCCCTAGAGTGAGTTCTATCATTCTCAACAGTCATTTACATTCATATTCTAGCCTAACATTATCATCATCGGGTATCCTCAAAACATTTCATCTAATTGTCCTACCATTTTCTGATGCCATGGCATAAACCTATACTAATGCTATCAAGCATATGACCTACCAAGAACCATACCTCCCCCAAAACTTAAGGGAAGCATTGTCCTCAATGCTGAAAGAGAACTATACTAAATATAAACTATATGCCATGCAATGAAATACAACCAAATGAGAATGGATGTAAGAGAGGTACCTCAATGAGTGCGTGGTGTTGCCTTGGAGGTGCTAGCAGCTCCTCGTCAGGTGCGCTTGCGTATAGGTGCTGGGCTGGACTCGGACAAAGTGGAGTAATAATGCGCAATATTGGAGCGTTCAGCCGTGGTTTTGATGCATTTGCCACGACGTGGTGCAGGAGAAGGTTTGGGTGATGGGACAGGGTTGGGTGTTTCTTCGACAGGGACAGTGACCGGATACTCAAGAGTTTCGGAACGGTGTGGAGTAGGACTTGGATCATCAGCGAGAGGATTGGCTACATCTTGTTCGGGCTCTGGAGATGCCTCGGCATTAAATGCCGGCAGAATTTCATCTGGGAAGCCAGGGAAATTCCGTTGACCGTGGGGAATAATTTCTTGAAACATTGATTCCACCTTAACATCTCTATGTTTCACGTATCCAAAGAAGTTACATATTTCACCGTGTAAAGCATGCAGGTGTGTTTGAGTCTGCATCACAGCTTCCTCGAGAGCAAGTAACCTTACCTCGGCATGTAACCTTGCATCGACATTTGATTGTGTAGTACCTGTAGATTGCTCATGAACAGATTCTTTAGATTTAGGATTTTCAAGTCCTAATAGCAGTGGGAGTCTGGCTCTAGTGATGCCCGATAAACCAGGTAAAATTTCATCAAAAGCATTTTCCTCAACTTTTTTCTTACGACAAAGCGGTACTTAAGTAGGAAACACCAAAGCACTTGCCTTTTTACCCAAACAGTCGTTAACTTGCTGAACAATAATACAACCCACATCGATCGGACGGGATTCCATTATAGAATGTAAAAGCAATAAGCGTGAAAGTGATACCGTCGTGTTGTGAGAAGTCGGCATGAGTTTATACTTAAGGAAGTGATTTCATAACTTGGCGCGCGGCTGAAGACGTTCTCAATTGACCGAGTATCGACTCGTTTGACGCCTATTCCACTCAGTGTTTTCAAAACAAAGGTCCTCCAAGACCTCATCGTATGTGTTGCTATCAGCCTCCTCTTCGAACTTGGCATGGTTATCCACAACATCCTGTAAATGAAAATAACGATTAATATCAGAAGGTGTAAAACGGATCTGCTTACTGCGAACGAAGATGGAGTGTTGGTTGGGCTTGGAAATATTCGCGTAGAACTCCTTAACCACCGAGGCATTCACCGAACCAGGATGACGGGTAAATTTCTTCCACTTGAGCGGTGTTACGATGTCCATAACATCGGGTCCAAAACCACCATCAGTTTTCTCGGTAAAAATAAATCCTAACTCAAAAAAGAGTTTCCGGATCTTGAAGTTTTGGAACCGAGCCTTGGCCTCGTTATCTTCGAACTGTTGCCAAGCGGTATTGTCGGTTGGAGCCAGTCTTGAACGCACCATTTTCGTGTGTATATGAAGCAAGAAAAATGATAAAGGAAGAAACTTTTGAAAGCTTTAAAAACTTGGATGTATTTTGGCTATGGAGAGAATAACAAAAGAAGAAGATGAATGAAGGAAAGAGAAAAAGTAAAAGTTAAAATTAAAGAGAAAATTAATAAAGAAAGAAAAAAGAAAAAGTTAAAAATTTAAGAGGGAAAATGTGAGATAGGATGGTTAAGAGAGGAGTGAGTGGGTGGGGGTTTGTGCGTGCATGGGGAAGGAAAAAAAACTGCCAAAAGGTAATGATGGTGATAGGAAAGTCTGTGGAAAGAGAAAAAAGAAATGTCAGAAATTAAATTAAATAAAAAGAAACAAATCAAAAGAATATCTCTCTAATTAATGCATTGTTCTTTCCTCCCTTTGGTAACCACTCCTTGCACGGTTTGCAGTACTGTGGTCCCTACAAATCATATCAAAAATTAATTGCAAAATAAAAATAAAAATAAAGAAAAACTTAAATTTTAAATTTTTATTTATGCACAGACACAAATTCAATGCCGTGGCGTCGAATTTTGGTTCTCCTATGGGCACGCTTCAGTATCGTGCAGACGTAACACGTCCTTGTTGTGTAGTGGTGGAACTCCATTGTAGGCTTTCAGACGCTGGCCATTGACTTTGAAGATCGTCCCATTGTCTATTCTCTTGATGTCAACAGCTCTATGGGGATAGACATAATGCACCTCAAATGGTCCTGACCATCGAGATTTGAGTTTCCCAAGAAAGAGTTTGAGTCTGGAGTTGTAAAGCAAGACTTGTTGCCCCTCATGAAAATATCGTGGCATCAGTTTCTGGTCATGCCACTTCTTGGTTTTCTCCTTGTATATCCGAGCATTCTCATATGCTTATGCTCTAAACTCTTCCATTTTGTTAAGTTCAACTAATCTCTGCTCCCCAGCTAGTTGAGCATCGAAATTTAATCGCTTGATGGCCCAATAAGCTTTGTGTTCAAGCTCAACCGGGAGATGAAGGGTGACATCCCCAAAGGAGTCTTGAATACAGTTCTGTACGCCCAAAATGCTTCATCCAACTTTGGCGACCAATCCTTACGCCTTGGGTTCACCACTTTCTCTAAAATCTGCTTGATCTCTCGATTAGATATCTCTGCTTGGCCATTTGTCTGCGGATGATATGCCGTGGCAATCTTATGTCGAACTCCATATCTCTTCAATGCCTTGGCAATCAACTTGTTATCAAAGTGGGTTCCCTCATCACTAATGATAGCACGAGGTACTCCAAACCGAGTGAAAATATACTTGTGCAAAAACTTGAGTACGGTCTTGGAGTCATTCCTTGATGTTGCTATTGCTTCCACCCATTTTGACACATAATCTACAGCAAGCAATATATATAATTTTTCTTCAGAAGATGGGAATGGTCCCATGAAATCGATGCCCCACACATCAAACAGTTCTATCTCCAAAATATTTTGCAGTGGCATTTCATGTCGTCTGGAGATGTTTCCAGTCCGTTGGCATCGATCACATCCTTTGTAAAATGCTTGGGCATCTTTAAATAGAGTTGGCCAGTAAAAGCCTGATTGCAGGACCTTAGCAGCAGTCCTTGCTCCACCAAAATGGCCTCCACTTGGGGCTGAATGGCAATGGTACAAAATATCACTTTGCTCCTCTTCAGGTACACATTGTCTAATGAGTTGATCGGCACAATTCTTGAATAAATATGGCTCATCCCAAAAATAGTGTCTTGCATCGTGCTTGAACTTCTTTTTAGCTTGACTATTCAAATCAAAAGGCACAATTCCACTAACAAGAAAATTAACAAGGTCAGCGTACCACGGGATTGTCGTGGCATATAAAATTTTCTCATCAGGAAATTCCTCTTGGATATCTACAGTGTCATGGCATTTAGAATTGTTCTTTAGCCTAAATAAGTGATCAACAACTTGATTCTCAGTTTCTTTTCTATCTACCACCTCTAAGTCAAATTCTTGCAAAAAGTAAGATCCACCTAATAAGTCTAGGCTTGGCATCCTGTTTGTTCACTAAGTATTTTATAGTCGAATGATCAGTGTGAACAATAACTTTAGTGCCTATTAGGTAGGGTCTAAATTTATCAAAAGCAAATACCACGACAAATAATTCTTTCTCAGTGGTGGTGTAGTTCAATTGTGCTTTATTTAAAGTACGGCTAGAGTAATAAATAACATGAATATTTTACCTCGACGTTGCCCCAAAACAGCTCCTACGACATAATCGCTTGCATCACACATCAGCTCAAATGGTAATGTCCAATCGGGAGGGACTACAATGGGTGCCGAGATCAGTTGTAGTTTCAGCTCAGTAAATGCGCCGAGACATAATTCGTCAAACACAAAGGTTGGTTTTGTTGAAGCAATGTGCCACAAGGCTTAGAAATCCTGGAGAAGTCTTTGATAAACCTTCTATAGAATCCAGTATGTCCAAGAAAACTTCTTATGCCCTTGACCGAAGTTGGTGGTGGCAACTTTTCAATCACTTCAATCTTCGCCTTATCAACTTCAATACCCTGGTGAGAAATTTTGTGGCCTAATACAATGCCTTCAGTCACCATGAAGTGACATTTTTCCCAATTTAAGACCAACTCAGCCTCCTCGCATCTCTTGAGAACTTTTTCTAAATTGCTGAGGCATCGTTCAAAATCGTCCCCACAAACAGAAAAGTCATCCATGAAAATCTCCAGAAAATCCTCAACCATGTCTGAAAATATGGCTTGTATACATCACTGAAATGTTGTCGGGGCATTACAGAGTCCAAAAGGCATCCCCCTAAAGGAAAAAGTGCCATAGGGACAAGTAAATGTAGTCTTCTCCTGGTCCTCTGATGCGATGGCAATTTGATTGTACCCCGAGTACCCATCCAAAAAGCAATAGAATGCTTTACTGACTAATCGATCCAATATTTGGTCGATGAAAGGTAGAGAAAAATGGTCTTTCTTTGTAGCTTTGTTGAGTTTTTTATAGTCCATGTATATCCTCCATCCGGTTACAGTGCAAGTGGGTAATAGCTCATTATCCTCATTAGTAACCACCGTCGTTGCCTCCTTTCTTCGGAACACATGGACAGGGCTCACCCTTTAGCAGTAAGGTTAGCGAAAATATCACCGGTAAAGTCTCATTGCTACCTAAGTATACATATTTAAGATGCCCTGGCAAAGTCTTAAGTTCTAGAGTGGGTGCATGCATTAATGAAGGCTTAGGAGGAATAAATTCATCAAAATTTAGAGGTTCAAAATTCATACATGATCTAGCTTGTAGTAAGCTAGATTGTTCCTCCAACATTGGAAAGTTGTCGGACTCCACTAAGCTTTCATCATCCACCCAATACTCATTTTCTGCTAGCTGAATAAAATTGTTCTGGCAAATATGTTCAGTCTTTTCTTCAATCACTGAGTTCAATTCAGAAATGCCTTGGCATTCTTCAGTGTCATCAACATATTTGAGCGTTTGAAAAACATTGACAGTCACACACTGATCAACCACTCTCATGGTGAGTTCACCTTTTTCACAGTCTATCAAGATACGTCCAGTAGCTAGGAAAGGTCTTCCCAGAATGATTGGTGCCTTGGCATCAACTTCGCAGTCCAGAATTAAGAATTCGACTGGAAACACAAACTTATCCACCCTTACTATGACATCCTCGACTCTCCCTTCAGGTTTCACATGGGATCCGTCGGCAAGTTGTAAAATAATTGAGGTGGGTCTTGCATCTCCTATGCCAAGCTTCAAGAATATCGATTTCGGCATTAAGTTGACACTTGAACCAAGATCACACAGAGCCTTTCCAATGAAATTAGGTCCAATTGAACAAGGAATAATGAAGCTTCCCGGATCATTTCTCTTTAGCGACAACTTACTCAATGAAGAACAAAATTCTGTTGTCGTGGCAACAGTCTACTTTCCTCTCTTGGTAACAGATTTCCTTCAGAAATTTGGCATACATCGGCATCTGTTCAACAGCTTCCAAGAGAGGTATGTTGATATGGAGCTGATCAAGAATGTCACGAACTTCTTGAACTGAACTTCATCATTATGCTTCTTCAATCTTTACCGGAAGGGTGGGGGAGGTCTAGCTTCCTTAGCTGTAGGAATATAATTTGCTTTTACCTTGGCATCAAAATCTGGTATCTTAGCAGAATCTTCCTCCTTGTCCTTCTCAGTAACTCTATCATCATGTAATTCAACTCAGTAGTGGGATTAGAATCATCATGTTGTGTCCATTATCCTTGACTGTCGATTGATTTGTGTTCCCTTCTAAGAGTTAAACATTGCAGTGCTCTTTTTCCAGGTGCTCTAATGACTTCGTATCACTTAGAAAACGTCCTACTGACGCTCTTGCAATGTCGTAGCAATTTGATAACTTGACCTTCCAAAGCTCTCAGAGACGAGCTATGCTTGAAGTAAGGCGCCTTGACTATGAAGTAAAGCCCTGATTCTTAATTGAAGTAGAATGGTCTTGCGCATTGTCTTCGTAGTGGATATGAACTCTTGAATTGTATCTTCCAATGAACTCATGCTTGCTGAAGATGAAGCTCCTTTGTTGGAATTATTCCATGGCATAGCATTTTGGTAACCTTGAGGCTCATTGTGATTCTGCTGCCGAGTAGGTTGATTAACATTGTGGGCTCCTTGATTTCCCCATGAAAAATTGGGATGCTGACGCCATCCAGCATTATAAGTGTTAGAATAGGGATTATTGTTGCCTCGATTGTAATTACCTACAAAGTTGATGGACTCACGGTTGGTTGGGCATTCGCTCTCGTGATGATTGCCTTGGCATAACAGACATGCCAGGCTAGTTGCTTTCACTTCCTTCACATCAGTGGAACGTTGTAAGTTCTTCAACATATTAGTGATGGCTGAGAGTTGAGTAGACACCGAATCCTTGGTATCTAACTCAAATGCTCCAGGTGTTCTCCTTCCATTCCCAAGCCTTGAGGAAGGAAACTGATAATCATTATTAGCAATTCTATCCAATATAGCAAACGCCTCAGTAGGTGATTTATCCAGCAATGTCCCATTTGCCGAGGCATCCAGTAACATCCTAGTGGGTGCATTGACTCCATTATAGAACATGACTACTTGAGTCCAATCATGAAAACCATGATTTGAACACTTCCGAAGCAAACTCTTGTAATGATCCAAACACTCATACATGGATTCGTCGTCGCCCTGGCGAAAGAAGATATTTCATTCCTTAGCTGCGTATTCATGTTTGGTGGGTTGTACCTCAATAAGAAACTCTTGCAAAGATCGGCCCATGATTCCATAGAACTGGCTGGTACACCACTCAACCAAGCCCTTGCTTGGTCACGCAATGAATACAGAAAAAGCTTTAATTTCAAAAAATCCTCATGCACTCCTTCTTGGCGAAAAGAATCACAAACTTCCAGAAAATTGCGAATGTGTTGCCTGGCATCTTCAGTTGGCATACCCCCAAACTGCCCAATAGAATTCAACATGTTAAACATGACTGGTTTTAGCTCGAAATGTGCAGCTTGAATTTCAGGTTCCACAATCCCAGGATTCAGATCATCCAGCATCGGATTTAAGTGATCGCGAATAACGCGCGACCTAACAGCAGGATCAGCATTGTCTAATGCCACAGCATTATGATTTCCATCATCCTGACCAATGCCTTGGTTTCCAATCTGATACATATTTCTTGAGCACGTCTTCTTCTTCTAAAAAGTCTTTCAATCTCAGGTTTTATTGGTTCCAAAGGCTCTTCAAAATTTCTTTTAGGCATACACTAGATAAACCTGAAAATAAAACAAAAATATCAAGTAAACTATACATAAATAAAAATACAAAACAAAATAAAATGCTCTGGCAAAACTAAATAACTTCAGGCTGCCAATCCCCGGCAACGGCGCCAAAAACTTGTTCGCTGGTTGTGAGTACTATAAATTATACGCAAATAATGTGCAAGTATACACAATCGCTCAAGTAATATAATGATGAGTGAGTATCGTCTCCACAGGGATTGGGTGAAATTACAAAAGTCTAACCAAAGCAATGCACTATTCTATCTAAGTATAGTTAGTCTTGATATATATAAATGTCACGGTAATGTAAATGTGTATGCTGGTGGATATTTAGTGATGGTATGATGGTGTAGCAAATGAAAATGCAATGGCAATGATGGATGTTTGATGTTGAGTATGGTGAAATGTCAAGGCAATGAAAAATGGTAAAAATAGTAGATAAGATAAATGAAAAGAAATAATCCTCAGTGACAAGCTTCCAAGAGAATGAATGGTAGGGATTGATCTACGGATGCTAAACTTATTTCTCAAGTATATTTAAGCTAACTAGTCTTTACTTACTCGACAGGGTTTTCCTAAAGTGTTCTAAAGAACCTAACAGAATAGGATGACAAGGCATCTGCTCAACGATGTTGGTCAGCCTACCCTATTGATAAAGACACCCTTTTTAGTCGTTGAAATCCTATCCTAGCCTCTTTCGAGATCTAAGGGATTAAGTTATAATATTCATAGGCCGGTTCAAAACCCCTTGAAAATACTATAACCCATTGCTTATGAGGATCTTATCTTGCGTTTCTTCCGAATACTTACAAGTATTTTTAGTCTAGGATTCTTCCGAATACCTAACCTTCATCTAATAAATGGACATTTCCATGCCTCTTACAAGCCTAGATGGTGAAGCATTCATAAGCAAAGCAAATAAAGAACCAAAATAAATTTAAATATACCATTAAAAATAAAATTCAAACAACCATTAAATCAACCACACCCAAATAAGTTAGTCATGGTGGGGTTCAAAATATCCAAACACAAAGTCATGAAAAATTTGTTCCAACAACCCACAAAAATATAAAATAGCAGCAAAAAGGGAAGTTGAGAAGAAGCCTTCGACGCGCCACTGGAGGTCTCCTCTCGGCCACCGTGAACCACCTAGCTCGCTAGATCCTTTCGACTCCTAGCTCGCCACTCCTTGGAGCTTTATCAATGGAGGAATATCCCAAGGAAGAAGAAAGGAAAAGAGAATAAAAAATGTGATTTTTTGCTACCGTATGTGTCCTCCTCCCTTTTTTCTCCTTTTTTTTCTCCCCCGTGAGGTGTCATATATAATAAAAAATATCTAGGGGTAATGATGAGGTTGTTGGGTACAAAATACCCCTCATACCCCTAGAATCACATGTTGGGTGTGAACCTTATCCTCCAAGTGGCAGTGGTCCTCTGGCAGGTGGTTACAGCAGTCCTTCACGTGTAGAGACAACTGTCCAGTGCCAGCTGTCCTTATGTAGAAATATTTTTGTCTTTTTCTGCGCCGGAAATGCTAAGGTATTTCAATATACTTTAGCAACGTGTGATGCCGCGACACTACTTCCCAAAGAATCCTTTTTTCTTGCTATTCCCTACACACCACAAACAAACTGCACCTTTCCCTCAAACAACACCATTAAGAAATAAAATAGCACAACCACCACAAATGCACTATATACAACAACATGATCCTAAAATGCCTAAGATGAGCTTTTAAACAAACAATAACTTAAGTGAAAAAGGCCTTAAAAGTGGCCTTTTTAGGAAGTTAACACACCCCAAACTTAAGCTATTGCTTGTCCTCAAGCAATGGATAGCAGTTACATAAGCAGAATGTCATGGCAATTTTCTACAGTAAGGGCGTAGGAAAAAATTGAATTTCAACCCTCAGAAAAAAAATAAGCTTCAACATGCTAGACTTATCAAGAATTCAAGTACTTTTCCCTAGGTCAAGATCCCTTGTGGTAGTGTGTGTAAGTGATTGTATCCAATCTATACTTAGCAAACTTAGACTATTTCTAATCAAGCCCCCTAGTTTTTTCCAAAGCATTTACTTATTCATCAAGCACATTTTTACTCCCTTTTCTTTGATTTTTTTAATGCTGTTACGAAGAGAGTCAGCTCATTACACATACTCTCCCACACTCCCCCCGAGCTAGTTAAGTAGAGTCATCCGTGACTACTTTCATTCACTCATATGCACAAGGCTGCCATTTATTAAAGAAAGTTCTAGGCAATGCCACGGCAAAGAGGAGTGTCCCTCTACAGCTATGCCTATGCATTTATTCACAGTTTCATTTTTAAAGGAGTTTATTTTTGATTTTTCTTTTAAGCACAAACTATATTTCAATGCCAAAACTAACTAGTGTTCTTTCATAAAATTTTTCTAAATTTTCTAAGTATAGATAACATACAAATCGTGTAAAGGTTTTTCACAAAGAATCAAGCCCTAGAGTGAGTTCTATCATTCTCAACAGTCATTTACATTCAGATTCTAGCCTAACATTATCATCATCGGGTATCCTCAAAACATTTCATCTAATTTTCCTACCATTTTCTGATGCCATGGCATAAACCTATGCTAATGCTATCATGCATATAACCTACCAAGAACCATACCTCCCCCAAACTTAAGGGAAGCATTGTCCTCAATGCTGAAAGACAACTATACTAAATATAAACTATATGCCATGCAATGAAATGCAACCAAATGAGAATGGATGTAAGAGAGGTACCTCAATGAGTGTGTAGTGTTGCCTTGGAGGTGCTAACAGCTCCTCGTCGGGTGCGCTTGTGTATAGGTGCTGGGCTGGACTCGGACGAAGTGGAGTAATAATGCACAATATTGGAGCGTCCAGCCGTGGTTTTGATACATTTGCCACGACGTGGTGCAGGAGAAGGTTTGGGTGCTGGGACAGGGTTGGGTGTTTCTTCGACAGGGACAGTGACCGGATACTCAGGAGTTTCGGAACGGTGCGGAGTAAGACTCGGATCATCAGCGGGAGGATTGGCTGCATCTTGTTCAGGCTCTGGAGATGCCTCGACATTAAATGCAGGCAGAATTTCGTTTGGGAAGCCAGGGAAATTCCGTTGAACGTGGGGAATAATTTCTTGAAACATTGATTCCACCTTAACATCTCTATGTTTCACGTATCCAAAGAAGTTACGGATGTCACCGTGTAAAGCATGAAGGTGTGTCTGAGTCTGTATCACAGCTTCCTCGAGAGCAAGTAACATTGCCTCGGCAATTGATTGTGTAGTACCTGCAGATTGCTTATGAATAGATTTTTTAGATTTAGGATTTTCAAGTCCTAAGAGCAGTGGGAGTCTGGCTCTAGTGATGCCCGATAAACCAGGTAAAATTTCATCAAAAGCATTTTCCTCAACTTTTTTCTTACGACATAAAGCGGTAATTAAGTTAGGAAACACCAAAGCACGCAATAAGCGTGAAAGTGATACCGTCGTGTTGTGAGAAGTCGGCATGAGTTTATGCTTAAGGAAGTGATTCCATAACTTGGCGCGCGGCTGAAGACATTCTCGGTTGACCGAGTATCGACTCGTTTGACGTCCATTCCACTCAGTGTTTTCAAAACAAAGGTGATACCGTGTTGTGAGAAGTCGGCATGAGTTTATGCTTAAGGAAGTGATTCCATAACTTGGCGCGCGGCTGAAGACATTCTCGGTTGACCGAGTATCGACTCGTTTGACGTCCATTCCACTCAGTGTTTTCAAAACAAAGGTCCTCCAAGACCCCATCGTATGTGTTGCTATCAGCCTCTCTTCGAACTTGGCATGGTTATCCCAACATCCTGCAAATGAAATAACGATTAATAGCAGAAGGTGTAAAACGGATCTGCTTACCGCGAACGAAGATGAAGTGTTGGTTGGGCTTGGAAATATTTGCGTAGAACTCCTTAACCACCGAGGCATTCACCGAACCAGGATGATGGGTAAATTTCTTCCACTTGAGCGGTGTTACGATGTCCATAACATCGGGTCCAAATCCACCATCAGTTTCCACGGTAAAAATAAATCCTAACTCAAAAAAGAGTTTCCGGTTCTTGAAGTTTTGGAACCGAACCTTGGCCTCGTCATCTTCGAACTGTTGCCAAGCGGTAGTGTCGGTTGGAGTCGGTCTTGAACGCACCATTTTCGTGTGTATATGAAGCAAGAAAAATGATGGAAGAAACTTTTGAAAGCTTTAAAAACTTGGATGTATTTTGGCTATGGAGAGAATAACAAAGAAGAAGATGAATGAAGGAAAGAGAAAAGTAAAAGTTAAAATGAAAGAGAAAAAATTAATAAAGAAAGAGAAAAGAAAAAGTTAAAAATTTAAGAGGGAAATTGTGATAGGGGTTAAGAGAGGAGTGATTGGTGGGGGTTTGTGCGTACATGGGGAAGGAAAAAAACTGCCAAAGGTAATGATGGTGATAGGACAAGTCTGTGGAAAGAGAAAAGAATGTCAGAAATTAAATTAAATAAAAGAAACAAATCAAAGAATATCTCTCCAATTAATGCATTGTCCTTTCCTCCCTTTGGTAACCGCTCCTTGCACGGTTTGCAGCACTGTGGTCCCTACAAATCATATCAAAAATTAATTACAAAATAAAAATAAAATTAAAGAGAAACTTAAATTTTAAATTTTTATTTATGCACAGACACAAATTCAATGCCGTGGCGTCGAATTTTGGTTCTCCTTTGAGCACACTTCAATATCGTGCAGACGTAACACGTCCTTGTTGTGTGGTGGTGGAACTCCATTGTAGGCTTTCAGACGCTGGCCATTGACCTTGAAGATCGTCCCATTGTCTATTCTCTTGATGTCAACAGCTCCATGGGGATAGACATAATGCACCTCAAATGATACTGACCATCGAGATTTGAGTTTCCCAGGAAAGAGTTTGAGTCTGGATTTGTAAAGCAAGACTTGTTGCCCCTCATGAAAATGTCGTGGCATCAGCTTCTGGTCATGCCACTTCTTGGTTTTCTCCTTGTATATCCGAGCAATCTCATATGCTTATGCTCTAAACTCTTCCATTTCGTTAAGTTCAAGTAATCTCTGCTCCCCAGCTAGTTGAGCATTGAAATTCAATCGCTTGATGGCCCAATAAGCTTTGTGTTCAAGCTCAACCGGGAGATGACAAGCTTTACCATACACTAACTTAAAGGGTGACATCCCCAAAGGAGTCTTGAATGCAGTTCTGTACGCCCAAAGTGCTTCATCCAACTTTGGCGACCAATCCTTACGCCTTGGGTTTACCACTTTCTCTAAAATCTGCTTGATCTCTCGATTAGATATCTATGCTTGGCCATTTATCTACGGATGATATGTCATGGCAATCTTATGTCGAACTCCATATCTCTTCAATGCCTTGGCAATCAACTTGTTATCAAAGTGGGTTCCCTCATCACTAATGATAGCACGAGGTACTCCAAACCGAGTGAAAATATACTTGTGCAAAAACTTGAGTACGGTCTTGGAGTCATTCCTTGATGTTGCTATTGCTTCCACCCATTTTGACACATAATCCACAGCAAGCAATATATATAATTTTCATTCAGAAGATGGGAATAGTCCCATGAAATCGATGCCCTACACATCAAACAGTTCTATCTCCAAAATATTTTGCAGCGGCATTTCATTTCGTCTGGAGATGTTTCCAGTCTGTTGGCATCGATCACATCCTTTGTAAAATGCTTGGGCATATTTAAACAGAGTTGGGCCAGTAAAAGCCTGATTGCAGGACCTTAGCAGCAGTCCTTGCTCCACCAAAATGGCCTCCACTTGGGGCCGAATGGCAATGGTACAAAATATCACTTTGCTCCTCTTCAGGTACACATTGTCTAATGAGCTGATCGGCACAATGCTTGAATAAATATGGCTCGTCCCAAAAATAGTGCCTTGCATCGTGCTTGAACTTCTTTTTAGCCTGACTATTCAAATCAAAAGGCACAATTCCAGTAACAAGAAAATTAACAAGGTCAGCGTACCACGGGATTGTCGTGGCATATAAAATTTTCTCATCAGGAAATTTCTCTTGGATATCTACAGTCTCATGGCATTTAGAATTGTTCTCTAGCCTAGATAAGTGATCAGCAACTTGATTCTCAGTTCCTTTTCTATCTACCACCTATAAGTCAAATTCTTGCAAAAGTAAGATCCACCTAATAGCTCTAGGCTTGGCATCCTTTTTGTTCACTAAGTATTTTATAACCGAATGATCAGTGTGAACAATAACTTTAGTGCCTATTAGGTAGTTCTAAATTTATAAAAAAAAATACCACGACAAGTAATTCTTTCTC
Source organism: Hibiscus syriacus (assembly GCF_006381635.1). Lineage (NCBI taxonomy): Eukaryota > Viridiplantae > Streptophyta > Magnoliopsida > Malvales > Malvaceae > Hibiscus > Hibiscus syriacus. Next base: position 1,087,854 of record NW_024063263.1, on the reverse strand, counting down.
AGTGGTGGTGTAGTTCAATTGTGCTTCATTTAAAGTACATCTAGAGTAATAAATAAAATGAAACATTTTACATCGGCGTTTCCCCAAAACAGCTCTTACGACATAATCGCTTGCATCACACATCAGCTCAAATGGTGATGTCCAATCGGGGAGGGACTACAATGGGTGCCGAGATCAGTTGTCGTTTCAGCTTAGTAAATGCGCCGAGGCATAATTCGTCAAACACAAAGGGTTGGTTTTGTTGAAGCAATGTGCACAAGGGCTTAGAAATCCTGGAGAAGTCTTTGATAAACCTTCTATAGAATCCAGCATGTCCAAGAAAACTTCTTATGCCCTTGACCGAAGTTGGTGGTGGTAACTTTTCAATCACTTCAATCTTCGCCTTATCAACCTCAATACCCTGGTGAGAAATTTTATGGCCTAATACAATGCCTTCAGTCACCATGAAGTGACATTTTTCCCAATTTAAGACCAACTCAGCCTCCTCGCATCTCTTGAGAACTTTTGCTAAATTTCCGAGGCATCGTTCAAAATCGTCCCCACAAACAGAAAAGTCGTCCATGAAAATCTCCAGAAAATCCTCAACATGTCTGAAAATATGGCTTGCATACAGCGCTGAAATGTTACCGGGGCATTACAGAGTCCAAAAGGCATCCTCCTAAAGGCAAAAGTGCCATAGGGACAAGTAAATGTAATCTTCTCCTGGTCTTCTGGTGCGATGTGAATTTGATTGTATCTCGAGTACCCATCCAAAAAGTAATAGAATGCATTGCCGGCTAATCGATCCAACATTTGGTCGATGAAAGGTAGAGGAAAATGGTATTTCTTTGTAGCTTTGTTAAGTTTTCTATAGTCCATGCATATCCTCTATCCGATCACAGTGCGAGTGGGTAATAGCTCATTATCCTCATTAGTAACCACTGTCGTGCCTCCTTTCTTTGGAACACATTGGACAGGGCTCACCCATGAGCTATTTGAGATAGGGTAGATCACTCCAGCATCAAGCCATTTCATAATTTCTTTCATCACCACTTGCTTTATAACAGGGTTGAGTCTTCTTTGCGGTTCTATTGAATTACCGTGGCAATCTTCAAGCAAAATCTTGTGCATGCAGATCGTGGGACTGATGCCTTTCAAATCGGCCATAGTCCAACAAATTATTTTTTTATGCTGCATCAACACACTTAACAAACTTTGCTCTTGATTAGTAGTAAGGTTAGCAGAAATAATCACCGGTAAAGTCTCATTGCTACATAATTATACATATTTAAGATGCCCTGGCAATGTCTTAAGTTCTAGAGTGGGTGCATGCATTAATGAAGGCTTAGGAGGAATAAATTCATCAAGATTTAGAGGTTCAAAATTCATACATGATCTAGCTTGTAGTAAGCTAGATTGTTCCTCAAACATTGGAAAGTTGTCGGACTCCACTAAGCTTTCATCATCCACCCAATATTCATTTTCTGCTAGTTGAATAAAATTGTTCTGGCAAAGATGTTCAGTCTTTTCTTCAATCACTGAGTTCAATTCAGAAATGCCTTGGTATTCTTCAGTGTCATTAACATATTTGAGTGTTCGAAAAACATTGACAGTCACAAACTGATCAGCCACTCTCATGGTGAGTTCACCTTTTTCACAGTCTATCAAGATACGTCCAGTGGCTAGGAAAGGTCTTCCCAGAATAATTGGTGCCTTGGCATCAACTTCGCAGTCCAGAATTAAGAAGTTGACTGGAAACACAAACTTATCCACCCTTACTATGACATCCTCGACTCTCCCTTCAGGTTTCACATGGGATCTGTCGGCAAGTTATAAAATAACTGAGGTGGGTCTTGCATCTCCTATGCGAAGCTTCAAGAATATCGATTTCGGCATTAAGTTGACACTTGAACCAAGATCAAACAGAGCCTTTCCAACGAAATTAGCACCAATTGAACAAGGAATAATGAAGCTGCCCAGATCTTTTCTCTTTAGCGGAAACTTACTCAATGAAGAACAAAATTCTATTGTCGTGGCAACAGTCTCTACTTTTCTCTTATTGGTAGAGATTTCCTTCAGAAATTTGGCATACATCGGCATCTGCTCAACAGCTTCCAAGAGAGGTATGTTGATATGGAGCTGATCAAGAATGTCCACGAACTTCTTGAACTGAACTTCATCATTATGTTTCTTCAATCTTTACCGGAAGGGTGGGGGAGGTCTAGCTTCCTTAGCTGCAGGAATAGAATTTGCTTTTGTCTTGGCATCAGAATATGGTATCTTAGCAGAATCCTCCTCCTTGTCCTTCTCAGTAACTATATCATCATGTAATTCAACTTCAATAGTGGGATTATAATCGTCATGTTGTGGCCCACTATCCTTGACTTGTCGATTGATATGTGTTTCACTACTAAGAGTTAACACATTGTAGTGCTCTTTTCCAGGTGCTCTAATGACTTTAGTATCACTTGGCAAACGTCCTTGCTGATGCTCTTGTAATGCCGTAGAAATCTGACCAACTTGACCTTCCAAAGCTCTCAGAGACAAGCTTTGGCTTTGAAGTAAGGCGCCTTGACTATGAAGTAAAACTCCTTGATTCTTAATTGAAGTAGAATGGTCTTGCAGCATTGTCTTCGTAGTGGATATGAACTCTTGAATTGTAGCTTCCAATGAACTCATGCTTGCTGAAGATGAAGCTCCTTTGTTGGAATTATGCCATGGCATAGCATTTTGGTAACCTTGAGGCTCATTTTGATTCTGCTGCCGAGTAGGTTGATTAACATTGTGGGCTCCTTGATTTCCCCATGAAAAATTGGGATGCTGACGCCATTCAACATTATAAGCATTAGAATAGGGATTGTTGTTGCCTCGATTGTAATTACCTACAGTGTTGATGGACTCACGGTTAGTTGGGCATTCGCTCTCGTGATGATTGCCTTGGCATAACAGACATGCCAGGCTAGTTGCTTTTACTTCCTTCACATCAGTGGAACGTTGTAAGTTCTTCAACATATTAGTGATGGCTGAGAGTTGAGCGGACACGGAATCCTTGGTATCTAACTCAAATGCTCAAGGTGTTCTCTTTCCACTCCCAAGCCTTGAGGAAGGAAACTGATAATCATTATTAGCAATTCTCTCCAATATAGCAAATGCCTCAGTAGGTGATTTATCCTGCAATGTCCCATTTGCCGAGGCATCCAGTAACATCCTCGTGGGTGCATTGAATCCATTATAGAACATGACTACTTGAGTCCAATCATGAAAACCATGATTTGAACACTTCCAAAGCAAACTCTTGTAACGATCCCAACACTCATACATGGATTCTTCGTCGCCCTGGCGAAAAGAAGATATTTCATTCCTTAGCTGCGTATTCATGTTTGGTGGGTTGTACCTCAATAAGAAACTCTTGCAAAGATCAGCCCATGATTCCATAGAACCGGCTGGTACACCACTCAACCAAGCCCTTGCTCGGTCACGCAATGAATATGGAAAAAGCTTTAATTTCAGAAAATCCTCATGCACTCCTTCTTGGCGAAAAGAATCACAAACTTCCAGAAAATTACGAATGTGCTGCCTGGCATCTTCAGTTGGCATACCCCCAAACTGCCCAATAGAATTCAACATGTTGAACATGACTGGTTTTAGCTCGAAATGTGCAGCTTGAATTTCAGGTGCCACAATCCCAGGATTCAGATCATCCAGCATCGGATTTAAGTGATCGCGAATAACGCGTGGCCAACAGCAGGATCAGCATTGTCTAATGCCACGATCCTGACCAATGCCTGGTTTCCAATCGATACAATTTCTTTGAGAACGTCTTCTTCTTCTAAAGAGTCTTTCAATCTCAGGTTTTATTGGTTCCAAAGGCTCTTCAAAATTTCTTCTAGCATACACTAGGATAAAACCTGAAAATAAAAAAAATATCAAGTAACTATACACAAATAAAAATGCAAAACAAAATAAAATGCTCTGGCAAAACTAATAACTTCAGGCGCCAATCCCGGCAACGGCGCCAAACTTGTTCGCTTGTGTGAGTACTAAATTATACGCAAATAATGTGCAAGTATACACAATCGCTCAAGTAATATATATGAGTGAGTATCGTCTCCACAGGATTGGGTGAAATTACAAAGTCTAACCAAAGCAATGCATTTCTATCTAAGTATAGTTAGTCTTGATTATATAAATGTCACGGCAATGTAAATGTGTATGCTGGATATTTAGTGATGGTATGATGGTGTAGCAAATGAAAATGCAATGGCAATGATGGATGTTTGATGTTGAGTATGGTGAAATGTCAAGGCAATGAAAAATGGTAAAAATAGTAGATAAAGATAAAATGAAAGAAAATAATCCTCACGTGACAAGCTTCCAAGAATGAATGGTAGGGATTGATCTACGGATGCTAAACTTATTTCTCAAGTATATTTAAGCTAACTAGTCTTTACTTACTCGACAGGGCTTTCCTAAAGTGTTCTAAAGAACCTAACAGAATAGGATGCCAAGGCATCTGCTCTCACTCAACGATGTTGGTCAGCCTACCCTATTGATAAGACACCCTTTTAATCGTTGAAATCCTCCTAGCCTCTTCCGAGATCTAAGGGATTAAGTTATAATATTCCTAGGCCGGTTCAAAGCCCCTTGAAAATACTATAACCCATTACTTATAAGGAACTTATCTTGCGTTTCTTCCGAATACTTACAAGTATTTTTAGTCTAGGATTCTTCCGAATACCTAACCTTCATCTAAGAAATGGACATTTCCATGCCTCTTACAAGCCTAGATGGTGAAGCATTCATAAGCAAAGCAATAAAGAACAAAATAAACTTAAATATACCATTAAAAATAAAATTCAAACAACCATTAAATCAACCACACCAAATAAGTTAGTTCATGGTGGGGTTCAAATATCCAAACACAAGTCATGAAAATATTTGTTCCAACAACCCACAAATAAATATAAAATAGCAACAAAAAGGGAAGTTGAGAAGAAGCCTTCGACGCGCAACCGGAGGTCTCCTCTCGGCCACTGTGAACCACCTAGCTTGCTAGCTCCTTTCGGCTCCTAGCTAGCCACTCCTTGGAGCTTTATCAATGGAGGAATATCCCAAGGAAGAAGAAAGGAAAAGAGAAAATAAAAAATGTGATTTTTTGCTACCGTATGTGTCCTCCTCCCTTTTTTCTTCTTTTTTTCTCCCCCATGAGGTGTCATTTATAATAAAAAAATATCTAGGGGTAATGATGAGGTTGTTGGGTGAAAAATACCCCTCATACCCCTAGAATCACATGTTGGGTGTGAACCTTATCCTCCAAGTGGAAGTGGTCCTTTGGCAGCTCTGGCAGGCAGTTACAGCAGTCCTTCACGTGTAGAGACAGATGTCTAGTGCCAGCTTTCCTTATGCAGAAATATTTTTTTTGTCTTTTTCTGCGCCGGAAATGCCAAGGCATTTCAATCTACTTTGGCAACGTGTGATGTCGCGACATTACTTCCCAAAGAATCCTTTTTTCTTGCTATTCCCTGCACACCACAAACAAACTGCACCTTTCCCTTAAACAGCACCATTAAGAAATAAAATAGCACAACCACCACAAATGCACTATATGCAACTACATGATCCTAAAATGCCTAAGATGAGCTTTTAAACAAACAATAACTTAAGTGAAAAAGGACTTAAAAGTGGCCTTTTTAGGAAGTTAACACACCCTCAAACTTAAGCTATTGCTTATCCTCAAGCAATGGATAGCAGTTACATAAGCAGAATGTCATGGCAATTTTCTACAGTAGGGGCGTATGCCAAAATTGAATTTCAACCCTCAGAAAAAAAATAAGCTTCAACATTCTAGACTTATCAAGAATTCAAGTACTTTTCCCTAGGTCAAGATCCCTTGTGGTAGTGTGTGTGGGTGATTGTATCCAATCTATACTTAGCAAACTTAGACTATTTCTAATCAAGCCCCCTAGTTTTTTCCAAGGCATTTACTTATTCATCAAGCACATTTTTACTCCCTTTTCTTTGATTTTTTTAATGCTGTTACGAAGGGAGTCAGCTCATCACACCTACTCTCCCACACTCTAGATGAAAGGGAGCATACCTTCCACCCCCGAGCTAGTTAAGTAGAGTCATCCCGTGACTACTTTCATTCACTCATATGCACAAGGCTACCATTTATTAAATAAAGTTCCAGGCAATGCCACGACAAAGAGGAGTGTTCCTCTACAGCTATGCCTAAGCATTTATTCACAGTTTCATTTTTAAGAGAGTTTATTTTTTATTTTTCTTTTAAGCACAAATTATATTTCAATGCCAAAACTAACTAGTGTTCTTTCATAAAAATTTTCTAAATTTTCTAAGTATAGATAACATACAAATCGTGTAAAAGTTTTTCACAAAGAATCAAGCCCTAAAGTGAGTTCTATCATTCTCAACAGTCATTTACATTCAGATTCTAGCCTAATTGTATCATCATCGGGTATCCTCAAAACATTTCATCTAACTGTTCTACCATTTTCTGATGCCATGGCATAAACCTATGCTAATGCTATCATGCATATGACCTACCAAGAACCATACCTCCCCTAAACTTAAGGGAAGCATTGTCCTCAATGCTAAAAGAGAACTATACTAAATATAAACTATATGTCATGCAATGAAATGCAACCAAATGAGAATGGATGTAAGAGAGGTACCTCAATGAGTGCGTGGTGTTGCCTTGGAGGTGCTAGCAGCTCCTCGTCGGGTGCGCTTGCGTATAGGTGCTGGGTTGGACTCGGACGAAGTGGAGTAATAATGCACAATATTGGAGCGTCCAGCCGTGGTTTTGTTGCATTTGCCACGACGTGGTGCATGAGAAGGTTTGGGTGCTGGGATAGGGTTGGGTGTTTCTTCGACAGGGACAGGGACCGGATAATCAGGAGTTTCGGAATGGTGCGAAGTAGGACTCGGATCATCAGCGGGAGGATTGGCTGCATCTTGTTCAGGCTCTGGAGATGCCTCGACATCAAATGCCGGCAGAATTTCGTCTGGGAAGCCAGGGAAATTCCGTTGACCGTGGGGAATAATTTATTGAAACATTGATTCCACCTCAGCATCTCTATGCTTCACGTATCCAAAGAAGTTACGGATGTCACCGTGTAAAGCATGCAAGTGTGTCTGAGTCTGCATCACAGCTTCCTCGAGAGCAAGTAACCTTGCCTCGGCATTTGATTGTGTAGTACATGCAGATTGCTCATGAACAAATTATTTAGATTTAGGATTTTCAAGTCCTAATAGCAGTGGGAGTCTGGCTCTAGTGATGGCCGATAAACTAGGTAAAATTTCATCAAAAGCATTTTCCTCAACTTTTTTCTTACGACATAAAACGATAATTAAGTTAGGAAACACCAAAGCACTTGCCTTTTTACCTAAACAGTCGTTAACTTGCTAAACAATAATACGACCAACATCGATTGGACGGGATTCCATTATAGAATGTAAAAGCAATAAGCGTGAAAGTGATACCGTCGTGTTGTGAGAAGTCGGCATGAGTTTATGCTTAAGGAAGTGATTTCATAACTTGGCGCGCGACTGAAGACGTTCTCGGTTGACCGAGTATCGACTCATTTGACGCCCATTCCACTCAGTGTTTTCAAAACAAAGGTTCTCTAAGACCCATCGTATGTGTTGCTATCAGCCTCCTCTTCGAACTTGGCATGGTTATCCACAACATCCTGCAAATGAAAATAATGATTAATAGCAGAAGGTGTAAAACGGATCTGCTTACCGCGAACGAAGATGGAGTGTTGGTTGGGCTTGGAAATATTCGCGTAGAACTCCTTAAACACCGAGGCATTCACCGAACCAGGATGACGGGTAAATTTCTTCCACTTGAGCGGTGTTACGATGTCCATAACATCGGGTCCAAAACCACCATCAGTTTCCTCAATAAAAATAAATCCTAACTTAAAAAAGAGTTTCTGGTTCTTGAAGTTTTGGAATCGAGCCTTAGCCTCGTCATCTTCGAACTGTTGCCAAGCGGTAGTGTCGTTTGGAGTCGGTCATGAACGCACAATTTTCGTGTGTATATGAAGCAAGAAAAATGATAAAGGAAGAAACTTTTGAAAGCTTTAAAAACTTGGATGTATTTTGGCTATGGAGAGAATAACAAAAGAAGAAGATGAATGAAGGAAAGAGAAAAAGTAAAAGTTAAAATGAAAGAGAAAAAATTAATAAAGAAATAGAAAAGAAAAAGTTAAAAATTTAAGAGGGAAAATGTGTGATATGATGGTTAAGAGAGGAGTGAGTGGGTGGGGGTTTGTGCGTGCATGGAGAAGGAAAAAAACTGCCAAAAGGTAATGATGGTGATATGACAAATAAATATAAAATAGCAACAAAAAGGGAAGTTGAGAAGAAGCCTTCGACGCGTCACCGGAGGTCTCCTCTCGGCCACCGTGAACCACCTAGCTCGCTAGCTCCTTTCGGCTCCTAGCTTGCCACTCCTTTCGTCATGTTCAGGTCTCTCCCCTTTATATGTATATATATATATATATATATATATATATATATATATATATATATATATATGAATCATTATCAATCAAAGTAAAAAATGGCGAAAATGGAAGTGAGAATCCTCGCAGTGTCGACAATGATTTTGGCAATGTTATTCCCGGTGGTTAATGGACAAACGACGACAGTGGAAGCGGAAAAACCGATCGGCGATGCAACCGATAACAAAGAGGTGGAAGAATTAGGGAGGTTTCCGGTGGAAGAGAACAACAAGAAGGTTAATCAGTTGGAGTTTGAGAATGTGGTTCAAGCCGCCAAACAGGACACCAAATACTTTCTCAAGATCGAAGCTTCGGACAAGGGGGAGAATAAGACATTTTCTGCTGTGGTTCTGGTGCAATCTGGAAAGAATGAGTTGGTTAGCTTCACCTAATGAATAACTTCATCATTCCAATTTTATTATATCTAAGGATCCATATATGTAATTTCATTTCTTTATTAGTTGCATTGCAAATTTACAATCACAATAAGATCATCATTGCAAGTTTAATATTTTTGGTGAAAATTACTCAAATAAGTCACTTGACTATACCACACTTTTTAACCGCGTCTCTTGATTATGAAAAGTTATAAAAATGTTACCCTAAAAGTAACAAGTTGGTCATTTTCGGTTAAAATATAATAAAAAATTACGTGAGAGTTAATAAAACTAGCATAACAACGAATTTAGCATCAATTTTTTTTATTTTAATTTCGTATATTTATACAAAATTGACCCTCAATCTTTTAATATTCTACCAATTTAAGCCCTAAAATACCAAACTTCTTCTTTTTCTATTCTAAAGGGTTTTCTCCTTACTAAAACTATTATTCTTCAAGGTTAGTGGAGTTTGGGATTTATGGTAATCAATGAGATTTTGGGGTTGGGATACATATGGTAATTATTGGGGGTTAGGATTTGGGTTGAGGATTATGATTTAGGGTTTACAGTTGGGATTTAAGAGTAACTGTGGTCGTTTGATTGTTTTCGGAATAGTTACATTTACCAAGTAGATGTGGTTATCAGCATGGTTAGCCCTCATCAGAAAGCTAATGGGGTATGGCTTGGTTGTGAGTTGAGTAGTTTTCTAAAGGGGAAGAGTAATAATTATTTGGGTAAACTACACAGATCATCACAATACTTTGCTCTATTTCCTATTTCTCTCAATGTACTTTAAAACTAGTCAATTTCATCAGTTAAACTTAAAATAATTGACATATTTAGTCACTTGGTCGTTTCCTTCACTAACGGTCGTTTCCCCCACTGCCACCTTAAGCCCACCTACACAATGATATAGCGAAGGCGAAGGGACATTACCACATGGGTTTTGTTCGGAACTAGGCAAGGAACTTAGTGGTGAAGGTGATGAGATGCAACGACAATGGAATCAGCTGAAAATCGCAAAAATCAGTAGTGACATCATAATGTCGTTAGTGGGAGAAACGATCGATTGACCAAAATTTTCAATTATATTAAGTTCAGTGATGAAATTAACCAGTTTTAAAGTATAGTGAGTGAAATAGAAAATAGAACAAAGTACATTGATGATCCGTGTAATTTGGCCTAATTATTTATCTTATTTTTTTTTAACTATTTTTGTTTTTTATTTATTTTTAATGATTAAAAATATTTATTTAATCCACTTCATAACACCGTTAGAAACGTAATAGTGGAGTGACCCAAAAAGTCCAATGTCTTAAGTTTAGTGAGCAAATGGAAAAATTGAAAGTACAGTGAGTGAAATAGGAGATAGAGTAAAGTTCAGTGAGTAAATGTGTAATTTACCCTTCTTTAATTTTATAATTTGAGACTTTAGGTTAGAGAAAGTTGTAATTAAACCACTAATTAAATTAGGTACATAAGATAATTGTATGGTTGTATTATTATAATTTTCAAATAACGAGGCAATGTTCATTTTTCAATGAGTTAATAGTGTATCTTTCGCTTTATGTTTAGGAGGTGATCACTAGTAATTCCCGAAGTAAATCAACATCCTTTTCAAAAGCAATACCATGATTTCTCAAACTTTAAGGCAATGTTAATTTACTTTTATCAATGACAAAGCTTTCGCATTAACATGCTCGAAGGTGATCGTCATCGGTCTTAGTAAACTAACATCATTTTTCAAACTTTGCATCCATAGTAAATGTTAGAATAAATAAAGTTTCGAACTCAAAATTTTCAAACTTTAAATATAGGGTAATCGAATAGATACTAATTTTTGGATATTATAGGGGTGTTAACCCTTATCCACGTATATCTAACTCTCGAACTTATTTTCTAGAACCCCATTCAACTCGTCGAAACCCATCCTACCGATGCCCCACGATGAGAATTATGCACGAAGCAGCAATGTGGAAGCAAACTTGTCAAGACAACCAATGTTTTTGACTCTCAGGCTGTTCAACCAATACCCTCTTTGGATAGTCAGTACACCTCAATTAATCGCCCTAGAAATATATCGTACTAAGCACCATGACGACAGAACTGCAGCAATAGTCAACTGTTATCGGTTAATCGTTTTTTAATGGTTAGTATAATTCAATAACCGTTATAACAATTAACCAGACTGTTTATATTAAATGGTACGATCAACTAACCGCGAACACCTCTAATTTAAAAACATATTTATTGTATTAATACGTTATATAATAGAGATTTAATTAACCAGACTGTTTTTTATACTGTCCATGTTAGTAGGTAAAAATTATAGAATAGTACGTTATTCAATTATCGTCATTCTTAATAATAAGTTGGTTTTCTTGAACTTAGAGGTTTTTCTCAATATGAGTTTTGCATCAAATTTGAATTTTATTTATATGCAAAAAGTAAGAGTCTATGTTGATAAATAATTACGATTCAATATAAGAGCATGCAGGAAATGAATTTGATGATAAATGAATTGTTGTTATTCTTCGAGGTTTCAGGTTCGAGTATAAAAAATATCATAGGTGTGAGCATTCAATGTCAAACGGTTGAAACAACAACAACAAAACACTATTCTTATATGCAATGGGATAAGGGGAGGTAGAGTAATAGGTTGCCCCCAACGCCAGGTTGAGAGCAGCTTCCGTGGAAGACCTCTGGCGGTCAAAAAATTAAAAATAAAGATAAAATACAATGCGTGTATAAATAAATAAAACAATACATAATTAAGCAGTCTTCATATGCAGTTTTCATATACGTGTCTGTAGTGGTTAAAAGTTATCTTTAAACAAATTATATATTGTATTTACTCCAGATTAATAAAGAAATTATTATCAGTTGATCTATGAAATATCAGGTTTATTGAGTAAAGTAAAAGTTTGAAGTTTATGAATGAAATAAATTGGGTTGAAAAACTCACTCATAATAAATTTCTGTAAAACATGTTTCAAATTAATTAATTAATAAATCAAATATAGATAATTAAATAAAAAGTATAATATTAAATTGATAAATTAAGACATCAACTACAAATTTAGTTTAGTAATTTTAAATTCATTACTAATTTTTTTATATTAATTGATGAAGAAATTAAGGGAAAACTTTAATTAATAAGTAAAAAATCCTAGCTTTCCTTATTAAGTAAAAGAATACCAACTTCAGATCAGATCAGTTTCTTTTCACTGCTCGTTTTCGATATCTTCAGTTTATTCCTTTCTCTCTGTTATCTCTAGGTGACCCCTTTCTCTTCAGTTTCAATTGGGGTCGCCTAAAATCGCAAAAAAAGAAGAAAATTTTTGAAAATTTTGGAAGAAGGAAGAAAAACCCAAATTTCTCACTGAATTTCTAAATTATTAGTCAATTTTGATCCAATTTTTATTTTTTGGATTTATTTTTCAACCATGTCGGAAATGGCCAACACCGATCCGGAAGGAATCGACGCCGTGCGGATGACATGGAACGTTTGGCCGCGGACCAAAGTCGAAGCCAGCAAGTGTGTGATACCGTTGGCGGCTACCATCGCTCCGATCCGCCCGCATCCGGACATCCCCACGCTCCCTTACGCGCCTCTACGGTGCAGGACGTGTTCAGCTGCTCTCAACGCCTTCTCGCGCGTAGACTTCACCGCCAAGATCTGGATCTGCCCTTTCTGTTACCAGCGCAACCATTTCCCACCTCACTACGCCATGATCTCCGAGACGAACCTCCCGTGTGAACTCTACCCGCAGTACACCACCGTGCAGTATTCGCTCTATCCCGATCCGAACAACCCTGCCAGTGCTCCTCAATTGCAGCCGGTGTTTGTATTCGTCTTGGACACTTGCATGATCGAGGAAGAGCTTGGGCTTGTCAAATCAGCGATGAAGCAAGCGATTGGGTTGTTGCCGGAAAACGCACTTGTTTGGGTTCGTTTCGTTTGGGACTCAAGCACATGTCCATGAATTGGGGTTCTCGGATATGTCGAAGGTCTATGTTTTCAGGGGTAGTAAGGAGGTTTCCAAAGAGCAGGTGTTGGAGCAGTTGGGCCTCGGTGCTTCCGGGCGGCGGCCAGCTCCTGGGTATCCGAAAGGCCTACAAAATGGGTACACGGATACTGGTGTTAATAGGTTCTTATTGCCTGCTTCTGATTGCGAATTCACGCTGAATTCGGTGTGTGTTATTATCATTTTTTGTGGGAAATCATCTTTGAAGTTATTAAACTTTTTATGAATTGATTGGTGGGTTTTACTGTAGTTGTTGGATGAGTTACAAACGGATCAATGGCCTGTAAAAGCGGGACAGAGAGCTTTAAGGTGCACCGGGGTGGCCTTAAGTGTTGCAGCTGGATTGCTTGGAGCATGCATGCCAGCTACTGGTGCTCGGATTGTTGCCCTGGTTGGTGGTCCATGTACTGAAGGTCCTGGGACGGTAATGCCACTGAACACTTTGTTTAGCTGCTGAATTCTTACGAATAAGACGATTAAATGATACAAATCAAATTTTATATAGTTGAAAAGCATATATAATTCGTTTTATCATGGGTAGTAAGAAGTTTATTGACCAACACTCAAACCCAATTCAAATAGCATATATGGAGCTGGATATGGTTTGTTGTAACTTGTATAGATTATGGTCCATATATTTGCTGCCATCCTGAAAACTCTATTCAATGTTACACCACTGGTATATTGGCGGGTTTTATTTTTCTGTATGGTTACAGTTTCTTTTCTATAGTGGTTGCTATGTTGCTCGAACTCTTCATTTTTCATTAAGTATCAGTGTCCGTCACTTCTTGGTCAACACATTCTTGTTTGTCTTCGCTCATCAAGATGATAGCGGTTTTTATGATTTTTGCAGATTGTATCAAAAGATTTGTCGGAGCCTGTGCGTTCCCATAAAGATCTTGATAAGGATGATGCACCTTATTTTAAGAAAGCTGTCAAATTCTATGATAGTCTTGCTAAACAGTTGGTTAGCCAGGGTCATGTTCTCGACCTTTTTGCATCAGCTCTTGATCAGGTGTGTCTGAGCAACCTTTTAGGTTCTTGAATTATATTTGAACTCCTTTTTGTTCTCAAATCTGTCTGTAATATTTCTGTTGTCAATGTTCCTTCCAAACTCGACTCGCTTCTTAGGAATGGATTCACTTGAAAAAATTTTGGTTCTTTTTTGTCTTTTAACTGGTCCCATGTATTTAATTTAAACATTGATGAACCTGTTGAAGCAGGTAAGATATAAGGACATCTAATTTTATTTGAAGCTTAAACAACCCAATATTTAATTCTTAGTTTGCAGAACTTACTTTTCTCTCTCTTCCATTTGGATTTTACTCATTAATTTTTAGTGAATATATTTTGCAGTGGAAATATGATAACATTTGATGTTTTCCCCCTTTCTTATTAGCTTGGTAGCTAGTACTGTAAATGCTTTATATGCAAGAAATTGTGGATGTAATACTTATCATGTTTAACATGGGTGCAAATCTTTCATTTAAATGAATGCTAATGACTTCAGACATAGTAATCCTGACATTGTGAACTGTACATAAGTATTTAATTGGTATTTGTGTGTTCTCAGGTTGGGGTCGCTGAAATGAAAGTTGCAGTTGAAAGAACAGGTGGCCTCGTTGTTCTAGCAGAAAGTTTTGGTCATTCTGTATTCAAAGACTCTTTCAAGCGCATGTTTGAGGATGGGGAACAGTCTCTTGGCCTCTGTTTTAAGTTAGTTTCTCTTTTCACACCATCTCTTGTTCAACCTTTTTACTATAATACTTTTCCCTGCTTGTTGGTAAGTTACTATATAGTTGCATTTTTAATTTCTTAATTTACATTTTTGCTCCAATTCCAGACGGCATTGTGTGTGTTTTATTGAGTTCTAAATGTGTCAACCACCCTGAATGCTTTTAAGTTCTGATATCACTCAGCACTAGGTGAAGCTGCACCAAAGAGTGCAAACTTTTGAAATAAAAGTTCGTTTGAACTTGCTATTTTTCTTGACGCAGAGCAAAATTTGTGAAATTGTAAATGCTGGTATTTTGTGTAGTCATACTCTGTTTTCTGGCTTAATAGATTTTTTATGTAAATTTTGCCAATGGGAGTGCTTGCATCTTTTAAAGTAATAAAGGTATACCTTCCTGCAGTTGGGAGTTTAATTTCTGATTTCAAATGTAGTGCTGATTGCTGTAAATGAACTGTATCTGTAACTTACGCGCTCATGCTGTAGCTTAAGTTTGTGCATTGGCATGCATTATCTGTAACCTCTGATTTGCTGTGGCATGATTTGGAGCACCCAGAAATATGAACTATGTTAGCTTTAGTATACAATTCAAACTCATTATTTGCTCTTTTTTCTTTTTCCTAGTGGCACCCTTGAGATCAACTGTTCTAAAGACGTCAAGATCCAGGGGGTTATTGGGCCTTGCACATCTTTGGAGAAGGTTGGGCAATCTAGAAAATTTGTTACATCGGCCAATATCTTGACACAGACACTATAAATTGTATACACAGTTTACTTGTATTTATGGAGACTTAAGCTGATAACTTCGAGGATTGCAGAAGGGACCTAATGTTGCTGACACAGTCATTGGTGAGGGGAACACTACAGCATGGAAAATGTGTGGTCTTGACAAGAGCACTTGTTTGACGGTTTTATTTGATCTTTCATCTAGTGACCGATCAAATGCTCCTGGAGTTGCAAATCCACAGCTCTATTTGCAGTTTCTTACAAGGTTTGCTGCACAAACTACTGAAAGGACCTTTTTTATTTAGATTAAAACTATATGTTTAATTTTTCTTTTAATTTGCTGCTGTCTAAATAGCACCTAAGTGTATCTTTTTGTTTCTTCCTTTTCGTTCTATTTTATGTTTTGTTAGATTCAATGCTGGTAGGTCAGCTGATCTGTATAAGTTTCAGTGCCATACATGTCTTGGTTTGGATAGTGTAAGAATTAATTACTGCTAACGGTGAATAATATCTCCTTTTTAGGAACTAATTCAAGGTTTTGATCAAGAGACTGCGGCTGTTGTAATGGCAAGATTAACTTCCCTGAAAATGGAGATGGAGGTAATTTAGGACGTCTTTTATTCAACTTTCTACCTGTTTCTTATCTCATTTGAATGTGCTTATTGTCAACTTATAATTTACTTAGCTGATATGTGCTCTTCTTATTTCATTATTCTATTTTTTATTGAATAATTTCCACTCTTATTATGTGTTCATGTTATTGGATATGAATACTCTCTTAACCCTCATAGCTTTTAGTGGTTCTTACACCCCCTTGTTATAATTTCTATGTATTTTTTGGCACCTTGCCGAACAAGTACATGTTTCTCAGTTGATTGTAATTAGTTCTTTATTTGTTACTTAATCCCTCGATTGATCATGGCTTTCTGTTTCTTTTAGGAGGGGTTTGATGCTACTAGTTGGCTAGACCGGAATCTCATTCGACTTTGTTCCAAATTTGGTGACTATCGAAAGGATGATTCATCATCTTTTACATTAAACCCTTGTTTTTCTTTGTTTCCTCAGTTTGTGTTTAATCTACGGCGATCACAATTTGTGCAGGTAATAATCCTTTTTCCTAATTTGCTACCTTTTTTAACAATATTTACTTGACCTATGTTCATAATGGCCTTTTCCCCGTTTTCTGTGACAGGTTTTTAACAACAGTCCAGATGAAACTGCCTATTTCCGCATGTTATTAAACAGGGAAAATATTACAAATGCTGCTGTCATGATTCAGCCATCATTAATAGCATATTCATTTAATTCGCTACCCCAACCAGCGTTATTGGACGTGGCCTCCATTTCGGCTGATCGTATTCTCTTACTGGATTCATATTTTAGTATTGTAATTTTCCATGGCATGACGATAGCACAGTGGCGCAACATGGGTTACCAGAACCAGCCTGAACATCAGGTAAGATCATTTCGTGCATTCCTCCTGAATCTAGAGCTTAATGTATATTTATTTCAGAACCACCATGTATGTGCAAATTTCAGTCATGCCTGAAGTTGAAGTCATACTAATGTGCTCAAGTTTCATGTAGTATAGTGAAGTTTCATGTTTATAAACCATTTTGTATGCTCGTAGCCTATGATTCTATTGTCTAAATCTTTCATTTCCCCCCTTTCCTCAGGCATTTGCACAGCTTTTGCAAGCTCCCCAGACGGATGCACAAATGATTATTCGGGAACGCTTCCCTGTCCCTAGATTGGTTGTGTGTGATCAACATGGATCCCAGGCCAGTATATTTCATTTAAGACTTAATCTTTTTGAAAAAAGTATTTCTTTGGATATATAAAAGTTGTTCTTGGTTTACCATTGTGAAAATCATTTCAATGTGAACACAATCTTTGAAAGAAAATTTGACCAAACATTATAAAATTGGCTCAAATTAAGTAACATTTTTATAGTTGTTAGATGAACAGTTTAATTTTATGGGTTTTAGCGTTCGTTACCTTAATCGGTATATGGTAATCACAAATCGTTTTCTTTACCAAACATTATAAATTAGCTCAAATTAAGGGTTTTATTTTTATTTTTGTTTCCTTGAGCAGGCTAGATTTTTATTGGCAAAGTTGAACCCCTCAGCAACATACAATAATGCAAATGAAATGGCTGCTGCTGGATCAGATGTAATCTTTACGGATGATGTAAGCTTACAAATCTTCTTCGAGCATCTCCAGAAATTGGCTGTACAATCTTAATCTTAAAAAAATAGTGGGAAGGCTTGTGATTTCGGGTTCCAAACCGATTTCTTTCATCTCTTTGAGAAAGAACATAGCATCATTCAACTTCCCAATTCCGGCATAAGCATGGATTATCGAGTCGTAAATCTCTAAAGGCGGCCGCAGAACGTAATCCTCCACTTCTTGTAGTGCTGCGACTATGCATTGGTCATTCTCTCTTCACATAACAATCCTATAAGCTTTTCATAGTTCAGTTCATTGATTCTTGATTTCTCTGTGTTCTTCCACATATGAAAAACCTGTCCAGAAATACATGACTTTTAGAATTGCAAAGAATAATCAAATTGGAAACTAGAGAACATCCCATGTTCTGCAGTATTCACTGTAGTTTCCCATCCATTTTCTAACACAAACCATTATGTTTTCCACCTCTTTCTCAGAGGCCAAACACGGTTCCATTTTTATTCAGTTCAAATAAAGAATCATAACAAATCATCAAATCCTTGAGACTCAAGTTCCAAATTTAGTAAAAATCTGAACTTTAAGGACTATATACTGTATCTTCCCATTCATTCTCTAACCCAAACTTTCCTATTCTCCATCTCTTTCTCAGAAACCAAACAAGGTCCCATCTTCTCCAAATATAAAACTAAATCATTAAATCCTAGAAACCTTCGTTCCAAATTTAGTGAAAAAAACTGAACTCTTAAGGATTATATAATGAAATACCCAGAAAGAGCAAAAAAGAAACGAACCTGGAGGATTTCATTGAATCTGGAGGCATGCCTGAGAAATCTAATGGCAGCCCAGAAATCATTTTTGGTCCAATCTCCGTCATGTCGAAGAATTTGCAAAGGGCAAGAGCCCTCCTTCTCCAGCTTTTCAAGTAAGACCCTGAGCCTCCAGTGGTGACGATAAGTCTCGGCAAGAAGCGTGGTATGGTTTCTGGAAGAACCACCATCCGGCGGAGGCGGCGGCGATGGGCGGGGAGAGGAGAGGCAACAAGAACAGCAATACCTGGTTCGTTTTGGGAATTGGGTTTTGATGAAAACCGATTTTTTGTTGGAATATGAGTTGTACAAATATAAAAAAATAAAGTTGATAAGAAATTTTATAACACAAAAATTAGTTTAGTTTAATAAGAATATAATGTTAATTCATATTGGACATCAATTAAATTTAAAAATACATAAAAAAAATTATTGTAAACAATAGCACATAAAAATTTCGTTAAAATAAAAAATATATATTTAGTGTTATTTAAAGGCCTTTAAACTTTTGAAAAAAAGAAGAAAAAAAATTTAGTGTAGCCCTTGAATTTTTTCTGCACTCAATGTGATCCTTAAACTGAGAAAAAATCAATCTAACTCTTTGACTAACGGAATCAAACATTAATCGTAACGATGCTTACACGACAATTCACAAAATTTATTTGATTGATGTGATAGTTCACGATATTGTTGTGGTAGTGCATGATTGAAGATGATGGGATAAATGAGCTTAATTGATTTTTTTACTAAGTTCGAGGGTCTAATTGATTATTTTTAAAAGTTTAAAGATATAATTAATTTTTTAAAAATTAAACATTATTTAAATTTAAAATATAAAATATAAACCGTTATTAAGATATTTAATACATTAAATATAAAATACTAAAAATAAATTATTAAAAAATTATTTTAAGGACCAAATATGTATGTATGTATGTATGTATGTATCAAAAGTGTTTATATATACCCGTATATATGTAGAAATGTCCTGTAAGATTGGGATAAACTACGGTCGAGAAGGGGACGATTTGTCGCCGCCGTACATGTCGACTCATATCATGAAAACCATGAAAGTAGGCCAGATAAAGCTAATCGATTCGAACCCCGAAATTTTGACACTCTTTTCGGGAACCAGGATCCATGTTGCAGTAACGGTTCCTAATGACGATATAATCCGAACTAGGGTTTTAAAAAACGGTTCGCGATCGTGATTTCGGCCGCGATATAGCGGTTTCGCCGCTGTCCGAATTATCCGCGACGGCCGCAATAGCGCCCGCGACGGCCGCAATCACGGTAAATCCGAAATAACCGAAAACGCGACCGCGATTTGAAACCCTGATCCGAACCGGTTCGAACGCAACATTTGCTGAACAATGGGTTCAGAGCAGTTTCATACCTCATTATCTGAATACTGTGATTCGGTTCGTGTTGGTCAGCAATGGAGTCCTCAACTCCAGCTTAGACAGGGATCGAATGATGTTGTACGATTCGCTTTTCCCGCGATGCATGGGATTAAGAATTCCTTGAATGCTCACGGTATTAAAAACGTCAAGGTCAGTACGACGCTGACGATGGATGTGCTGCAGACGAGTTTCCCGCCGTCGAGCGGTACGTTTCAGTCCGATATTTCGGGCACTGTGATGCCGAGGGTGTTGAAGTTCCTGAATGAGACCAAATCGATTCTTTTCCTCAATGTGTACCCTTATTTTTGCACTGTCTGCTTATCCGACAAACATTAGCTTAGATTTCACTCTTTTAAGAGGAAACATAACACAAACCGACCCCGGCAGTGGCCTAGTCTACACAAATCTCCTAGACCAAATGCTCGACTCAGTCCCATTCGCCATCGAAAAGTTCGGATTCTGCAACATCTGACTAGCAATATCCGGAACCTGGTGGCCTACTGCAGGAGACATCTATCAAATTGGTGCAAACATCTACAATGCAGCCACTTATGACCGAAACCTCATTCAAAAAAATGACATTAAAACCGCTATCGGGACCCCTAAAAGTCCCGCTGTAATCGTACCAACATTCATTTTCTCCCTCTACGATGAAAGCCAAAAGACAGGTCCAGAAACAGACCGGCATTGGGGCATGCTACATACGAATGGAACACCAGTTTACGAAATCGATGTCACAGGGAGCCGTAACATGTCCGACTACAAGCCAGTGCCACCGACCAATAACGTGCCGTATAAAGGGAAAGTTTGGTGCGAAGTCGCTCCTTGGGTCAACGAGGTGAGCTTGCCGTCGGCATTGTCGAGTGTTTGCTGCATCGATAATCAAACCTGCGTGGCATTGGCAACCGGGGGAGAGTGGTTGCTCGAGAAACAACCTTGGACCCCTGTAAGGTTCTCGATTTATTCTGATTATGGATGACAACGGGACGAGACGTGTCGGTTTTTTACTCATCTTGGCCCGACTCAATCAAGCGAAATAACCAAAATCGTAAAATATTAACGGCTGTGATCTCATTATTTACAACTAACTGAATGCTTTGTACTTTAGTAGGTTGTGGACGCTGCAATTTCCCGAGTGTGACTCTCTGAAGAAAGATTCGGAATTAAAAGCTGAATCACTCAAATTCTTGGAAGGTTGTTTGTTATTTTAAAATCATTGAAAAAAAGATAATATTGTTTTTTTTTTAGAGATTTTGGATTTGAACAATTCTATTTATCTGCGAGGTATGCATGAATTGTCAATAAATTAAAAAAATATGAACAATTATTATCTTATAATCATTTTAGACTAATAAAAAAATCATAATACTATAAATGTTAATTACCTTGTTGATTCACGGTAGTGACCAATCGAGAAATCAAAAATGGATCCAAAATTTTAATATATATTTCTTTGGGTATACAATCTTTTTTTCTCTTACCCTTGACACATTAAATTAATTTTTATAATTTTTTCAAAATAATGACATGCACTTACTCTTTAAGCACTTAGTGCATTCACCTTTGATTCACGGTGATAAAATCTACTCTTATTTATTTACACCTTAATGGGTGAGATTAGGGACGGTCGAGTTTTTAACCTTTTCGAATTTTCACTTTGGATTCTTCTTTTTTCTATTTCTTTTCTTTTTATTTTCCCCAACGAAGATTCTCAAGCTTGTCAAAGATAGCAATAACTCAATAAAGCTTGCGTTAAGGGGAACTGAAAATACAAACTTCTTGGGCTCTATCTCAAATCTCGAGCTCTCAAAAATTCTTCTTTTAACAGGCTCAATAGTCACTCTTTATCAATAAACACGAGTGTCAAGATCATGAACATATTTCAAATCCCCCGCAATTAAATAATTAGCTCAAAGTAATGCTAAGAAATCTTGTGTTATTGTGTGTACCATATTGAATCATTCATAAGATGTTTGAAACAAAAAAAGGCTCGAAATGAAGAGAAATGAATTTATTGACGAAAATTTGGAATTTTACACAATCATGGCAATCATAGAAAAGATTAAAATCAAGAATCAAAGTAAAAATGCCTCTAACCATTATTAGAACAAAAGTTCCTACAATAATCAACTCTAGAGCGCTGAGGTGAGCCTATGTCTAGAATATCTTAAATGTTGCCAAAATGTCTATAGACGTGAAGATTCTCCTAAAATACTAGACTTCCGAGAGGGTCTAATTGTCAAATGCCTAACATAAAATGCATTTGAGCTGCTCTTTCGGGTTTTCAACTCAAATCGTTCATTTGGTTTCAAGACGATCTTTACTAATTTTCATCTAGAACCCCCTTTTCTTTCTTTTTCTCTTTTTGATTTTTTCTTTCCTTTTTTCAAACGTAATATTTCTTGATAGAATATGAGTTTATTGGATTTTTTAGCACCTCCCCATCCATTTCTACCAAAATCAATGCTCCTCCGAAAAAGGCCTTTATGACGACATACGACCCTTCCCAATTAGGCAACCACTTCCCATGAAAGTCTTTGTGAATTGGCAAGATCTTTTTAAACACTAGATTACCCTCTCGGAACTCTCTTGGATGAACCTTATTTCTATTAGCTCTCGTCATTCGTTTTTGGTACATCTGACCATGACATATAGCCTTTAATCTCTTTTCCTAAATAAGGCTCAATATATCATATCTAACCTGAGCCCACTCAGCCTCATCTAAATCTACTTCTTTCAAAATTCGAAGCGATGAAATCTCTACTTCAATAGGTAACACTTTCTCCATACTGTAGACCAAAGAATATGATGTTGCCCCTATTTAAGTTTGCACTGAAGTACGATATGCAAACAAATCGAAGGGTAACTTCTCATGTCAATCTTTGTAACTGTCAATAGTCTTTGAGATAATTTTCTTGATGTTCTTGTTAGCCCCCTTTACATCCTCATTCATCATCAGACGGTAGGTTACATAATTATGATGCTTTATCTTGAACGAAAAACATAACTCTATCATCATGCCATTATTTAGATTAGTGGCGATGTCTGAAATAATCCTCTTTGGAAACCCATACCGATAAATTATCTCCTTCTCTATGAGCTTGGAAACTGTTTACTTTGTGAGATTGGCATACGAATCAACCTCTACCCACTTGGTGAAATTATCAATAGCCACCTGAATAAAGAGATGACCATTGGAAGCCTTTTGTGAAATTGCTCCGATGACATCCATGCCTAACATAGAAAATGGCCACGGAGCATTCATTACATTTAATGATAATAAATACGCATGAATTATATCTTTGTAAATTTGGCACTTATCACATCTTCTTGCATACTCGATACAATATGTTTCCATGGCAGACCAAAAATACACATATCTCATTATTTTCCTGACATATAAAGACCGTTCGTGTGCGTTCAACATATCTCATTATGCACTTTCTCAATAATATTTTGTGCCTCTCGAGAGTCAACACATCTCAAAAACACTTGATCTCTACCTCTTCGGTACATAATTTCACCATCAAGGACATATCCTGCAACCATTCTTCTGGCCATCCTCTTATCAATCTCGGAAGCCTTATGTGGATAAGTTTGGTACTTAATGTATAGCAAAATATCATAATATCATAGGCGATTGTCTGCCTTTTTTTCCATACTAGAACCATGTGCCAGAGTTTTATACACTTGCACTAATATTTGAATCATATCGACTCTTTTTATGGTCTGAAACATTGCAGCAAATGTAACCAAGGCGTCCGCCATTTGATTATCCTCTCTAAGGAGATAAACAAAGGTAACTTCTTCAAATTATTTGACCAACTCAAGGATTAAATTTTGATATTCAAGCAAATTGGAATATTTTGTTTCCCACTCACCTCTCAACTGATACATCACTAATAAGGAATCTTCATACACTTTCAACACTTTTATTTTTCTTTCCATGGATACTCTTAAACCCATAACACATGCCTCATATTATATCATATTATGTGTGTAGAAAAACTCCAATTTACTTGTAAACAAATGGTAAACATTTTATAGAAAAATTAATACGACTCCAGTTCTTCGTCCCAAGGCATTGGACGCTCCATCAAAAATACATTTTTCCAAGATTTATCACTTTCAACATCTTCTTCCTTGATAGTGATACACAAAAGATATTTATAAGGAAAATTAAAGTTCAGGGACTCATAATCGTCTGAGGCACGACTCGCGAGAAAATATGATATAACACTTCTTTTTATTGTTTTTTGGCTCACAAAAACAATGTTAAATTTTGACAACATTTTCAACCGAGCCATTCTACCAGTTAATGCTAGTGATTTCATTAAGAACTTCAAAGGATCAAGTTTTGAAATTAATCATGTGGTATGATACAACATCTACTACCTTAGCCTTCGGGTTGCCCACACCAATGCACAACAAAAGTTTTGAATTGGTGAGTACCTCAACTCACAATCAGTAAACTTGTTGCTCAAATAATAAATGGCTCTTTCTTTCTTCCCAGACTTATCATGTTGCCGTAGTACACAAACCATTGAATTTTCAAACACTGATAAGAAGAGAATCAACGGTCTTCCAGGAATTGACACAACTAAGATCGGAGAATTTGACAAATACTTCTTGATTACTTCTAGAGTTTCTTGACACTCAGGATTCTAAAACTCGGGACCTAGGACTTTTTTTGTGTACGAGGAAGTGGGAGATTTTGAATTGTTTTTACTTTATCTAGGTTGATTTCAATCCCCTTTCTACTGACTATGAAGCCTAAAAGCTTGTATGACGTTATTACAAAAGTACATTTCCTCAAATTTTGATTATGCACTTCTTCTATCTATGATTTAGAGATCATACCATCCACATACACCTCAATTTCTTTACGCAACATGTCGTGAAAAATGATGACCATAGTCCTCTGATATATTGCTCCAGCTTGTAACATAATGTTCCCCACATGGTCATAATCTCCATATCTTCTATATTCATCTTGATTTGATTATACCCCGAGAAACCATCCATGAATGAAAACCATAAATTTCCTGTAGTATTGTCCACCAATGTATTAATATGTGACAAAGGAAAATTAACTTTGGGACTTGCATTATTTAGATCTCTATAATCCATACACATGTGCACCTTCCCATCTTTATTCGGTATAAGGAATATATTGGCTAACCACTCGGGATATTTGGCCAGCTAGAGGAATCCTGTATCAATTTGTTTCATCACTTCTTCCTTAATCTTTAATAACATTTTTTGCCTTTTTCTGAGTTTTTGTTGAACTGGCTTGCACTCGGGCTTTATCAGAAGTCAGTGCATTACTGTGTTTGTATCAAATCCTGGCATATCTTGATAAAACCAGACAAAGATTTCTATGAAATATAGTAGAAAATCTAGCAAATCTTGTTTCGTCTTTGGTGACATAATAGTGTC
Organism: Hibiscus syriacus; assembly: GCF_006381635.1. Classification (NCBI taxonomy): domain Eukaryota; kingdom Viridiplantae; phylum Streptophyta; class Magnoliopsida; order Malvales; family Malvaceae; genus Hibiscus; species Hibiscus syriacus. Next base: position 1,062,637 of record NW_024063263.1, on the reverse strand, counting down.
AATCTTCACTTTTGTCTTACCTTCATCATTCCCTAAATTAACGATCTCAAATTTTCTTTATGAGGCAAGATTTGTTTATCTTCATTTTTCATTAATCTTAATAATTCAGCAAGCTTTTCATATTCTACCTCATTTTCACACTCATTAATCTCTTATAGACATAAAAGCCGCTCTAGATCAATCTCATGAATAGTTTCAAAAACATTTGTGCTATTACTATTGGGACACCTACGAAGAAAATATGGAACGAATATGTACTTTGGAAGAGAAAAGAAACAAACAAAAAAAATGAAATGATTGAAAATGCAATAAAAAAAACTTATTGTCATTTGAGAAATTGAATGAAAAAAATCTTTTATTAGAAAAAAAAGTGAGTGAAATCAACATAGTTGCCCATACAAAAGATCTCTTAATGCTCGTGGGTACAAAAAAGGGTTAGTTTCGAACATTACTTTGGGTTAATCCTAGAAAATACAGGGAGGTTATCTGCCGTCAAGTTGTTGAGCTTTTTCCTGGGAAACATGGGCGTATTCCAGCTAGAAATCTCTAGGATTGCTATTTTCTCTGATCATGTTGATAAACAACACTTCGATGGACTCATCAAACATTTCTTAATCTTTCAATTGTTCCCCCTCTTGGATTTCACTAACCAACTGCTCCTTAGTGTCATACATTCCTCCAAAGATGAAAATGTACTTCTTGTTAGAGTAACATATATGTTCCTAGAGAATATCTTCTCCTCTTAGTCGAGCTTTTCTTGCAACAGATTTTCTTTTCATTTCCTTTTGACATTGTTGAAAATTAAGCTTAAATCCAAGCCCAAAATGACCCCTTTTCATGACATGTTTGGGTCACAGAATTCGTTACAGGTTTCTTCTGAAACCTTTCTCAATCTTTGCTCCTCTACTCAGAGTCTCACGCACAGACATCTTTACAAAGTTAGACAATCGATAAAGATGAAACTTTTCCCCTTTGACAATGAATGTTATATTCATAAATCCAAGTCCATAAATAAACATTCTAGAGAATTCTTGTTTGTCTGAATGTAAGGTACGTCAGTGGTTACTGAAGCGACGATATCTTGCTTAGCTCCAATACTGATTAACTTTCCATCAATGAAAAATTTTAATCTTTGGTGTAACGATGAAGGAACTATCCCAGCAGAATGAATCCAAGGTCTCCCCAACAAACATTTATATGTCAGATTTATATCTATCACGATGAACTCCACGTTGTAAATTACAGTTTCAATCAATAAAGGGACATCAATCTTCCCTATAACATCCCTTTGAGTTCCATCAAAGGCCCAAACGACATTTTGATAGGCCTCTATGTGAGAATCATTTATCAATAGTCTCTGCAAAGTTCTTAGAGGCGTGACGTTAACCGCCGATCTATTATCAATCAATACTCAGGTAAAACGTGTCCATTACAGTGAATAGTAATATTTAAGCCTCCATAGATCTTATTCCTCCTTCCGGAATCTCACATCAGTAAAGGTTATGTAATTATCTATAGCGATGTGTCCCACTATACGATCAAGCTTGTTCACAGATATATCCTCTGGCATAAAAGTTTGATTGAACATTTTTAATAAAGCATTTTGGTGCACCTTTGAATTCATTAGAAAATTTAATACGAAGATTTTTTTCCTATTATTTGTACAACTGCTCAACATATTGTACTCACTGTGTTTTAAAAATTTCAATAACTCTTGAGCTTGAGCCTCAATCACCGGTTCATTAATTTTTTGTGGAGTTTCCTCCTCAAAAATATTTTGAGGTGGTAGTGTCTTGTGCCTACTTTTCACCTTTTCAGCCTCCTTCGGTGTTTTAGGGGGAGAATAACATCTTCCACATCTCATGAAATGTCCTACTTTATTTATCACTTCCATAGGGGCTCTTCTTTTATCATCTGGTTTGATACTCACTTTTTCCAACACTATTGACCCTTCAACTTCTCTCGATACAGAGATATTGGTGGTATATCTACAAGGGACTTTATGAGTATCCTTGAAAGAAAATGGTGTTGGAGTATTGATTATTATTTTAGGAGTTACTAGGGCTGGACTCACTACTTTTGGTCTCACAGTGATCCCAAGAGGTTTCATTACTCTATATTCGGATGGACATACGTCAATTTCTTTCATCTACTCAACCTTATCAAAGAACTAAATCTCCTTATTATTCATCATTGATTGGATCAAACTTTTAAACTTGGGACAATGTTGAATCTCGTGCACCACTATCTAGTGGAACTCATAGAAAATTTCATTTTTAATGTGATTACACATCATAACCGAACTGATCAATCTAACCTCTCTTAACTACTTGAAAACCCAATTCAATAGGGATTTAATTTTAGACACTCATCTTTTCAATCTCTTACCATTCTTCTCTTGGATGACGTTCACTCATCGACCCCTATGATTCGTCAACGAATTTTTTACTACATCTGGGTAGAGTTGAATTCTATAATATTCGTATCAATCAAATTCTTCATAATCTTCTTGAAGGAAAAACAATTTTTGATCGAATACCCACGAAATCAGAGTGGTACTCGCAACAATCGTTCGTATCATACCATTGAGAAGAAGGTGGCTTAAGTGGTTTGATATGATAAGGGTGCACCAGGTCCACCCTTAGAATTGCAACGTACACCTCATAATATGGTGCTGGTACTAGTGTAAATCTTACTCTTTTAGCTTCTTTTATCTTCCCTCGATGCTCATTCCTATTAGAATCAGACTCCACTGTAGCAGCTCTCAGCTGAGTAATCGTATTCTTAGCATAACCCTTATTGTTAGTACTCGTAATGTTCACTTATTCTCCTTCTTTTTTAACATTCTTTTCTCAACCTCATCTATTTTTCCACTTTTGATGGTAACTCTATTAATTCTCTGGAAATTACCATGTTAGCAAAACTTTTGGAAGTACTCCCCAAGATACGATCCAAGAATGGCCTTTCAGAGTATGAAGGAATAAAAATATGGTTTTCTTGTCCATCAAATGTAGTTGGACTTGGACAACCATATCATGCCACCTTTGGGAGTACTGTGAAAAGTCTCATTAGGCTTCTTTTCCATGTTCATCAGAGCCACTCGATCAGGAATTATATCAGTAACATGTTTGTATTGCACAAGAAATGCCCTGGACAAATCCATCCAAGATCTGATGTTGATGTGACTCAATTGTGTGCACCATCTAGCTGTGAAACCATTGAGAATATCCAGGAAATAGTGGATAAGTAACTTTTCATCCTTCAGAAATCTGACCATTTTACGATAATACATGGTCAGGTAAGCAGATGGACAACTAGTCTCGTCATATTTTTTAAACTCATGGGCCTAAACTTGTAAGGAAAAATCAGATTTCGTACAATACTCAATTCTCGAGCATTCATGTCCTATACATCAGTGGATTCTATATATAGCCTTTATTTTTCCTCTAGTTTATAATTATACACATAACTAAAATTAAAAAAAATATAAAAATTAATACACATTCAATAAATAAACACATTAATAAGCAAATTGAAAGGAATAAGGACTGAATTGAATTAAACATAAAGTTGAAAGTATTTAAAGTAAAATTTACTTAGTGACTAAAATAAAAGCCAGAGACATCAATAAAACCCGCGTAGAATCTTGTATTTATGAGCTAATTTCCCCAAAAATTCATATAAGTATAAAAGTCAATTTTTTAGACATGTCCCTCATTTTTTTCTAAAAATTTTCTCATCCCCTCAAGCTCCTCTCAACCATCCCTTTTATTTTCCCCTTTTTTTATGAACAAACACCTTATTTTCAGAAAACTTATCCCTTTTTAAGATCAAAACCTATGTGTTCATCATTGTTCTTCCAAAGTGCATCACAAAAACTTGTCTTGATCCGATAATAACACCCAAAATTCCAAACAAAGTTGTTTCAAAGATCAAACTCCAATTACTTTCCAAGAACTTCAAATTTCCCTTCATCATTTACCTCCCTTAATTTTTATAAACTCGGAAACTTCATCCCAAACGTATTTTTCAAGATCTATACCACTCATACCCCAATTACACTTCCAAAATCCTAAAGTATTCTTCAACCAAGCCTAATCCTAAAACCTTGATTCAATAGAATCAAACCCAAGCTCCTCCCATCTAGGCTACCCAAATCGAAAGCCACCATGATCTGACCGTCCACCGCCGTACCCGAACACTAACGGTCAGCACCCTACGACCACCGACCACCATACACGTTGGTTCTCGCCTCAAAGCTTCCCCTTATTTCAATTAAAATCAACACCCAAAAACAAAACAAAACAAAAAAATTAAGAAATTACCTTCTTTTCACACTTTGATAAGAGCCTCTGATGAACTTGACAACTCTGGTGATCCACCAAAGATGCTCCGGCGACAGTAAGCTCACCATTTCTTTCTCGTTTTTCTCTTAGTAATTTGATAGAATTATGCTCTTTGATTCATCTGTGATGATTACGGTGTGATTATTGCTCATTATACTAAAAATATGGCTCCGGGTTGTTGTTAATCCCGCCCAAAGTTTGTTATGGAAAATGGTTATGGCTTTAACTTCCTTTGCAACTCACTAATTTTTTCCATTTTTTGGTATTTTTTCGGTTCGAAACAACACCCAATGTTTAGAGAAGGTGGCGACAAGGCGGCGCGTGAGCTGATGACGACATACTGGCCACGCACCAACAACACTCCATGACGGTAATAACTTCTAGTGATGACGTGACTCTCGTAACCCTTGGATTCGATATTCATAAACGATCTTAATTGATTTTTGTTTCTTCACAAGAATTGCCAACTTGGAACATTCTAGAAAATACCAACGCATTAAATAAATTAGGCCCACCATATATATTCCCAAGGCATGAAAAAGTCAAAAGTCCCTCAAAGGATTGTTTCAAATACCTAGGGTCTATGATACATAAAGATGAGGGTATAGATGATGACGTTACACACCGTATAAAGGTGGGATGGCTAAAGTGGAGGGTTGTAACTGGAGTTTTGTGTGACAAGAAGGTGCCTCTAAAACTTAAAGGAAAATTTTATAGAATGGCAATAAGACCAGCGCTGCTGTATGGATCAGAATGTTGGGCAATCAAGAAGGATTACGTAAGGAGGATGGAGGCCGTAGAAATAAGAATGCTTCGATGGACATGTGGTAGGACTCTGAGGGACTTGACACCAAACTCTACAATTAGGAAGTCCTTGGGGGTGGTGCATGTATCCGAAAAATTGAGGGAGGGAAGACTACGGTGGTTTGGGCATGTCCTTAGGCGACAACCGTAGGATGCAGTCAGAAGGGTAGAGTCGATTATTGTCGACGGTGCCAGAAAGAGAGGACGACCAATGAGGAAGTGGGTTGACTGCTTGAGATCTGATTTGAAGGAATTAGCTCTTACCGAGGACATGGCCTCTGATAGGAAAGTATGGAGACTCAAGACCAGGGTACCCGAGTAGTGTAGCATCTCTGTCTTTTTTTAATTCCTTTATAGTAATCTCCATGACTTCTACTTTTTATATGTTTCTGTCATAGGAATTTATGAAGGCTTAGAACTAGGATAACGGAGTAGTGTTGCCTTAGTTTAGGATTTAACCCATTTGACTTTATTCCTTCTTGTAGCTTGCTATCGCTGATTTCTGTGTATCCTTCTCTTCCTGTTTCCTCTTTTTAAATTTAACCGGGACCTACGTTTCTATCTAGAAGCAGAGATTTTTACACAGGGATTTATTTGCATGGATTACTTCCCATTACAGATACGCATATAAAGACTGCATATGAAGACTGTTCAACTGTGTATTTATTGATTTATTTATGCATGAACTGTATTTTATCTTTATTTTTAATTATCTTACTGCCGGAGATCTTCCACGGAAGCTGCTCTCAATCTGGCGTTGGGGACAACCTACTACCCCACCTCCCCCTTACCCCATTGCATATGAGAATAGGGTTTTATTGTTGTTGTTGTTGATATTTTGGAAACATAGTGGGTTTGGATTTTAGGCCTAGTATATATTTTTGTAAATGGACTTTATTTATGTATTTGGATCATTTTGTAATTGGATTTTACTTAATGGACTCTAAAAAGTGGACTCTTATTATTTTACAATATAAACTAGTATTTATTATTAAAAAGCATACTAACATATTAATAAATGTCATATACCCATATACTAAAATATTAAAACCATATACTTCATAAACAAACTATATTAATAGTATATTTATTAAAACTACATCATATTAAAACCATGTATCATATACCAAAACTATACTAATATTATTTTTTTAAACAAAACGATATGAAAACTATATACTATATTTATTTAAAAAAACCATAAAGCTCACTAAAAATGCCCGGTTAAAATGGGTGATGAAAGTGTGCATGTGTGTCGAAAGAATTTACCCTAAACCTGAATCGAATTGAATAAGAGATGAAGAAATGTTATATTTGATTCAAATTTGAATAAGTAAAAAATTCGACCTGACACATGATCATCTCTAAATAAATTCTAAGACAAATTATGCATTTAGTACCTAAATTATTACTTTTGATCCCTTTTAGCACATAAACTTTCAATTTTTTTCAAAATCATACCTAATATTTAGTTTTTGTTTCATTTTAATATCCGTCGCTAAAAACTTAACGCTTTAAAACTATCAATTTAGGTACTAAATTGGTCCATTTAGTACCTAAACTTTCAAATTTTTTTAAAACTTAACGTTAAATTTTGATTGAGGCTACTAAAATGAAACAAAATTTAAACTTTAGATATCGTTTTGAAAAAAATAAAAGTTTTGATACAAAAACAGACCAAAACTTATAGTTTAGGCGCTAAACACGTAATTTACCCTAATTCTATATATGTAATCTATTTTTTATGCAATTGATAGATATTTAAGAATAAGTCGCTTTTAAGGATAAATGAAAAAAGTTTTGCATAAGAAGATTTTTATTATTATCTATAATTCGCACAATTAAAATAATGCACATTAACACTTACATGATTAGTAAATGTTTGATATATGAGTAAAAAGTCAAGCAAACCGACGGCGGCTAACACATAGGTTAAACATATAATGCCCAAGTATATGATTATTTGAATAACATGCATGATTTGTTATGTTATTAATTAAAAATAAAAATATTAATTTATTTATACATCACTTAATCTAAAAATAATTTAGATTGAAATAAAAATGGCAAATGAATATTGTCTTTAAGTGCATCACAGTTTGAGCTTTACCTCTTCATTCTCACCATGGACTGGACAGGCACAGTTCTTGCAGTTGCTGCACTTATCCTTCTCTTTCAAGTGTTGCCATGGAAAACTAGGGCTAAAACTAAGAGGCTACCACCCGGTCCGAGAGGGCTTCCGATTCTCGGAAACCTTTTGATGGTAGGGAGCAAACCGCACCGAGATCTTCGACTATTAGCCCTCAAGTATGGCCCCATCATGCACTTACGCTTCGGTTTCATGCCCGTAATCGTTGTCTCGTCCCCCGAAGCCGCCGAGCTATTCCTCAAGACACATGACCTTGTGTTCGCTAGCAGACCGCCTCATGAAGCGTCTAAGTGTATCTGTTACAATCAGCAAAATTTGGCCTTCTCCCCCTACGGCTCATACTGGCGCAACATGCGTAAGATGTGCACCTTGGAGTTACTTAGTAACCACAAGATTACTTCTTTCAGGTCGATGAGGAAACAAGAACTCGATCTTTTGGTTCGACGTATCCGAGAGGCTGCTACCAGTGCTGTTGCTGTTGATCTTAGTTCCGAGGTCACGTCGTTTAGTACCGATGTTTCTTGTAGAATGATCATTGGAAAGAAATATAATCGTGACGATTTCGGTGAAAAAGGGTTCACGGCTACACTCCGAGAGGCTATGCAAATAGGATCTTGTTTTAACTTAGCTGATTACATTCCTCAAATTAGGGTACTCGATCTCCAGAGACTAACAAAGCGTATGAAAGCTATTGCCAAGGATTTTGATGACTTCTGTGAGAAGATAATTGAGGAGCATGTTCAATCCGAAGACGAAAACAGGGTCAAGGACTTTGTCGATGTCATGTTGGGATTCGTTGGATCGGAAGAAACTCACGAGTACCGTGTCGAACGAGACACTATCAAAGCGATCATCTTGGTATACTCTTCTATGTCTCAACATATGTTCCTTGATTAACAATCTTTTTCTGCAAAATTTTATCTAAATTTACCCACGATTGTTGCAGGACATGCTTGCAGCTTCGATGGATAGTTCAGCTGCTACGATTGATTGGACAATGACCGAACTCATCAGACATCCACGGGTGACAAAGAAACTCCGAAATGAACTCGAAAGCGTGGTAGGCACGAAAAGGATGGTCGAAGAGTCGGACCTGGAGAAATTGGAGTACTTAGACATGGTTATCAAAGAAAGCTTCAGACTTCATCCGGCGGCACCGTTGCTTGCGCCGCACGCCGCTAGGGAGGATTGCATGGTGAACGGCTTTCACATACCCAAGGATGCTCGTATCATGATAAACGCATGGGCCATAGGTCGAGACCAAAGGGTTTGGACCGATGCAGACGAGTTTTATCCAGAGAGATTCGTTGGAAGCGACATTGACCTTGGCGGACATAACTTTGAGCTGATCCCGTTTGGTTCCGGTCGCAGAGGCTGCCCCGGAATGCAATTGGCTCTTACCGTCGTTCGGCTCGTGGTGGCACAATTGGTTCATTGCTTTGATTGGGAGCTGCCGGATAATATGTTGCCAACTGAATTGGATATGACCGAGGACTTTGGACTTGTTTGTCCTAGAGCCTGCCATCTCCTAGTTATACCAACATGGCGTCTAAAGACTTTCTAATTTTACCTTTTCCGTATTTAGTCTCTCAATTATATTTAACTTATCATCTTTAAATTAATTATATTTTAACTTATCATATTTAACTTAGCATCTCGATTATCACTTTTGTTTCATGTTAATCATTTAATTATTATTTTTCAAAAATCATATATAATGTTACATTTTGATTTCATTTTGGTCATCAGCCGTTTTAAGGTTAAAAAATTGAGGTGATCATTTGGGTTTGATACTAACGTGTCATCCTCTACAATAACGAAACATTGACATCCGACTCGAAACGAAACACACACCGAAGAGTGAACCATGGCCTACAATAGCACCCAAGGTCCCAATGCTTACAACCAAAGAACAGATCTTAGCCCACCCTACTGAATCGCCACGATTCAACCGAGACAAGAAGTGATAGACCAAACTGAGCTTCATCAAAACCCCAACCACTTGCTACTCTATAACTTCGTTCCATAATCCCAGCTACGCTCAAATGAAACATGTATTTAGCAACCAACATTAATGAATAGAGTCAACCATTAGTGCAAACACACCATCGTTCAAATCAACGAAGTGACCAAAATCTTCTAACTTCGATGTTCCATACCCACACACCATCAACGAAGTGACCAAAATCCGAAACCTTACCCACCTTCCTAACTCCACCAAACAAGCTCAAATCAACCACTTTAGTAATCATACCAAACAAAGCCTCACCTACTAAGTTAAACAGAAAAGGGGACAATGGGCAACCTTGACGGAGCCCTTTCTTAATGTTGAACTTATTAGTTGGGGAGCCATTCACCAAAACAGATATTAAAGTCGTCGTGATATATAAATCCATCCATCTCCGTCGTCTTTCCTCAAAACTCATGATTCTCGTCACTAAATCTAAGAACTTCCGGTCAACCGAGTCATATGCTTTTCTAAAGTCTGGTTTAAAGACAATCGCTCTTCTTTTCCTTCTGTTGAGTTTGCCGATCACTTCGTTTGCAATGAGTGAACAATATGTTATCTGTTTACTTGAAATGAACGCAAACTGAGTCTCACCGACTACTTCATTGATACAAACTGTCAACCTCATAGCCAGAACTCGAGCAACGATATTATATAGGCTACCAACTAGGGAGATCGGTTACTAATTTTTTATCAGGCGAATAAAAAAATTTAGGTTTCGTACTTAAAGAAATGTTTAGGGGTCTTTGAAAAGATTTGTGAAATGTTGGTAGTCGCCGTCAATCATTTTTAAGGTGCGATTAGAACATTTAAAATCGAGTAATTTTAATGAAATATTTTATTTTACTAAAAGTACCAAATTTGGGGTCTACGAAAACCAAAAATCAGGTTCGGGGGCACGGTTGTGTGTGAAGAAGGGTTAGCATCCTCACCACACTCGTAAAAACGGCACTTACTTGAACACAAATATTTTTATCTTGACTTATGCATGCACTTAATGTATTTTTAGGTTAATAAGGGAATTTTATATTTTCAAGAATAACTTTGAATTTTCTAACAGCTAAGAGAATTAAAACTATGTTCAAAAATCATAAAATTTCGTAAATTAATCTATATAAAATTTCAAGGGTAAAGTCTTTCATGAGTGATTTCAAATATTCCCCAACGTCTAGAAGAATATTAAAATTTTAACCCTATTCACGAAGACACGACCATATTCCACAACTAATAAAAGGTAAATAATAATCAATGGAAATAAAGTTTGACTAAGCATATCGACAAAACTTTCGAGATAATGTTCTCAAAGAAATTAATTCACGAGATAATGCACTCCCCAGATTAATTGCTCAAATAGGGTGAAATCCACAGTGTTGGTCGTAGGTCGCCATGCCTTCCGGGCGACCTACTAGGTCGCCATGTCTTCTCGGTGAGCTACGAGAGAGATTGCATGTGTCATGCACGTCCCAACACGTTGGGCATCTGAGGGCATCCGACTGAGCTATGCGAGAGCATCCGAGGCCATTCGAGTGAGTTATGCGAGGGCGGCCAAGCGAGCTATGCGAGGGAATGCGAGGGCATCTGAGCGAGCTATGCGAGGGCATCCGAGCGAGCGAGCAAGGGTAGGTCGCCATGCACGACATGGTAGGTCGCCATGCACGCTGGGCGACCATATCCCCAGCAAGATTCCTGCGCCTGCTCCCCGCTGCATGCTCCCCACTGCATGCTCGCCTGCTCCCCGCAGCTCCATACACCTTTATTCGTTGCATTATTGCAGCATCATTTGTTGCTTCATGCAACAATTATTGCTGCAATCCACGAGAATCAACGGCTCGTGGTTCTTCAATTATTGGTGGATGAATTGAAGCAGACGACTCTCTTTAATATATAAGGGGTATGATATAGGGTTAAGGAAGCATAAGAAAGAAAGGGAGAAGAGTGCCGATAGAAAGGAAAGGAATAAGAGGAAGAAGAAGAAAGGGAGTCTGGTAAGCAAACATCGAGGTAAATTTTCATTTTATTTAATTTAAATTAGTTTATTATTTTAAATTATTAGTTTGATAGTCTAGGGTTATGGTTAGGGTTTAGGGTAAAATTTTTTACTTAATTAGTTAGTTTGTTAGTCGTTAGTTATTTATAAAAAAATATGTACTTAGTTTGTGTTAGTTAAATAGTTAAGTTGCCATATGATTTGATGAATTTATATTATATAAAAAATTTAGTTAATTAATTTTTTAGTAGTAAATTATAATTAAAAAATTGTTTATTAGTTTAAGTTATATTAAAGAATAATTTATTAGTTGAAGTTATATTAAAGAATAGTTTATTAGTTGTTTAAGGGAAAATTAAGTTTAAGTTATATTTTAAAAAGTTTAGTTTGTTATTTTATAAGTTTATTATATTATTAGTTATTATATTAAATTTTTTTGTTGTGTTGTAAATTAGTTAGTTACTTACTTACTTAACATTAGATTATATTAAATGATTTTTTAAATACTGTTGTTTAATTATTTTTTTACATATTCATTCGAATGGCTGACCAAATTCCACTGTTGAGACTTGACAATGAACATATTTCAAGTCATTTGGGAATAATGGTGAATAAAATATTTGTTTAATAAATTATTATTAATAAATATTTGAATATTATTTTATGATTCTGATAATTTTTTTGTATTATTTAATTGCAGGAGGACGAGCAGCGAGTCCTTCGTCTTCGGCTACATAAAGTGCCCAAGCCACATCGATTGATAGAAGAAAACCTGCAAGAGGCTGGATTTTGGTATGTAACATTTGTGCGAGATTACAAGTTGGTCCCAGGTTTGATCAGTGCGTTGATTGAACGTTGGAGACCAGAAACGCACACATTTCATTTGCCTTGTGGCGAATGTACGATTACTCTGGAGGATGTGGCTATGCAACTCAGGGTCCAAACTAATGGGATGCCGGTGGTAATGTCACATGAGTTTACTAATGTGGCACAACTGTGTAGTTTGTTTCTTGGGAAAACGCCCGTACCATCAGAGTGTAAAGGGTGGCATGTGAGGTTGTCATTGTTGAAGAATGAATTTCAGCTTCAACCAAACAGTACAAAGCACGCAATTATATATGCAACACAAGCATATATATTGCAATTGATTGGCGGAATTTTGATGCCAGATAAATTCGGTAGTTATGTTCACACTCAGTATCTTCTTTTTTTAAGAAATTTTGAGAATAGTAGGCAATATAGCTGGGGATCGGCGATATTGGCGTTCTTGTATCGTGAGATGTGCAAGGCGTCATTAGTCGTGAATGATAATAATTCAGCAGAAATCAGTGGATGTCTGTTGTTGCTATAATCATAAGCTTGGCATAGACTTCCGTTTTTGACACCGATTAGTCGGACTGCGGTTGACTTTCCACTTGCTGGAAGGTAATATGAATCCTCTATTTTAAATATAAAATATTTATTATAAAATATTTATTTTGATTAAAATTATTAAATAAAATGGCCATATTTTTGTTTTGATTGATATACAGATGGATGCATAAAATTTAAGGCACGTGGTTGGTACACAACAACATTAAAGAGTTCAGGTTGAAGATCGACATTAAGGCCAAAAAGGAGGTATGTATAATCTGTTATTTTTAATTTTTATTTAAATTAACTATATTATTTGATTTAAATTAATTTTTTTGTTATTTTAATTTTATAGTTTAATTGGAGACCATACATGAATGAAGAAATTTTGGCGTTGGTCTCGCACTATGTTTTAGATGGGTTTCAATATTGGTGTGCTGTTACACCATTGATCAATTTTATTTTTGTTGAGATCCAATTTGGGGATAGAGTGTTGAGGCAATTCCACTTCCACCAACCTATTCCGCGGAGTCCATAGGATCATGACCTCCTTCAAAACTTAGATGGTCGTCGTCAGGTGAATTGGGTTGAGACGCATGACCACCTGCACAGATTTGATGGTCGCCGTAAAGAAAATGTTAATTGGGTTGAGAAGCATGCAACCTACATTAATGCTTGGAATAATAGGGCTTCATTCATGCCAACTCTTGACGACATTCAAGATGACGACTTTAATTTTGAGACTTCGGCTTACCTTGCTTATTTTTGGGATAATGGAAAGTCTTTCTTGACAACAATGGTAGAGAGGCGACAATTTTTGAGGTTTAAGAAAAGATTTGGTAAAGTTGAATACTCTCTACCGAGTGGGAGTGGGAGTTCATCTCAACAACCTGAAGCGGAAATGACAGATGTGGATAATAGCGTACCACAACCGTTCGACGATGCGGGATCGTTGCATCACGCATTTGATGATTCTATTGTCCCGACATACATACCAGAGTTTGTGCAGCCTGAGGCACCCATCTACTCTCCCATGTTTTCATCGACGTATGACTTTGAACACATGGCAATTCAAATGCCCCCAATGAATGAGGAGGATGGTTACCATACTCCTGAGCAGCCGCAACGGCCACAACGCATCAGACGTCCACCCCGACATTATCATTTAACAACATCCCGACATCGACAACAATTGTAAACTCGTTTGTTATTTGTTACAAATTATATATTGAAATTAGACTATTTTTTTAACCTTAACAAATTCGACATATTTATAATGATTTTCAGTATAAAATCATTATTATTATTTCATTACTAATAATCATTAGTAAATCATTAGCATCAAATAATTAAATATTAATAATAAATCATTATTAATAATAATTGCTAAATCATTAGTATCAAATCATTAAATATTTAGAAATCATTAATAAACTCGACTATGTATAAATTTAAATTCGAGTAGTCCACACTTATAAACTCATTTGTTATTATTCCATAATTATTAGTAATAATTATTAAATCATTAATATATCATCAAATCATTACTAAATCATCAAATCATTAAATATTAAAATCATTATTATTAAATCATTATTATAATGATTATTACTAAATCATTATTATAATAGTTTTTATCAAATCATTACTAAATCATCAAATCATTAAATATTGAAAACATTATTAAATCATTATTATCAAATCATTACTAAATCATCAAATCATTAAATATTAAAATCATTACTAAATCATTAAATCATTAAACATTAAAATCATTACTAAATCATCAAATCATTAAATCATTACTAAATCATAAAATCATTAAATATTAAAATCATTACTAAATCATCAAATCATTAAATATTAAAATCATTATTAAATCATTTTTATGGTTAATTGAACCACACGTCCATTTAAATATGTTCAAGTCCTCAAATTATAAATGTCATATCAATTAGGTCCCTCTATTTAAAAACTCCGCTCGAATAATTTATCGACAAAAAGTACATAAATTCAACTTCAATGTGAAGATATAATAATTTATCACCCTATTAGTATCAAATCATTATTATAATTTCATTATTACTAATAATTACTAAATCATTACTATCAAATCATTAAATATTAATAATAATTTCATTATTATTAATTATTAATATCAAATCATTAAATATTAATAATAATTTCATTATTACTAATTATTAATATCAAATCATTAAATATTAATAATAATTTCATTATTACTAATCATTACTATCAAATCATTAAATATTAATAATAATTTCATTATTACTAATCATTACTAAATAATTATTATAATTTTTAAATATAAAATCATTATTAAATCATGATTATCAAATCATATCATGATTACAAATCAAACAAGTGTTCCATGGATGGGTATTAGTTATATAACGAAAATATGGTTAATTGAACTACACGTCAATTCAAATTTGTTCAAGTCCTCGAATTATAAATCATTACAAAATTAAATCCTGATAAATACATAGAAATACATATATGATTATTAATGATGAGGCCTATATCTTGGTAAATTAGGACAATTGTTTTTTGAATGGCCTTCACCCCTACATAATCCACATATCTTTGCTTGACCTCTCTCTCTAGCATGGAAATCCATACTGGTATAAATACGAGTGGACTCAGGTCGACCCTTTGGACTTCTGCAAAGTATTGGATTTGGCAGCCATTCGTCATGATCCTTTTTGGGCCAATATGATTCATTCGGGATCTGTTTGAACGCATAGATGTAGACATTTAATATTCCTACGTATATGAAAACATTCATCAACATAAGTGTATGCGCTTACACTAGCATACGTACATGCAGCAACTACATGAGCACATGGATATTTCTATGCCTGAAAACGACCACAATCACACTATTTCTGTCGTAAATCAACTCTAAATGTTTGGTCTTCTCCTCCGCGCTACGACATATGCACGACACGACAAAATTATGACCAACTCGGTTAAAATTATGAACAACCATTGATGTTTCCAATCGCTCATTTGCTTCTATTGATTCCACCACTGTAGGAGCCCAAGTTTTACCTCTATTTATGAGACTCTCAATTTCCTTGCCTTTATCCGACCAAGCTTTAGCCAATCTAAAGTATATCTCTTTCACCACACTCGCTATTGGGAGATGGTGTGTACCTTTTAGTACCGAATTGATGGCCTCAGCAAGGTTTTTGGTCATATGTCCGTATCTCCGACCTTCATCGTATGCTTGCGACCATTTTTCCCACGGTATTTTTGAAGCCCACTTCCAAACACACTAATCATCGTAAAATACCTTCAAATTCTCCAATCTCTTGTCAAAATTTGGTCGACGTAGTTCGTATCCTGTTTCATAATATATTGGTCAGAAAGAAATCCCAAGACTCTGTTGTCTATCCATCAACAATGGCGAATGCAATTGGGAAGATATTTCGTTCACCATCTTGAGTAACTGCCATCAAAAGTGTATGCCTATATTGATCATACAGCCACGTACCATCTACTTGGATCATACGTTTGCAAAATGGAAATCTTTCAATACATGCCTTGAATGCCCAAAATAGTCTATGAAATATTTTCTTCCCTGGCAGAAGTTGACCTTCTTCGTCATATGCGGGCATGGTTTGAGACTTCACTATAGTTCTTGGGATAAATCGCTTCATTGCTTGTAGTAAATGTGGTAGCTCATTGTACGATGTATCCTAATCTCCATACGTCAGTTTCATTACCTTCATCTTCGCATTCCACACCTTGTCATATTTTACTTGATATCCAAATTGACTTCGAATAGATGTAGCTAACACTGAACAATATATCCTTGGATCATTTTCAACCATCACCTTCACGTATTCGCATATTACATCGGAATCAATAGTCGGTGGTCTTGTTTGATGGAGTTTCGCAAACATGTGTACGGACCATTGTACCTCGTGATGACCCAAACATCGTGCCTTTGATTTTTCGACACTTTGATCTTCCACTTGCACTCTGGGCCATATTTTATACACTTTGCGTATAGGGTTTTCTGGTTTGACTCTGCAACATGGCATTTGATGCAATACTCTTTATTCGTCAGCGTAGCTTCATTTTTTCCTCTGAATTGCACCAAAACTGAAAATTCACTAGAATTATCGAATGATTCAGCCATTTGGTACGGAGGTAAATGTGGTATGTCTGGGAATTCAGGTGCCCTCATCACATCATAGTCTATCTCATACATATGAGGAGTAGCTTCATACGGTGTCGGAACTTCATCAATTGCACTTCCACCAAAAAAAAATTCATCGTCGCCCAAAACGGATTCTTCGGTTTCTTCATCGTCGCTTGAATCATCATGAATTTCTCCCCATCGATTTTCAGCATCAATATCAACATCCAATTCCGGTATGTTTCTCGTCTCATACTCTGCTACTGCAGATGTCCCTCCGACTTCATTTCCACTTTATAATAGTTCCATAAAACTGTTCTAGAACATGTATGTCGGGTATTCAAACTCACGATCGAAAGCCATTTCAGATGAATTTCGAGCCACATCTCTTGATGACTCAGGAACATCACATATGTTACGCACATCAACAAATAACTCAATAATTGCTATATTGGTTGACTCATGTAATCCAACCATAGTTCCAATATCATCATCTTCTCCATAAATCTGTGCTTCAAACCATCCACTACAGCTCGAATTTTTTTTTTCTATCTTCTGCTTCATTTCTATAAATGTGATGTCTTTTTTGAACATCATATTTATTGGTTTTTCAGACTGAAAAACAACTCCGACCTCATTTTCCATAATTTGTCCATTATAATGGACAATCGTAAAAAAGTTGTTGCTCATTTTCTCTACAAATAAAAAAATATAAATTTAGATTAAAAAATTAGATAAGATAATTTCATAAATCATTTAGTAATGATTACTAATAATAATGATTAGTTTGATAATATTTTTATTTTTTTAAATATCAAACAAATTTGTTAATTAATTGTTATAAAATTAATTTTATATAATCTAATATAAAATAAACACTAAATATTTTTAAACACAATTTTTTTAAACGGGAATAAATTAAACAAATTAATTTTATATAATCTAATATAAACTAACTAACTAACTAATTTACACATACACAACAACAAAAAAATGAACAACAAAAAATAATAAATTACCCCGTATTTATGCCTTCTTCCTTTCCTTTCTTGTTTCTTTCTTCGAATCAATCTGTACGTAGGCAAATGTTGTGGAATAATGCCATGTACGTGTAAAAACATTATTTCTTTAAACAACAATAAATTAAACAAATTAATTTTATATAATCTAATATATTATAATATAACTTAAACTAATAAACTATTTCTTTATATAATATAATTTAGTTAAAATAACAAACTAATTAAACACTAATTAACTTTTTTTATAATATAACTTAAACTTCAACAAACAACCTAATATACGTTTAAACACACTAACAAATTAATTAAATATTTTTTTACATTTAATAACTTAAACTAAGAAACTAATTAACTAATTTTTTATATAATCTAATATATAACTTAAACTAACAAACTAATATAATATAACTTAAACTAACAAACTAATAATTTATACTAACAAACTAATTAACTAAATTTCTATTTTACCCTAAACCCTAAACTAACAAACTAATTATTTCATATATTAAACTAAATTAAACAATAAAAAATTACCTCATGAACGATGTTTGAGCGTTTATCTCCCTTTCTTCTTCTTCTTTTCCTTTCCTTTCCTTTCCTTTCCTTTCCTTTCTTTTCCTTTCTCTCGCCAAATTTTCTTTCTTTCTTATGATTCTACCCTAAATCCCTCATATCCAATATATAATGATCTTTGTACGGTTGGTAAGCTGCAATCAATTTGAGTTGTATAATTCACGTTGAAGGCTGCAAATTTTTTAATCGTTGAACGCTGCAATAATGCAGCACTAATTGCTGCATGCAACAGCTGATTTTACGCTGCAACAATGCAGCTATGATAACGGGAGGGGACAGTCTCGAAGCTATAGCACGAGGGAGCAGCTATGGCACTTTGCAGCTCAAATCATGCTGCAATAATGTAGCTATTATAACTGCATGCATGAGGTCTCGTGAGCAACTGCATGCATGAGGTCTCGTGAGCAACTGCATGTATGAGGTCTCGTGAGCAGCTGCAAGAGGAATCACGCGAGGAGCATGAGGGAGTGCATGGCGACCTATAATCGTGAGCAGTCGGGAGTGCATGGCGACCTACAAGGTCGCCCGGAGGGCATGGCGACCTATGTGTTGGGACGTGCATGGCGGGAAGCTGGCCACGTAGTAGGTCGCCCGGAAGGCATGGCGACCTACGACAAACACTGTGGATTTCACCTTATTTGAGCAATTAATCTGGGGAGTGCATTATCTCGTGAATTAATTTCTTCGAGAACATTATCTCGAAAGTTTTGCCAAGCATATCTTAAAAGAAAGAAAAAATCAATCAAAAGAAGGAAAAGTTCACGGTATTACACAACCATATTTCATGAAATAAGGAAAACACCAAATAAAATAAATATGGGAAAATAGCAAAATCGGTACACCATGTTACAATTAATAAAATAAAAGAAGCCATCAGTGACCTAAACATAAAACACGCTTAAATTAAAAGGATCTAAAGGAAATTTTTTTCTTTTATAAAAGCTAACACAGAATAGGAAAAATCATGCAAACAGTGCTCACACATTCAAAGTGATTCATGAAATCAGAGAAGACGAGGGACTAAAATATAAAAACACAGCTAACTATGGATGGTTTAAACGCGAATAACTCATTTTTCTTTTATATATATATTCCTACTTTTTTGCTTTAATTCATTTTAACCTAAACACACACACAAAACCCTCCCCTTTCCCTCTCAATCTCTCTTGGCCGTAGGTCACCTAGACCCAAAACTAGATGACGACCACTTTTCTCTGCTGACCGTAGACCCTCCAGCCGCCGCCTGCGGTCATCAACCAATACCAAGCCTCAAAAAACTTATGCAACTTCCTCGACTGCGATTCATCCTCAAATAAATACGACAAACCAACTAACCTAATGAACCTGTTTCAAACATTGATATTCTGCCTACAACCTCCCGGGGGAGATTCGTTGACAAGAAGATCGACGTTCAACTCGATTCTATCGGGTTGTATTCCGGTTTTCTTCCATCCGGGGAGTGCTTACACACAATATGTATGGCATCTACCAAAGGATCACAACAAATACTCGGTGTTCATTTCAGCAAAGGATTTGAGAGTTGGGAAAGTTGAAATCAACCAAGCATTGCTTCAAATCTCAAAGGATGAGCAAATGGCAATGAGAGAAGAAGTTATAAAATTGATTTCAAGGATTGGTTATGGTGATCCCAGGGGTGGATTGGACACCATTGATGATGCATTTGATTTGGCAATCAAGGGAATTCTCAAAAGAATACATATTTTAACAAAGAATTTGATTTGGCATTTTATTGGGGTAAATTTTTAGATAATGTGTTAGAATTTTTTATTGTCTCGAATAATGGCCAGTTGGAATTATTTTCTGAAATAGGGTATTTGCTACATTACAATTTAAGACGCATAAAGTATAACTCGACTCTAATATAAATTTGGGGGAAACGCATGGAGCAATGTGTCTCCCATATTTTTAAAATATTTTGATTTTTTATTTAATGGTCGGGTTTTTAAAAAAAAATAGGTTCGGGTCGGGTCGGGTTTAAAGTGAAAAATATCCGACCCGACCCGAAATATATATAATTTTACTTTATATATATATATATATGAATAATTATAATAATACCCCTATATATATATATTTTCAATTAAGTCAACGTTTTTATTGAATAAAAATAATATTTTTATTATTTTAGGTCAGGTCGGATTTTTAAGTTATATATCGGGTCGGGTGAAATCTTGTTTTGGTTGGGTCGGGTCGGGTCGAATCTCGGGTGGAGGATTCCTTATTCTCGGGTCGGGTCGGGTCGGGTGGATCAAAAATCTGACACAATCCGACCCATGCCCATCCCTATATATTATTATCAATATTACTTTTTTCTCGGAAGGAAGAAAAGTGAGACTTTTAATCGGAAAAAGAAGAGAAAATAACCTCAGTGACCAAAAATCCCATATAATATACGATTTTAACCAACTTTTTCCGGATTTGCCAAAATGACCAACAAAATCGCAATGCGATCGCTAATTCGCAACGCGATCTCCATTATCGCAAATTCGCGTTGCATTTCGCGTTGCGATAGTTGGAAATCGCGTTGCGATGGTATACAATGTCGTTGCGATTTTCTCAATTCGCAATGCGAATAAGTAAATCGCAACGCGAATTGGGAAAATCGCAATGCGATACTGACTATCGCAATGCGATACTTACTATCGCAATGCGATAATACAAAATCGCAACGAGATACTGACTTTCGCAACGCGATTCTGACTTTCGCAACGCGATTTACATAGCGCCATTCGTATTAACGCGTATTTTTTTTTCAAATTCCAAACACGAATTTTTTCTTAATAAATCGGAAACTGAACCGTCCACAGTAATCGCAACTCATAACCTCAAACCCAAAAACACAACACTCAGTCCCATCTCCATCTCTCACTCTCTACGGCGAAATCCGTCCCCATCTCCGAAGATTTCCGTCCCCATCGCCGGCGAAATCCCTCATAACCATTCACAGTCAAAAATCCCTCACAATCATTCAGAAATGGAAAATCAACCTCCGAGGGTTAGTTTTTTTATTTTTATTTTGAAATTTTTGCATTATTTTAGGTTTTTCATATTGAGATTGATGATAAGTTTACTGGTAATTTCAATAATAGATTAACCATTTCACTTAGATTTCTTATTAAATTCATTCGATTGCTGCCAATACTGCTAAACTGTTTAGCCTGTGAAGTTAGTATTTGTCTTTGCTTTGTCTTTTGGTTGAAGTAATGCAGAAGAAGAATAGTTTCGAGAATGAAAATCGCAACGCGGAAATAACTATCGCAACGAGATAATCGCAACGCGAAATAAAAAACGCAACGCGAAACAAAAATCGCATTGCGAATTTTATTTCGCGTTGCGATTTTCATTTCGCGTTGCGATTTTTATTTCGCGGTTGCGATTTTCATTTCGCGTTGCGATTGTCTGGTCGCGATAGTCATTTCGCGTTGCGATTCTCTCGTTGCGATAGTCATTTACGCGTTGCGATTCTCATTATCTCGTTGCGATTTTCATTTCAACCAAAAGACAAAAACAGTGTTGCAAATTTTAGTTTCAAGAATAAACTACTATTTATGTTTATTGTTTTGTTTTTGGTATATCTTGACAGTGTAATTTTTGGTATATCTAACTTGGTATGTTTATTGTTTTTTTGTAGAAATTTTTTTCGGCTTCATTGACATTAAGGAATAAAGTTAGCCTAGCCACTACAATTGCTTCGAAGCTTTCACCTGCACAAAGAAAATTGTTTGAAGAAACCTGCTTCGGGTCATGGCTGAGAGTACAGCATCCGGGTGGAGATGCTAGTTTGACCCATTTGTGGCTTCAGACCATGACTAGTGATCTACACGACAGTATACAACGTGGTGAGGAAGAGATATGGTTTCATTTTCCACCGGTGTATACTTGTTTTGGGCGGAAGGAGTTCTGCTTAATCACTGGTCTACGATTCGGACACGATGATGTAGGCCGGTACACTCGTCATATCACCCGCCCATCATGGTTATCCAGGGTTTTTCCTGATGAGTCAATAGAGAAGCCGAACTTACACGTCGACGACATGAAGAAATTGTTTAATAAGAAAGATGGTTTTAATCGGATGAATGACGTCGATGTTGTCCGAGTATGCCTTCTACTACTTTTGTATGCCGGCTTTTTAGGCAGAGAGGCCAGACAACCTATTCCTCAGGAGCTAATATTATTGGTAGAGGACCTAAATGCATGGAATCTGTTTCCGTGGGGTTCGTATATATGGAAAGCTACCTGGACTAAGTTGTCGTCTGCCTTTGATGACCGCAAAAGTTTGCGGGGCAATGGGTCGAAATACACTTTGTCAGGCTTTGTTTGGGCCTTTAAGGTAAGAATTTCTATATAATGTTTTCAAAATTATAATTAATTATTTAACAATTACTAATGTTTGTTATTATATTATTTGTAGATTTGGATATTCGAGGCCTTTCCCGACATGAAGACATATGCAATAAAAACTTCAAATGATATTCCCAGGGCTATTTCCTGGAAGAGGAAACGTCTGTTGGATTGGGAAGACTTAATACCATATGCGACAATAAATAATGTAAGTTAACACAAATACTATCATATATAAACAAGTTATTAATATTAGACGTTTAACTTTGTTTGAGTTTTTATATTTTTAGGAGGCCAACATTCCATTAATGAGACTGACACCCACGGAGGCTGAGCTTGCCACTGATTGGTGGCAAGCTAGTCAGCGTTTTCTTGATGGCACGAATGATGAGCAGCCTCCACTTCCTCCACTTCGAGAGCCATCACCTCACCTAGAGCCATCACCTGATCGACCCGACTATACACCTTTACAACGAGAGCCATCACCTATCCCGTCACATCATCGAGCCTCTTCTCCACCATCACCTCATGATAGGCGACCGACAAAGATGCCACGACTTCTATCTCCCTATTCTCCACCTTCACGGGATGAGTCAAGGGAGTTACGTGATGAGGTCAATGCCTTGCGTGAGGAGATCGGTACTCTACTTGATAACGATGGTGCATGGCGTGTGGAGGTGTCTACTTTACGTGGTGAGGTTGCCGCTCTACGTGAGATGGTAGTATCGTTGCAGAATGAGGTTCATACTCTACGCAACGAGGTAAGTTTAAGATTTTCCATATTTAACTTGATGATAAATTTACTCGTAATTTCACTTAAATTAACCATTTCACTTAGATTGCTTAGTAAATTTATTTGGTTGCTGCCAAAACTGCTAAACTTTTTACTTTAACACTGTGAAGTTAGTATTTGTCTTTGTTTTGTCTTTTGGTTGAAAGTTTGAAATATATTTATCTTTGTTTTCACTGTTTAAATATCATGTCTGTTTATTTACTGATATTTGTATTTTTATTTAGCGGACCGATAAGGTGGATGCTTTACGTCGGGTTTTTCTTGCACGACAGAGTTCACGCATCAG
The DNA here is from genome assembly GCF_006381635.1 of Hibiscus syriacus. Classification (NCBI taxonomy): domain Eukaryota; kingdom Viridiplantae; phylum Streptophyta; class Magnoliopsida; order Malvales; family Malvaceae; genus Hibiscus; species Hibiscus syriacus. Next base: position 1,038,783 of record NW_024063263.1, on the reverse strand, counting down.
ACGGCGTGCACGTGCTATTAAGTCTCCGTATACCCCAATAGTGCGAAGACACCGCAAGAAGAAGCCTGACTCGCCTATCATCCCTCAAGAGTCCACTCCTATCGTTGAAGAGACCCCTATCATTCCTCGAGAGTCCCCTCCCACCGTTCAAGAGGCCACTGTCATCGTTGAAGAGGTCCCTCCCACCATTCAAGAGCCCGATTCACATGGCGTCATATGTAGGATTCTTGAGAAACCCTCTGACGTGCCGGACATGATGGATTCAAGTTGGCTCTCGTATGAGTTACCAGCCAATACCATACCGGTATCTGAAGAGGAGAGGAAACAACTACCGGACATAATTCTGGATAACACCCTTTGGGCTAAGACCGCAGTTGATTTTTATCTACATGAGCGAAGCCAGGAGTGTTTCACTGACATATGCAAGCTCAATGATGATATCTATTTGTTGCTTGATCGGTCTTGGTGGGGCGTATTATTAGGGGTCGAAGACAATGGCTATTTCGATGGAGGGGTAAGTCTTATATTTTTCTTATATTTTCATTTGATTATTTTTTTTGTAAATTTATGTAAGTTACTAATATATGTCTTTTTTTGTAAAACAGCATATCGATGCGTGGGTGTCACGTCTTCTAATAATTAGGAAACTTAAGGAAAATAAAAGAAATACACGGTATACAATTATGCCGACGTCTTTTAACGCCGTTCACTTGAAGAATCAACGAGATGAATCATTTGCGTTGGGCAATGGACAAGCTAAACTTTATCCTGCATGGTGGGAGGTCGATAAGGTTAGTGTTTATTTTAGATTGAGTTTAAAGGTATTCATAAATAAGAGCGCAAATGAATGAATTATTACTTATGATTGCAGGTGTTTATCCCTGTTTTGGAACGTAACCATTGGCTTCTCGTCGAGCTTCAGATCCCATCCCTTAAGGTAATAGTATATGACAGCATGATAAATTACATATCATTGGCTGATTTAAGAGATATTATTAAGGGATGTAGCTCTTATTTGGCTAAATACTTGGATGCGATAAATTATTGGACTCGTTCTGGAAACAAGAAGCCAAAGAAGCTCAATATTACAGTTAGCAGAGACGAGACCGCACCACAACAAACGAAAGGACCCAGAGGGGATTGTGGTCCTCTCGTATGCTTGGCGTTGGACCGTTTGATCACAGGAAGTATAAAGTATCTACCTCCCACCGATATAGATAGAGCTGCAGTAGGCTTGTGGTTTTGACATTATATGGCTAGATCGATATATATGAGACGATGCCTACCTGCATCCGCGTTATAAAAATGTCCATAAACAATTGGTATGTTTATAGGCTTGTGGTTTGAAAATGTTTGGTTAAGTACCTAGAATTCAATAATTTGTTGTTTGTAGGTTTTAGATGTGTAGAAAGTGTTGTTTGAGCAAATGTTTGGTTTATGCAGGTTAATCTCAGAAGTGAGCTGCGTGAAAATGATGTATGGCTGCAAAAGTTGATTCAATAGTAGAAGTGTTATTTTCTCTAATAATTATTGCTTATTTTTTGATTGTTTAATTGATTTGTAAAAGGTGATTTGTAAAAGTTGATTTGTTTAATTGATGTTAACATAATTCTTATTTGTGCTTGTTTAATTGATTGAAATGTAATGGTTGATTTTGTTGATTTCAATCTGCATTATGTTGAAGGCAAAAAGTACTATCGCAATGCGAAATAAAAATCGCAATGAGAGAATCGCAACGCGAAAATGAAAATCGCAACGTGAAATTAAATTCGCGTTGCGATTTTCATTTCGCATTGTGATTCCCTCGTTGCGATTTTCATTTCGCATTGCGAAATTAGCGTTGCGATTTTCATTTCGCATTGCGATTCTCTCGTTGCGATTTTCATTTTGCATTGCGATAGTAATTTCCGCGTTGCGATAGACATTAAGATGATTGCCTATTAAGTGATAACAACTGGAACAGATCATAGCAATTTTCAAACTCAAGTTACTAATACATGCCTAACTGAAAATGTTAAAAGTTCACACATAAAATCTACATAATACAACGTTTGCATTTAAAAATCACCTAAGTTAACAGTCCCAAAAGGTGAAGCCAGTTGTGATTGGGATTTTAAAGATGATTGCGATTTTGATTGCCTTTTTCTTGACACCATATGAGCTTTGGATTTTGATGATGATCCATATTTTGGTAGAGGAAAAGATGATTGTGATGGCACTAGTGATCCACATGTCAACCTTGTATGACCACTTTCCTTGCACCGACTACATGTCGATCTCTTCTTCTCTTCACCCTTAGACGGTATACGATCGTGACTTTTTGGTCGGCCAGGTAGCCTTCTGTCCATGGCTGGTGGCAAAACTGTTTGTAAGTCATCTGGTATGTCTCACTCAGAAGGATGTGAAATAGGGTAGACAATCTCGGTATAAGTCTGTCGATATACTTCTGTAGTGTAGCAATCCATAGTGTATGCGCTTGAATCATCTTGGTTTAGATGAAGAGCAACTTTTATAACATGGCCACATGGATAACCAGATGTTTGCCATTTCATACAACTACACGTCTTTGCATTTAGATCGACAAACCCATTTAAGTTATTATCCAGTACTTCAAACAAAGTGTTTGAACATGGTTCAACTCTCCATGACGTTGACTTCACAACACGTTTCGTTATCTTTTTTTCAGTCCATGGTGTAACACGATGTTCCAATGTTCCTGTAAATTTAAATAAATAATACTTAGTAAAATATATGATAAGTTACGAATTCAAAGAAATAATACCTGCATGGTTTCTTTTCTTGTAGTACCACTGTTGAATAGAGGCTCGAAAAAACTCCATTAACATAGTAATGGGTAATTTCCGGGAATGACGACTTAGAGCGTTAATTGATTCTGCACTATTAGACGTCATGAAACCATATCTTGCTCCAAGTTGATGTGCTCTTGACCATCTTTCAAACCCGACATCTTCTAGTGTTTGAGCACACTGAGGCAAAACACGTCTTAAACAGTTTATATGCTTATTGAAATCCACTTCCCGATAAGCCTTTACAGCCTTCCAGTATGTCCATTTGTGCTTTTTTATACCAGCAGACCTTGATTTTAGATTTCTATACAAATGAACACCACAAAGTCCATGAAAAGCATCTGGGAAACACCTTCTAACAGCGTTGTCAATTGAGTTTGCCCTATCGGATATGATTGTCAGATTGCTAATAGGACCTATGCAATCCCTAAGATGCCCCATAAACCATGTCCATGAATCAGAGGTTTCAGATTTGCCAACCCCGTAAGCTATTGGCAATATCCCATTGTTAGCATCCATGGCTACTGCTAATAAGTTTACTCCAAGGTATCGACCTTTCAAATGTGCTCCGTCAACTATAATAACTGGGCGCATGCAAGTAATAAACGAACGAATCTACAAAATAATATACACAAGAATATAATCATTTAAATGTGAAATGCATGTAACTAACAGAAATGAGTCAACAGAATTATATTGATTTACTAACCGCAGCACCAATGGCGATAAACAGCAACTCAAAGCGTCCATCTCTATCTGTTTTGATATGAGTTACCGACCCAGGATTTTTCAGCTTTAAATTGTGACAATAAGCCGGCAGTTGGGCAAACGATGCTTCTGGCGACCCCCTCAACAATTCCAAGGCATAACATTTGGCTCTCCAAGCTTGAGAATATGATATACTAATCTTGAACCGAGCATTCATGTCAGTCATAATTTCATGTCCTCGATATACCCTGCCATTCAAAAACATTAACTCAGCCAGAAAACCACCCAACACCTTTTTGTTTGCCTGTCTATGGTGAGGAAAAACTTGGGTTCTTGAACATGTATGTTTATCAATAAAAGTCCTAACTTGAAACATTGCGCAATCTTTTATCCTCTTTGCAATCATACGCCACGTACAGTTTTTGTCAATCGTACACCTTGTTTCGAAACGATCTTTGCTTGATTTGTTAACTTTTAGTTGATAGCCATCTTCCACACATTTCGTATACAAAGCTATCTTCAAGTCTTCCTTTGTATCAAAACAATCATCTTTCTTGATACGAATAACTTTTGTGTAACAATCAACTGCTTTCTTTGCCAACTCTTCTTCCGGTAACTGAAGTAATTCTGGCATATTCCAATTATACTCCCGTGGAATTTTCTTTTCTTCGGGGACTTTTTCTTCTTCAGGATTATATGAATTACAGAATGGATGTTCAACATGTTCATTCACAGTCGTAACTTCCTCCTCATTATCATCAACAACATCTTCCTCGGCAACGGGTGTTTCATCATCAAAATTCGGGTATTGACCAATATCAAAATCATTACACGCAGGGTCTGTTTCTTCTTCTGAAACATCATCAAAATCTGTGTATTGACCAATATCAAAGTCCGGGTATTAACCAAGATCAAATTTCAAATACTGACTAGTACTCACAATTTTTTCTCTTGGCTCATCATCGTCTAATTGGTCAATACGAAAACCAGAATTTGGTGCTGAAAGTTGATTTGGATTTGGATTAGAGAAAGGCTGTGGGTTTTGAGACCCACTTAGTTGATTACTACCCGCTACTGACCCAACAATAATACTTCTAGGTTCAACAACATACAATGTAACATCATCACTTGAAACATTAATGTAAGCAATGAATCGTTCAACATCTTCATTGTCGGTTAACAAATAAACTTTACCATTTCTCTGATAAGATAGCCTAAATCCACCTAGGGGCTCTAAATTCAATTTCTTTGAAACACGTAACATTAGGGTTTCATAAGTTAACTTCTTTAATGACAGTTTTAGTTGAAGATTCATGGGTAAAGGCATATATTGTAAAACACCATGAACATTCTCCCATGACCCTCCAAAACACAAATCTATCCAAACATGATCAACATTAGATGATTTCATGGTTGTAACTAAACAAACGAGATGCGAAACTAAGACATATTGCCGGATGGGGAAGGATGTCGTTGGATATAGGAACGGATGTCGCCGGAGAGAGTGATAGATGGAGATGGAATGAGTTGCTATTTAGGGATTTAGGTTATGAGTTGTTGCTGCTACGTATATATATACACAAAAAATTTGGCTTGCGAAACTAAAACCTGTTGCGAACTTTGAAACTCGCATTACGATTCTGTATTATCTCGTTGCGAAAGTCAGAATCGCGTTGCGAAAGGCAATCATTTTACCATCGCAATGCGAAATGCAAATCGCAACGATAGAATCGCAATGCGAAATGAAAAAGGCAACGAGGATTAACATGCATAAACTTTTAACAATTATTGAATTCTAGGTACTTAACCAAACATTTTCAAACCAAAAGGAGTATATATGTTAACAAAACTTGCATTTGACTTACCAATTAACAATGGACACTTTCATAACGCGGATGCAGGTAGGCAGCGTCTCGAATATATTGCTCTAGCCATATAATGCCGAAACCACAAGCCTACTGCAGCTCTATCTCTATCGGTGGGAGGTAAAAACTCTGTGCTTCCCGTCGTCAAACGCGCTAAGCAAAGGCATACGAGAGGACCACAATCCCCTCTGGCTCCCGGCGATTGCTGTGGCGCGGTCTCGTCTCTGACAACTGTGACATTGAACTTCTTTGGCTTCTTGTGTCCAGAATGACTCCAATACTTAATCCCATCCAAGAATTTAGCCAAATGAGAGCTCCATCCCTTGAAAATATCTCTCAAATCAGACAGTGATATGTAATTGATCATGCTATCATACACTATTATCTTCAGGGATGGGAGCTGAAGTTGGACGAGAAGCCAGTGACGACGTTCTAAAACAGGGATAAACACCTGCGATCATAAGTAATAATTCATTTATTTGCGCACTTATTTATGAACACCTTTAAAAAATTTAAAAAATAAACACTAACCTTATCGACCTCCCACCATGCAGGATAAAGTTTAGCTTGTCCATTGCCCAACAAAAATGATTCATCTCGTTGATTCTTCAAGTGAACTGCGTGAAAAGCCGTCGGCATTATTGTATATAGCGATTTTTTTTTATTTTTCCTAAGCTTCCTTATTATTAGTAGATGTGACACCCACGCATCGATATGCTGTTTTACAAAAAAAATACATATATTAGTGAATTACATTAATTTTTAAACAAATTAATCAAAATCATATAAGACAAATATAAGACTTACCTCCCCATCCAAATAGCCACTGTCTTCAACCCCTAATAGCACACCCCACCAAGACCGATCAAGCAACAAAAACATTTCATCGTTGAGTTTGCTGATGTCAGTGTAACACCCTTGGCTCCGCTCATGTAGATAAAAATCAACTGCGGTCTTAGCCCAAAGGGTATTATCCACAATTGTTTCCGGTAGTTGTCTCCTCTCCACTTTAGATACCGGAAGGGTACTAGCCGGTAACTCATACGAGAGCCAACTCTCATCCATCATGTCCGGAACCGGTGGGGGTTTCTCAATACTTCGATATATTACCCCATGTGAATCGGGCTCTGGAATGGTGGGAGGGACCTCTTCAACGATGACAGTGGCCTCTTGAACGGTGGGGGGGAATCTTGAGGGAGAATAGGGGCCTCTTGAACGATTGGAGGGGACTCTTGAGGGATGACCGGTGAGTCGGGCTTCTTCTTGCGGAGTCTTCGCACCATTGGGGTGAACGGAGACGTAATAGCACGTCCACGCCGTCTGATGCGTGAACTCCGTCGTGCAAGGAAAACCCGACGTAAAGCATCCACCTTATCGGGCCGCTAAAAAAAATTAATACATAAATCAGTAAATAAACAGACATGATATTAAACAAAGACAAATATGTTTCAAACTAGCATTGTATTCACCCAAATCATTATTCTATCATAGTTCGCAAAATGCTCAGATAACATTCCAGAAGTAAGCACTTATATAAACATTTAAAATGACAACATATATAAACATTCCAGAAGAATAATAGTTTACTTTCGCAACACGAAACTTAAAATCGCAACGCGAAATGACTATCGCAACGCGGAAATGGCTATCGCAATGCGAAATGAAAATCGCAACGACAAAATCGCAACGCGAAATGAAATCACAACGACAAAATCGCAATGCAAAACACAAATCGCATTACGATTTTCATTTCGCGTTGCGATTTTGTCATTGCGATTTCATTTCGCATTGCGATTTTATCGTTGCGATTTTCATTTCGCATTGCGATAGCCATTTCCGCGTTGCGATAGTCATTTTCGTGTTGCGAAAGTAAACTATTCTTCTTCTGCAAATTGAAACTTGAATGGATTGCATTACTTCAACCAAAAGACAAAAACAAATACTAACAAAAACAGTTTAGCAGTATTGGCAGCAACCAAATGAATTACGAGTATGAAAAATCTTAAACTTACCTCGTTGCGTAGAGTATGAACCTCATTCTGCAACGATGCTACCATCTCACGTAGAGCGGCTACCTCACCGCGTAATGTAGACACCTCAACATGCCATGCACCATCGTCTTTGCGTAAAGTACCGACCTCCTCACGCAAGGCATTGACCTCATCACGTAACTCCCCTAACTCATCCCGTTGAGGTGGAGGTGGAGAACAGGGAGATAAACGTCGTGGCATCTTTGCCGGTCGCCTATCTTGCGGTGATGGTGGAGAAGAGGCTCGATGATGTGACAGAATAGGTGATGGCTGTCGTTGTGGAGGTGTATAGCCGGGTCGATCAGATGATGGCTCTGGGTGAGGTGATAGCTCTGGGCGAGGTGATGGCTCCCGAAGTGGAGGCTGCTCATCAACTGTTCCATCAAAAAAACGCTTACTAGCTTGCCACCAATCAGTGGCAAGCTTAGCTTCCGTGGGTGTCAGCCTCTGTAGAGGAGTGTTGGCCTCCTAACAATATAAAAGCTCAAACAAAGTTAAACGTGTACTAGTAATAACTTGTTTATAAACATATGGTAGTATTTATGTTAACTTACATTATTTATTGTCGTATACCGTAGTAAATCTTCCCATTGCAAGGTTCGTTTCCTCTTCCAGGAAATAGCCCTGGGAATATCATTTGAAGTTTTTATTGTATATGTCTTCATGGCAGGAAAGGCCTCAAATATCCAAATCTACAAACAATATAATAACAAACATTAGTAATTGTTAAATAATTACTTATAATTTTGGAAACATCATATAAAAATTCTTACCTTAAAGGCCCAAATAAAGCCTGTCAAAGTGTATTTGGAATCATCGCTATGCAAACTTTTTCGATCATCCAAGGCAGACGATAACTTATTCCATGTAGCTTTCCATAAATACGAGCCCCACGGAAACAGGTTCCACGCATTTAGGTCTTCTACCAATTTGATTAGATCATTTGGAATAGGTTGTCTGGCCTCTCTGCCTAAAAAGCCGGCATGCAAAAGAATTAGAAGGCATACTCGGACAACGTCGACGTCATCCATCCGAGTAAAACCATCTTTATTATTCAAAAATCTTGTCAGGTCTTCTACGTGTAGACTCGGCCTCTCCAGCTCAGGAAAAACCCGGGATAGCCATGATGGGCGGGTAATGTGTCTAGTGTACCGACCTACATCATCGTGTCCGAAGCGTAGACCGGTGATTAAGCAAAACTCCTCCCGCCCAAAACACGTATACGCCGGTGGAAAATCAAACCATATCTCTTCATCACGACGTTGTATAGTCTCTGGTAGATCGCTAGTCATGGTTTGAAGAAACAGGTGTGTCAACATCGCATCTCCACCGGGATGTTGTACTTTCAGCCATGGCCCGAAGCATGTATCCTCAAACATTTTTCTTTGTGCAGGTGAAAGCTTCGACGCAATTGTTTTGGCCAGGCTGACTTTATTTCTCAAGGTCAATTGAGCCGAATAAAAGTTCTACAAAAACAATAAACATACTAAATTAGATATACCAAAAACTACACTGTGAAGATATACCAAAAACAATAATAAACATAAATAGTAGTAGTTTATTCTTCAAACTTAAATATGCAACACTGTGAATTTCGTATTTGTCTTTGTTTTTTGGTTGAAGTAATGCAATTCATTCAAGTTTCAATTTGCAGAAGAAGAATAGTTTCTGAAAATGAAAATCGCAACACGAAAATGAAAATCGCAACGCGAATTCGACTATCGCAACGAGAGAATCGCAACGCGAAACTAAAATCGCGTTGCGGTTTGCATTTCGCGTTGCGATTCTCGGTTGATTTAATAAGCAATCTAAGTGAAATGGTTAATCTATTATTGAAATTACCAGTAAACTTATCATCAATTTCAATATGAAAAACCTAATAATAATGCAAAAATTTCAAAAAGAAAATAATTAAAAAAACTAACCCTCGTTGGTTGATTTGGTTGATTTTCCATTTCTGATTGTGAGGGTGGCTCTGAGAGATGGAGATTGAGATGGGTGAGAGAGTGAGAGATGGAGATGGGACTGAGTTGTGATTTTAGGTTTTAGGTTATGAGTTGCGATTACGGGATATACTGTGGACAGTTCAGTGTTCCAATATATTAATATTCGTGTTTGGAATTTAAAAATAAAATAATTGGCCAGGATACTAATGGCGCTTTGAAAATCGCATTGCGATTATGTATTATCGCGTTGCGAAAGTCAGAATCGCGTTGCGAAAGTCAGTATCGCGGTTCGAAAGTAAGTATCTCGTTGCGATTTTTTATTATCGCATTGCGATAGTCAGTATCGCATTGCGATTTTCCCAATTCGCGTTGCGATTTACTTATTCGCATTGCGATTTTCCCAATTCGCGTTGCGATTTACTTATTCGCATTGCGAATTGGGAAAATCGCAACGATACTGTAGACCATCGCAACGCGATTTTCAACTATCGCATTGCGAAAATGCAACGCGAATTTGCGATAATGGAGATCGCGTTGTGAATTAGCGATCGCATTACGATTTTGTTGGTCATTTTGGCAAATCCGGAAAAAGTTGGTTAAAATCGTATATTATATGGGATTTTTGGTCACTGAGGTTATTTTCTCGAAAAAGAATATACATCAATATGTGTATATCCGTCGTAGAGTTCGTCGGAAAACATGGTGTGTTTATATAATAAATATACGATAAGTTCATGAGTTTGTTGGTTGAGTCCGATAACGACTAATGCTTCGATAAATATACATCAATTTGTGTATAAAAAATTTGTTTATTTCAATAAGTAAATAATGATTTTTACTACTTTTTCTCAAAGACGGACAAGGTTATAAATTTTAAACGATATTAAAAAAATCGATGGTCGAATAATTTAAACAAAAAAATTTAAAAAATCATGATCAAATTGAAAATATTTGTAATTAAATGATCAAGACAAAATAATGTTAAAAATTAATTGATTAAAAAGATAGCTTACTTTAAAATTTAAATATTTATCATTTGTAGGGATGGGCATGGATGGGGTTAGGTGGGATTTTCGATCCACCTGATCCAATCTGAAAATTATATATCATTCACCCGACCCGAAAAATATATATCTTCCATCCGATCCGAACCTCCGATTTTTTTAGATAAACCTAAACCTGATACGATCCAACCCGAAATAATATATTTTTTAAAAATATTACTTTTATTCCATAAAAAGAGGGATTTGATTGAAAAATAATAATATATAGGGGATATTGTTACAATTATCCCTAAATACATAAGATAAAATTATAATTTTTTCGGGTTATGTCGGATCGAGTATTTTTCACTCTAAACATGAACTCAAATCGACCTAAACATAACCTCTAAAACACACAACCCGACCAGAATCAGAAATTTTAAAAAAAATCGACAGATCAAATCGAGTCGAATCAAAACCTATTAGATTCAAGTCTAATATTCATCCCTAATCATTTGATTAAAAAATTTAGGATAATGAGAAAAAAAATTTCTCATGAAAGAAAAAAATCACTCATTTTCACTCCACTTTCTAAACATAAAAAGATTAGCCACTAACCACAACAATGGAAAATATCCAAGTATATAAAATTGGAAAAATAATAATATAATAAAACAAAACCTACCCCCCTCCACCAGTCCACCATATATATATATATATATATATATATATATATATATATATATATATATATAACTCCAAAAAAATATCATAAAAATATCTGGTTCAAAATAGCAATTTCAAATAAATTATGGGTCAAATCAGCCAAGCATATAAATCCAATTTACTTTTATTCTTTTGCAATTATTATTTTTTTAGTATATAATTGAATCATATTAAATGTATACCAATTGAGTGTCAAAGAGACAAATCCAAGGAAATAAAGCGAATATTTGAATATATATATATATATATATTGAGTGTTACATCATATCAATTGAAAACTTTATGAATAGTTTTTTTCTTCGTCAATTCGTACCGTACATCCAATTTTGATTGGTAAGATTTTCGGTAAGAAATTTTTATATATAGAAAGACTCAAATTGAAATCTTACTTAAAGATTATCAAATTGCTTATCAATTAAACCAACTCCATTGATTATAAATTATTTTTTAAAGACGGAATAAAATTTAAATTAAATCAAAATAAATTAATTAATTCAAATTAAATTTTGAAAAAAATAAAATGCATCAGAATAAATTATTGTTGACAATAAGATTAAATTTTGAATTGAAACATACGTTATTTTAAATCCCTTTTAAAGTAAAATAATAATAATAATAATAAGGACGAACTTAGCGACCTTGATGGTAAAAGAATTATTGTCGTATACCTTGTCATCAGAGACAATTATTCATCTTGAGCCTTTAATTATAATTTTTTAAGTTTTTTATGATCTTAAATCTTTAGTTTCATTTTAATACTAAAATTTTAATTATTTATTAATTATTTCACCCTAAAATAATATTTTCCAAAAAAAACTCGTTTTAATATTTATACTTTCATTTTCTCACAAAATTGTGTTATTGTAGCATTCACTATATTTTCTAAAATATTTTCTTATAATGATATCTCTAATTATATCGAGAAATATTGGTTCCCTAATTTAACAAAAAGACACTAAATGCGTAATACTAAAATAATTTAGAATAAACTAAGTATTTAATATTTAAATTATCAGTTTTAGCATGTTTTAGTACCTAATTTTTTTTTTTAAATCATTCTCAACGTTTAGTTTTTGTTTCATTTTAATACCCGTCGTTAAAAACTTAACAGACAAACTAATTTAACAAACCCCTATTTAAATCTCTAATCATGTTTTAGAACCTCACCGTCTGGGTTTTGCAACAGACTTCCAAGCTTCCAACAATCAAGAAGTCTGATGGTTCTTCGAATAGTAAATATGTGTCTATTTTTTGAGGAGTCTTACGTGCGACAGTCTAATATACGACTAAAGAAAGACGTTATTAATTTTGTTATTATTTTTTTTAATAAAACCGATAAAAAAATTACCAAAAATATTATTAGTTATACATGTTTAGTTATTATTGGACGCTTTACCGAGTTTGGTAATATATCCGATTGAACAAATAATGTTTTAGATAACACTTTACCTGATATATTATCAAACTCGGTAAAATGCTGAATAATGTTTTTTTATAGAAATAATAATATTTTCAGTAATTTTTTACCTATTTTATTTTAAAAAAAATAACAAAACCGATAAATTTTTTTTAACCGTATATTAAGGCCACCTTACTATAAAACTACCCCAATTCATTCGAGTTTAATTTAGTTAGTGTTATATTAAGATGTAAAATCAAATACTTTTTAATGAAGTAAACAAAAGCAAATTGGTTTTTTTTTTCTTTATGAACCAAAAGAAGCACAAACATGACCGCATTAATGGCCAAATACTTATAAGATCCTTTCCAAACATCCCCTGCTCAGTCATCTTCAAAGAGACTGAATCCCACATCATTTTCCCACCCATAAAACTTTCCCATCACCCAAACACAAAAGGAAAACCCAACACAGAAGTTTTGGTAAACAAGAAACAATCACACCATATCCGGACATAATCTTTTCCCTCTTGATAAACTCTCCTCAGTACCTGTAATGAGGAGGCTTGTAAGGACCTTCCACAGGCACACTAATGTAATCGGCTTGATCCTTGGTGAGCTTTGTTAGCTTAGCTCCAAGCTTGCCGAGGTGAAGTGCGGCAACCTTCTCATCAAGGTGCTTTGGCAAAACATAAACCTTCTTCTCGTACTTTCCGGTTGCCTTCTCCTTCCATAGCTCGAGCTGGGCGATCACCTGGTTGGTGAACGAGCAAGACATGACAAAGCTAGGGTGTCCAGTGGCACATCCCAAGTTCATCAGTCGCCCTTCGGCCAACACAATGATGCCGGTTTTGGTTTCGGGGAAGACCCACCTATCTGTTTGAGGCTTGATGGTGATGCGCTTGACACCAGGATATGACTCCAGACCAAGCATATCGATTTCGTTGTCAAAGTGACCAATGTTGCAAACAATGGCATTGTTCTTCATCTTCCTCATGTGGTCAACCATGATGATGTCCTTGTTACCAGTGGTGGTGACAAAGATATCAGCCTCAGAGACAACGTCTTCGAGGGTCAAAACCTGGAGTCCTTCCATGAGAGCTTGAAGAGCACAGATGGGATCAATCTCGGTGACAATGACACGAGCACCGGCTTGTTTCAAGGCAGCAGCGCAGCCCTTGCCAACGTCACCATAACCACTGACAACAGCAACCTTTCCGGCAATCATCACATCAGTAGCTCTCATCAAACCATCGGGAAGAGAGTGACGACATCCATACAAGTTATCGAACTGTTCCAAGAAATCAAAACATATAAACTATTACTCATCATCAAACCCACAATTTAACACCTATATTTAAGATCATACTTCATAACCATGTTCAAATTCGTATCGATTTCACATCCTAACGAATACAGTGCATCAAATATTAAACATCAAACGCCAGATTTGAAGAATTAATGATCATTAAAACCAAATTCAGCAACTAAATCAAAGCATGCTAGAGTCTATATCACTCGAATTCAATTGTGAGTACTGCATTTTTTTCCTACATTTAAGATCATACCTCCATAACCATGTTCAAGTTCGTATTGATTTTACATTCGAACGAATACAATGCTTCGAATATTAAACAATCAAACACCAGATCTGAAGTAGTTTACACAAAATAAGAAACCTATTTCATCAGATTTGGAAAAGAAACGAGAGATCTACACTGTAAGCAAGCTGAGAAATAATTACCTTGCTCTTGGTGACAGAGTCATTGACATTAATGGCAGGGAACAACAAGGTTCCATTGGCTTGCATTTGATAAAGCCTCTTAACACCAGTCGTAGTTTCCTCGGAAACACCAACCAATCTCTCCTTCATCCTCCTGTACTTCTTAGGATCAGCTTTCAATCCATCTCTGATAATCGTCAAAACGATCTGAAACTCGGCGTTATCGGTCGAAGCCGGATCTGGTAATTGTCCGGTTTTCTCAAAAACCTCCTCGGCTTTAACACCTTCGTGGATCAACAGAGTGGCATCACCACCATCATCGACGATCAGATCAGGTCCACCAGTTGGACCCCAATCGAGTGCTCTCTCGGTACACCACCAGTATTCCTGGAGTGTCTCACCTTTCCAGGCGAAAACGGCCGCCGAATCACGGGCGATAGCCGCGGCGGCGTGGTCTTGAGTGGAGAAAATGTTGCACGAGCACCAACGGACTTCGGCTCCGAGGGCGGTGAGTGTCTCGATGAGGACGGCGGTCTGGATAGTCATATGGAGAGAACCGGTGATCTTGGCTCCCTTGAAAGGCTGAGCTGGGCCGAACTCGGTCCTACAGGCCATGAGACCGGGCATTTCGACTTCGGCCAACTCAATTTCGAGTCGGCCGAATTCAGCCTGAGACATGTCCTTGACCTTGTACTCACGACCAGCGGCGGTTTTCTCGACGGAGAGAGCCATGACAGAGAGAAATGAAGTTAAGAGGGAAGAAATCAGTGAAAACACTCTCTCCCTTGAATTGGATTGGGAAGTGGCGAGAAATTTGGGAAGAAGTTAGGGTGTTATAAATAGACTAAGAGATGTGGAATTGGACGGTCAGGATTCGATGGGTGGGGTTGGTGGATCTCATCTACACTTAGATGTTGATTTTTCACATAATGTCGACTTACTTTTCTCATTATCAAGCTAAAAAAAAGAAATATTAGGATAAATATGTTATATTGTAAAAAGTTTGATATCGTTTAAATAAAATTTTAAGTTTAAATATTTATATATGTAGAAAATTATCGTTGAGAGATTCATTCATCAAAGCTAGATATGTTCATCGGTAAGTTTGTTTATGTCCGTTTATTTATTAAATGAACGAACATGAACAAGAATTTATGTTCGTTTAATTAAATGAACGAACATGAACAAAAGACGTGTTCGTTCATTTATGTTCGTGAATGTTCGGTAATTCGTTCATTTACATTTGTTTATGTTCGATCATTTATGTTTGCTCATTTATATTCAATTCAATCTCCATACTTGTTTGAAATATTAAGACCTAATAAATTTTACTCTTAAACCCATTAATTTTTTAAAATCCAATTAATTTTAAATTCAAATAAAAATAAATAAATCAATTAAATAAAATATAAATCACGAAATTATTGGAAAAGAAAAAAACCTTCTCAAATATAAACTTAATTAATTTTATGTTTGGTCGTTTATATTCGTTCTTTTATGTTCGTTTACATTTGTTCATTTGTGTTTGTTTATCATTTTTAATGAACGAACACGAACAAAAAAATTTTGCCCGTTCAGATGTTCATGTTCGTTCATTTATTCAATTAAAATTAAGCGAATATATATTATTATAAATTAAAATCCTATGTAAAAGGTATTGTCAATTTGCCATATTTTAGTTCAAATATAATAATATTCTACTTTGATAGCAACCTTAAAACTACTCCAAGTAATTTTGTATGTTTGAAATGTAATTGCCAACGACTATTACATATAAACGCAAGATTGAATTCTCCAAAGAAAATTGTTGTTTTTCATTTTAAAATTAGAATTAATGTAAAACAAGCAAACACTTCTCCGACATGTGTTGTTTTATTGAGTACATCGACTATTAAAAATTATAAAATAGTCATTTGATTATTAACGTATTTCAAACTCGTTAATTTTTGTTAAAAAATTGATGATCCTCTGAGTTGAACGTTAACATGTTGACTTGGTTATAATAAAATTTGATCTCGGAATTGTTTGAGTTGTATTTTATGGATCAACGCTTCGTTCACTTTATGACGCCGAGTCAATGTTTAAAATGTTATGTCGTCTAATCAGTGCTTGACAAAAACGATGGTGCCATTATACATCATTAAAATATAATTTTCATCGTATCTTAAGTTAACGTCCATTTTAGACGGGTGTCAATCTTTTAATGAAAAATGACGACTTTGAACATATTAATAGTCGAGTGGTCATTTTGTAACTGTTAACCGTTGAGGGATTTAATAAAACAAAGTCTCATATTCAGAGACTGTTTTACAACTTTTAAAAGATAGAGGGCTCAAGAAAATAACGTTCTATGGTCAACAAACCATTTTGTATAATTTATCCCAATACTCAATATTTGATTTTATAAAAAAAATTCTAAAACAAATAATTAAATATATTTTTTAAAATTACGGATTCAATACTCATTACGAATAAAACTCTCTTCTCCTCTTCCTAAGCAAGAACTATTTGATTCATCGTTAATTTTTGAGAGAGAAAAAAGTCAAAGAATAGTTGAAACTTGAAAGGCGCTTGTGCAATGCCACCAACTCTCAAAAGGTGTGAAAGTTTGGGAGTTTTGAGGCGGGGTTGGTGGCGTTTGAACCGGCGGAACATCCGACTCGATCCGAGAATAAGTAGTCCTTCACCCGAGACTCGACCCCATTTGACCAAAACAAGTTTTCACCCAATCCGAACCTGACCCGATATATAATTTAAAAACCAGTCCTGAAATAATAAAAAATATTTTTATTCAATAAAAACAGTAGGAATGGCAACGGGTCGGGTTCGGGGCGGGTTTTGCTTGCCCAGTTCCCGAACCCGAAATGAATCCCCATTCCCCGACCCCGACCCGATCCCTGACGAGTTTTTTATCGAGGCGCCCCGTCGGGGATTTTTTTTGCCCCGAACCCAAACCCGAACCCGAAAATATTTTATATATAATTAATATAAAATATATAAAATATTATATATATAATTAATATAAAATATATAAAATATTATATATATATATAATCGGGGCGGGTCGGGGCAGGGATACCTTGCCTCGAGCCCGAACCCGACCCGAAAAAATCCCCGAAAAAAATCCCAGAACCCGAACCCGACCCGAACTTGATTGGGTTTTGGGTTTTCCCGTCGGGTTCGAGTCATACTGTTATCCCTAAAAAACAATGACTTAATTGAAAAATATATATATAGAGAATGGTATTATTGTAATTATTCTTAAATATATAATGTAAAATTATATATTTTTCGGGTCAGGTCGGGTTTTTACTCTGACTCGAACACCACATTAAAAATACCCGACCCGACCCAAATAGAACCTATTTCTTTTTAAAAAACCAATCCTATCGGATCGAGTCGAATCAGAACCCATCGAATTCGAGTTCATGCCCATCCCTACCCATTAGCCACCAAAAACTTGAGAATGATGGGTTTATGCTTACACTTTCGATTGTTTTACCAACCCCCATATTTTAGTTTTAGTCACCGGTTGTGGACATCTAAGCTAACATCGTCGCCACTTAATTATAGTCAAATTCCAGTTTTATGTTGTAGGTATTCTTACCAATAACCCATCTATGGGTTGTTCGTCCCTATTAATAATTTTTTTATTTATCTATGACGACATTATATGTTCTAAAGATCCTCAATTATTTAATTTATACGTATGTATTTATAATTTGTTTACATAAATTGGATAAATTCATGTCTGTGTAAAATCTTATTAAAACATATAACCCATTATATATCAATAGTATAAGTAATGTTACAAGTCTTTCTTTATTTTTTCATTTATTTTCTTATATTATATATTTATTTTTCTTTTCTTTTTTAAGTTTATAATAATTCTGTTATCATATTACGTTTTCTTCTACTTTTACGATGCATTTTTCTTTACATTTATGACACATTTTTATTTTTTGATCATTTTTCTAGTCTAATTTTTTTAAGGTTGGGTTTAACATCGCATCAATTAATTAAGATTGTTCTTATTTATTATAACGTTTATCTTCTCTGTTTTGGTTCTTCAGATTAGACTCACGCTGTTTGGGTTCGTAGAAAGTTTCCTCAGGACGCTCGATTTATTTTATTTTATTTTTTAAAAAATAATTTATAATCTCTCAAAACTCAAATTAGAAAAAGTTAACTTTGTTAAATTAGATCGGATCCAAGATTTTTTTTTTAGCATGATAGACATTAAAATTTATTTATTTATTTATTTGTGATAAGAATTTGATTATTAAAACCAACAATTAATTGGTCTAGTGAGTTGAGTCACTAGGTCATTTAAGTAAGGTCATCTGTTCGAATCCTGACGTTTGTGAATAAGTAAACTGGGTTGAGAGGGTCGTCTTCGCCTCTACAGTACTCGATCTGAATTAGTCGATCCGGATACCAGTGATTAATTAAAAAAATATTGATCATTAAAAATATTAAAAACAAGAGAAAAAAAATATAAAATACTATCACCAAGCACGTCAAAAACACTTCTATAAGTAGCCATACAAGTCTTCTATTTATGGCCACCGATCTTCCTCCGCTTTGCGCCACCTCCATTACCCTTTTTCCACTACCTCTCACCAATAAGCAATGGATCCAGTTAACACTTGGGGCAACTCTTCCCTCCAATCCGTCGACCCCGAAATCCACGACCTCATCGAGAAAGAGAAACGCCGTCAATGCCGCGGCATCGAGCTCATCGCTTCCGAGAACTTCACTTCCTTCGCCGTCATCGAAGCCCTCGGCAGCGCCCTCACCAACAAATACTCCGAGGGCATGCCGGGGAACCGTTACTACGGCGGCAACGAATACATCGACGAGATCGAGAATCTCTGCAGGTCTCGCGCTTTGGAGGCTTTTCATCTCGACCCCACCAAATGGGGTGTCAACGTGCAGCCGTATTCCGGTTCCCCGGCCAACTTCGCCGCGTACACGGCGGTTCTCCAGCCGCATGATCGGATCATGGGGCTGGATCTACCTTCCGGTGGTCATTTGACTCATGGGTATTATACCTCCGGCGGGAAGAAGATTTCGGCTACCTCGATTTACTTTGAGAGTTTGCCTTATAAGGTGAATTCGAGCAGTGGGTATATTGATTACGATAAGTTGGAAGAGAAGGCGATGGATTTCAGGCCTAAGCTTATCATTTGCGGTGGGAGTGCTTATCCTAGGGACTGGGATTATGCTAAATTCAGGGCTGTTGCTGATAAATGTGGAGCTCTCTTGCTGTGCGATATGGCTCACATTAGCGGCCTTGTTGCTGGTCTGGTATATTGTTTGATTTGGACTTCAACTTTGTTTTCCTTTGATTTTGTTTGTTGCTTATTGGTGGTGTTAGATCTTAGTTTTAGTTGTGATTTCAATGTTTTTTATGATATTAAAATCTCTTGATTCAAGAACCCATCAAGTGATCTTAGAGGAAAACGTAAGTGTTAGTTTTCAGGTTTTCTGAACAAATACTATTTTATAATAGTTCAAAATATTAAAAAAAATCTCTTGGATTTGATTATAGGTCTCGCAATCATTGTTCCTATATGAAGTTTGTTAGATGGTGGTATTTCAGCATTATTAAGTTACTTTATGTAGTTCTTGATTTTCCGGTCTCGGATTGTTGAATTCTTTCTGGTTTTATTGTTGGAGTAGGAGGCGGCGAACCCATTTGAGTTCTGTGACATTGTCACCACCACCACCCACAAGAGTTTGAGGGGTCCTAGGGCCGGTATGATCTTCTATCGTAAAGGACCGAAACCCCCCAAGAAGGGCCAACCTGAAGGTGCGGTGTATGATTTCGAAGACAAGATCAACTTTTCCGTCTTCCCTTCTCTTCAGGGCGGTCCTCACAACCACCAGATCGGTGCTTTGGCCGTTGCCTTGAAACAAGCCATGTCACCCGGGTTCAAGGCTTATGCAAAACAAGTTAAGGCCAATGCAGTTGCCCTTGGAAAGTACCTGATGAGCAAGGGGTACCAGCTTGTTACTGGAGGGACCGAGAACCACCTTGTTCTTTGGGATCTCCGACCTCTTGGATTGACTGGTATGACAGTTGAATCACTTGGCCTTACAATTATCATTTTCGATTTGATTCGATTCTGATCAGTTTTATCATTGTTCTTACAGGCAACAAGGTGGAGAAGCTTTGTGACCTGTGCAACATCACCGTTAACAAGAATGCTGTATTTGGTGACAGCAGCGCATTGGCTCCCGGCGGAGTACGAATCGGTAAGAATCATTCTCTATTGGTTTTTGTCTTCGATAGTGTGTGACGACAGAACTCTTAGAAGCTTGATCAAAATTTTCGTTAAAATGGCCTGGTCTATGATGCAAATTGATATCAACAGGTACACCTGCCATGACTTCGAGAGGCTTGGTCGAGAAAGATTTTGAACAGATTGGTGAGTTCCTCCACCGAGCGGTGACCATCACCTTGGACATCCAAAAGCAGTACGGAAAGCTCTTGAAGGACTTCAACAAAGGTTTGGAAAACAAGAAGGAGATCCAAGAGCTCAAGGCCGATGTTGAAAAGTTCGCATCCTCTTTCGACATGCCGGGCTTCAAGATGTCCGAAATGAAGTACAAGGATTAGATCTCAACTACTTTTTTATGCTTTATGGCCGTTATTATCAGCATATGGGTCTTATGGAAATTTGCCTCTGCTAGTATCCGATGAGTTGGAAACAAAGGGAAAATATTAAGAATTTCTTCTATTGCCATGTATGGTTTTCATTGTCTAGGGTTAGTGGTCCATTTGCTGTGATGGTTCAAGCTTTTGATGCCCATTTCTTGTAGGAGTCTACATAAAACTTATGTACCAATTATCGCTTCAATCAATAAACGAGAAATTTGAGTCTATAATTACCTACCTCTACGTCTCTAACGTATGATGTTGCACGAGGAAGTAAGTTTCGAATACTCTAACGTAACCGTATGCTGTTGCGCTCGGAAATAAGTTTCGAGTACTTTAATGTATGCTGGAAGTAAGTTTTGAATACTCTAATGGATGCTGTTGCACTCGGAAGTAAGTTTCGAATACTCTTAACGTATGCTGTTGTACTCGGAAGTAAGTTTTGAATACTCTAACGAATGCTTTTGCACTCGGAAGTAAGTTTCAAACACTCTAATGTATGCTGTTGCACTCAGATTGAACACTCTCTGTTGCGCTCAGAAGTTCCGAATACAGAGTATATGAACATCAAAATTAGCAACTAAATGTCAGATAAGCTTGTGTCTAACACAAATATACCCTATATTTTTCATATAGCATTAAGAGGATCATCCACTACAAAGTATAAACATATCCGAATACAGGCTGAACATTGAAACTTCAAGAAAAATGAAGGATTCGGATGACAATCTATCATTTATCTCTAACTCTAGAAGGCTGGGAAAATTTAAGATCATTTTCACCGGCTTTAGAATTACTTTTCATCCGATTCTGGTTCAGAAAACATCAATCAAACACACCAAAACAAAGTGATTTATTGAAAACCCCTCAAAATTGTTGCATAGATGTCAAGGATTCCAACATGCCTCTTACATTTTGTTCAGATATTCAACTAAGTTTCCGAGTTAGACAATGCAATTCCCCCAAGTAAAACCGAGCACTTCCACCAAATCATTTCGACTTTTTACCTTGTTTCTTCTTGATAACTTCGTCAATGTACATTATACCTTTGCCTTTGTAAACTTCTGGAGGCTTGCAACTTCGAACCGTTGCGGCAAACTGATGCACCCTCTGCTTGTCAAGTCCGGTGCAGCAAACAACATTGTTTTTGAAGCAGAAAACACGAACAGCAGGAGGAACGGTAAGTTCGACCTCATGACTGTAGCCTAGTTTCAGAAATAAGAGTCTCCCCTCAGCTTCAGCTCGGGCTTTGTAACCAACTCCAACAATTTTAAGAAACCGAAAGAATTTAGCTTCCATGATGACCGAAAATAACCACCTGAATAAGTGGTAATCATTTCAAAAATCATTGAAAGATAAAAAAAAAACAAATATCCATTCAAAGGAAGTGAATGTAGGAATGGCAACAAGTAGGATATCGGTACCCTATCCAGGTTAGTTTTCATACTATCCGAATCTGATAAATACATGGTTAACTGTTAAAAACTCTGCGACCCTCTCCCTACCCTAATAATTTCGGCCAAATTAAGGGGTTCTCTATTCCTTGACCTAAATCCAAATCGAAATAAAACTCAAGCAAGGATCTTAAGATGTAGTCAAAGTAGGGTGTAAATTAGACACCAGCTATCACAAGCTACTCAAGTTAGATTCAAAATGAATCAAAATCGACTCGACCATTATCAGGTTGAGCTAAGATATTGAATAAAGCGAATTCGAATACCCCAATACTTGACTTGAGTTTCTTGCAAGTATGATCAGGCATTTTGATTTTTTTAATTAGTATTGATAAATCACAATTCAAGCAAAAATAATCAACTATAAAATAAAGAATGAGGAGCAGACTCATTTTTTACCATGTAAGCGAGATTAATCAAATTCCAGTAGAACAAGCACGGGCTATAAAAATGCAACTCAGATTATACTCGAGCAAAACGCTTCAAGCTGCAAATTTTGAGCCAAACTTAAAGCTTCGTGCAGCTTGAGCTCAGCTCGATTCGATTGCACTCTGAAGCAGTTTCAAAGGCAGCCAAGCAAAAACCAGAGCAATTTGAATTGTCAACGGATCTTAGATGTAACAACAGCAATGACAGGGAAAAGGTAAATAATAATACATAAATCGAGAGATACATCATTTTGACATTTCAAAAAACTAATGGCATTTCAACAAAGGACGAACTAAGACCAGATTTCATAAAAAAAAATTACATCATTTTGACATCTATACACACATAGATTCAAATAGAGGTGGCGTAGCGGTGTTAAAGCCGCTATTGCACGGCTATTTTGAGCAGATAACACAAATTCTCATGAATCAAGTGGAAATCAATCTTCAATTTAAGTTTAGGTTTTCAAAAGTTACCTTGTTTAGATTTCCCGATCTGTCGGGAACGTGAAGGTAAAGAGAGGGTGAGTCCGGCGGTGCTAGGCGTTTTAGGCGGCGGGGATGTGCGAAGAGAGATAATGTACGTAGGGAAATTTAGAATAACTTTTTCTTTTAAATAAGTTAAATTTATATGTAATTATTATTTAAATATTTATTAATTGGATGGGATTCAGTTTGATTTTTGGTCTATCTTTCAATCTGATCAGACTTAGATTTAAAGATATTTTATCTAATTTGATTTAATTTTTGTGATAACCTCATGCTCAATCTGATATATATATATATATATATAATTGGTTTAATATAAAAATAAGTGATTAAATTATGTTTCGAAAAACATTTTGGTACTTAAAGAATTTTTCGTTAAAAATAGGTACCTAACGTTTTTTTATTTATACTTTTAGGAGTCTATATATTTTTTTTAAATTTTTAATAATAAAAATATTAATTTTAAAAGATAAAAGATAAAAAATCAACCTCAACCCCCGTCCTTCTCTCCCTCTCCCTCCACGGTCACCAGTCATCTTCGGCCATCATCGTCATCGCCAAATGGTTGGATTTTGAACGAAATTATACGATTATTCGAATGGTGGTGGCGGTATGGCTTATTTATATCGATATCGGTCGGAATCGACAAAAACAAAAACGGTGATTTAAAATACGATGAACCTTTGAACGCTGTTCCACGATAAATGGTGATAGTTTACTACGAAAAGTCAACGGAATTTGATCAGGGGTCGACGTTAATTCTGATGTCGGCGACGGTGACAATTACCGTCGGCCAACTGACCGGGGGAGAAGAGGGAAAGGGGAAGGGAGCACATGGTCGGGGGCTGTTTTTTCAATAAAAATATTATTTTTTTCTAAAAAAAAATTCCTAAAATTATTTTTATTCCCAAAATTTTATTATTTTTTATTAAATTATGTATATAGTATTATTTAATGTTTGATCCAATTTGTTATCACAATCATTTCAAAATTAATTGATAATTTATCAATTTATTTTTATTTTAAAACATATAATTATAAAAATAATTTTATGTTTTTATTTTAATAATTAGGAATGGAGTAAATTATTAAAATAACAATTTAATTTTGTACCGTTAAATAACGATCAAATTCAAATCCAAGCATAATATCAAATTTTCATTATTACTAATATAAAGGTACAATTGAAATTTCAAAGACCAATAGACAATGAAAGCAGAAATCATAAAGTAAAACGATGTTCATAAGATGAACTCTTCAAACATCTTCAAAAACACCAAAAATATTACCATCCATGTAATTGTTATCTACCAAGCTCACCAAATAGTAGCTCCTCTGAATCTGCAAAAACACCGAATCAGAATCGAACGCGTCATGTTATACGGCGTAACTCCGACTCCGGGTCGGATGCATTGTTATTTGTCTCCAAAACATGCATGATCAACTCTATTTTTTGGCTTTTGCATATTCGCATAGATAGGATTAAGGTGGTATTGTGCTCAGTCCTAGTAAATATGAAGTGCAGGAGTGAGCATCAAAGCGAGAAACAAACCTGTTCGAGCAGTTTTTTCGAAGGATCGCCGTCTGGGTACAAGGCGGACCATGATCGAGCCCAGATTTCGAATGCTTCATCCTTCCACACCATGAAACTGGCAGGATCCACAACGGTTGGCTGGATTATTTCTTTAGCTGGGAAGACACCCCAGGTTACTGCATTCACACTTGTGAGACCGATGTTCGATACCAAATCCCCATCTTTGTTGACAGCAACGTAGGTCAAAGACGAAAACGACTTGCTCTTTTTCACAAGTGCATCTAATTTTTCCCGTGAGCAGAAAAACTCGAGATATGCCTTCTGGTAAACGTACCCTCCCGGGCCACCCCAACCTGCAAGCCATCATATTGGAACAAGTTTGTACGGATATCAGCGCAAGCTTTTACAATGAGAATTTGAAGCAAAGGGAAGACAGTTCAAACAGGATAGTAGTATTCGACTATTCATCGCAAGGGATACTTTATCGAACCAAATTCGAGGATACATAAGAGAACATAAGTCGGATACTTGTACATACCAACAGATGGAGAATCAGAGCGCTCCCCGTTAACAGCCGGTTGACTATTGATGGTAAGGAAACCCTTCAAATTGATCTTTCCTAGCTGTTCATTTATGATCTTTGTCTCCGGCTGAAGCCCGTCCAACTCGGACCAAGGGCTACTTCTCAACTTACCCAGACAATAACTTTTGAATTTCTGATAAATCCGAATTTGAGAATTACATAATTAAGGCCGGTTTAATCGAAAAAGAGAGGAGCATATACCAAATGGATTCGAATATCAAAATTTCACCTCTTGGATATCATCAATGCTTTTCAATGGGGTAGACCATTCTTCCTGAAGTTTCTTGTCACGAGCAC
Organism: Hibiscus syriacus; assembly: GCF_006381635.1. Lineage (NCBI taxonomy): Eukaryota > Viridiplantae > Streptophyta > Magnoliopsida > Malvales > Malvaceae > Hibiscus > Hibiscus syriacus. The sequence goes on along the minus strand of NW_024063263.1, from coordinate 1,013,148 downwards.
GGGGCCTCATGAACTGTTGAGAAATTAAATCAACTTCGGTCACACACGGTTATATCATCCAAAAGAGGAAGTAAATGAGGACATTTCATCGATCAAACAAAAGTCGGTGTTCTCTATCAATGAACCGATATAACACATCAACTTGTTATTGAATGGACCGAAGATGCTTTAAATATTATCGATAAGAAACAAATAGCAAAATTCAACCATATTGTATACCTGATGGTCGGATAGCGCACCATATGATGCATTTTGAGAATCACCCCATCTCCCCTGTGGGTATTGGTCCCAACCAATTGTCCGGGATATGTAGCTCTTTGGACGGTTAGCCCTGTCATCATTAAACCGGAAAGATCAGGTATTCAGGAATGTTTACACTATGGTACAACTCGGTGAAGTGCATGGATCTAGCCAAGAACTGGGACGCTCAATATTTATCACATACCAAAATATTGGCCGAACGTCCTCTTTAACACGAAAGACATTCGCAGGGCGTCTCCAAGGTAAAGACCTGGAAATTTTGGACTCTTCAATCAATCCAAGATTCTGCAAAAACAAAGCCTATGATTAGCATGGGGCAAACGAATAATGATGGACATTAGCTCAACCCGAAACTATTGCCAAAGTTCAATTCTCATTTACTTTCAATTGCAGACAGAGCAACGTCAAGTTAAATGAAATTTGCATGTAACACGTCACGTATACCGTACTTGCATATCTTTTCTAAAATAAGTGAACAAAAACATAAGGTTTGAGAGTTTTCATTAGACCCTCAAATCGTAAATGTTCAATTTGAGAAAGGAACCATGAACTGAATATTTATTCAAGATTTTTCATTTTAAATTTCAGAGTTCAAGAAGTCAAATGATATTCGGTAGTAACATCTTTAAAATGCAAAAGTAATGATGAAATATAGGATGATAAGAAACAACCATTAGAATAGCTAATGCAGATTTCTCCATGTTTAACGTGTAAAGGTGCAGCATCTTAATCCCGTTAGCTAGAATCTTGCGGCACATTTCTGTTCCAAGGTGAATCCCATAGGCTTTTACAGCTTCATCATTGTCCTTGATAGGCTCTAAGGCAGTTGTAACCTCATCTGGTATCTACAATGAGCCAATAAAATTACATGTTATAATCGAAAACTACTAATCGAAGTAACCACCAAATAGCCCTTCACATCCACTCTTCTAGCAGCCCATAACGGGTATATTCAAACACAAGTAAAAACAACGTATCAGTACAAACATATGCATTATTATTATGATACCACATACCTTAGTTTTGCAAAAGCCAGTCATGCGCAAGAAGCCCTTGTAGTTATTAATGGGCATAATACCGGGCACGATAGGACATTTAATTCCGATCTGGCGACAATCATTGACGAATTTGAGAAAGATATCGGTATCATAAAACAGTTGAGTAACAATCAGATCAGCTCCTGCATCGACCTACATAGTAGAGAGGTTTAACACAACAATTAACTACTACAAGGAAATCGAGATATTACAATTTAGAACAAAACTTTCAAAATAACCAATGAGTTAAAAGTAAAACCTTTCTCTTCAAGTACGCAAGATCGTTCTGATAAGCTTCCGGGGTAGCTAAGCCGTTATCTCCGATAGCATCAGGATGAGCCTCTGAGCGAAAAAATGGGCAAGATTAATAATCACAGGCCACGAATATAGAAGCCTATTTGTAGCAGAGAACTAAACGAAGATCAAAAGCACCTGGATAACCAGCAACTGTTATGCCGAAATAGTCACCATATTTAGCTCTAATATGTTTCACCTAGAACATTGTAACAGAACTTAGTAACATACTCCTGGTAAAAAAAATGGAAGCAAAGTAAATAAATAAAGAACAACGATGTTCACCAGATCGAGAGCACAGGCAAATCCGCCTTCCACCTGAACGAATTTGTCCTGGCCATGAGGTGGGTCGCCTCGAAGGGCGAGAACATTCTGAATGCCATTGGACTTAATGGTCTCAAGAGCGTGGTCAATCTTCTCAACAGGCATGTTGGTGCAAGTGAGATGCATCATTGTTTCCACACATATGATGTTTTGCATCTTGTTAGCAATGTCGAGAGTGAGATCTGCCGTCGAACCACCGGCACCCCATGTGATGTCGCAAAAAGACGGATTATGAGCCACCATTCGATCCATCCTCTCGAACAGGTTGTCCACACCATCCTCAGTCTTGGGAGGGAAGAACTCAAAGGAAAACACCACCTTCCCTTGGTCCTGTTGCAAAGACTGGATCTTTTCTATCACCTTCATTTTTTTAAATTGGATCTGGGATTCTCAGTGTCAACAACAACAACTGCAAAAGAATTGAAAATCAAAACCCAGATTTTCTAAGACAAAATAAACAAGAAAGAAAGAAAGATCAATCCCAAACCCAAATCAGAATGAAAAACTGATAATTCAGAGATAAACCCGAGATTCAATTTTGAAGAACAACATAGAAAAGATAAAAAAGAAATGAAGAATTTACATTTTACATCAATCATTTGTAAGTAAATCAGATCAGCTGAAACATGAATGATACATTGATACTACAAGTTGCATATTCAAGAATCCAACAGCTAATAAACAAAGACAAAATCTTCCCATATCCATGGAACTATGAAAAGGAAAGGTAACTCACAAGAGGGGGGCTATTGGGATCAAAGGAGAGATCTGAAGCAGAGAATGATTGGGAAATTGAGCTTGTATATAAAGGTGAGCGGAGAGGGTTGGTGTGGTTGAAATGACAAAGTTGCAATTAAACAACCCAAAAGCTACTGTGTCAATTAACCCATCACTTCACACATACCGACTTCCATTAGTCAATAGCTTCAGCAATATGATATCATTGATAAGCTCCAAATTACAATCATAGACATCATTTAACTTTTAGGATAAACTATGTGTTTAGTACCTATATTATTAGTTTTAGTTTGTTTTAATATTTAAATTTTATATTTTTTTTAAATCATACCTAATATTTAATTTTTGTTTCATTTTAGTACATTGCCGTCAAAAACTTAACACGTTTAATATCTAAACTATCACTTTTAGCTCACTTTAGTACCTAAACTTTCAAAAAAAATTAAAACTTAACGTTAAGTTTTTAACGCGATACTAAAATGAACAAAACTAAATGTTAAGTATGATTTTAAAAAATAAAAGTTTAAGTACTAAAAATGATCAAATTGATCAAGTGATCTAAACTTTTACCAACCATACCATTAAAAAAACTTACCGAAGATAAACAATGACATATTTCATTTAACTCATCAAGTGATCTTAGTAATAAGTACATATTAAATTATCTCAGCGGTTAAAATAATTGTTATTGTTTATAAGATCACGGAGTCAAACACCAATAACTGCAAGAGTGGCTAATCGTTCATTATCAAATCGTTATCAATCACTTACAAGGATAATAACGAGTTGAATTAAGTCAAATTTTCGATCCCACTAGATTTTTCTATGAAGGTTTTTAATAAGATAATTATATCATAAGTATTAAAATATGGTGTATTATCTTTCTTTTATTGAATTTATGTCTCTTAATTTTTTAATAATATTTTAAGACATCTAAGAGTATTATTTTTTTATTAATCTAAGATTATTATAATTGATTGTATTTGTTTTAAAGATTCTTAAATATTTGACAATAATTTTTTTAAATATTTTGTAGTCGCTAATACTCAAACTAAAAATTTCTAAAAATAACAATTATTTTTTTAATCACCGAAAATATTTGATTCGTGTAAAAAAGAATATCATGAATACTATTAAATGCAAATATCGTCCCTATTATAATAGACCTATAAATAATGATTTTACTTTTAAAAAGATAATGATTTTATAAAATTCATATTAATACAAGCAATACTAAATTATCTACTCTCAAATAATTGTCATTGTATCTTTTATTCTTAATATGATCTTCAATAATTTCTAAATGTCATGAATCAAGTTGTTTCAGTAGTTAAATAAATAATTGTTATTCATAAAAATTACAGTTTCGAGCACTAACAACCACCAATATTTAAGCGTTTATTATCAAATAATTAAAAGTCTTTAGAAAAAATACTACTACTTGTAATCGCCTTAAATTAATAAAAATAATAATTCCTAAATGAAATTATACATAAAGATAAGTAAAACTCGACTCGAAATTTCTTTAAATTAACTTCAAGTTATAAAATAAGAATCATCGACTCGAATATCGAAAGACTTTTTATGTGTAGGGGTTGAGGGAAACAGTGAGACAGTTTAGGAACCGAGCATTATCTTTTGGGTAAAGTACACAAATAATCCCCAAATCTTTAGATTACTTGCATTTTGGTCACTCAATTTTTAAAACTTACAATACAATCACTGGACTTTTATTTCGTTTTCAGTACCATCCCTGATGTTACCTCCTATTAATTTTATCTGACGTGACACCTTACCTTCCATTGCCTCAAACTTGCCATCACAGTGGCTTTCATTTTCTCCATTACAATATTTTTTATTCCATCAGATAATAAAATTCTAAAAATTTATTTGGGGTCGTATCGATCCGTATTAATCAATTAATAAATCAGATACCAGTAGTCATACAAAAAAATTAGATTAAATTTTTCATCAAGAACCTAGTTTTTTCAGTATTGTTCACATTAAGATATGTATAATAATTTTAAATTTATATAGATAAAAGATCAATCTTTTAAAACATACAATTTCTTTTAAAAAAGAAATTATAATATTTTATAATCTAAAATGATTAAAAGGTAATATTTATTTTTAAAAAAATTAATTATCGATAATGTAAATGATTCTCGACTATGGAGTGTTGCTTTGTTGAGTCCCTTAATTATTAAAAGTTACACAATGGTCCCCCAACTATAAATCGTTGCTTTGTAGATTATCTCAACTATTAAAAGTTACAAAATGATCACCTGACTATTCATATGTTCCAAACTCATCATTTTCCATTTAAAAATTTACAATCGTGAAACTGTCTTCGGTTCCTCTCCTTCCAAATCAGAGCAACAAAGCTATTCCATGCTAATTTCAACACATATGAGAGCTTTGATTTACCTTTTTAACCTACAGCAAACCCATTGCAACTCATGGCACCACTCCATGACCGACCTCGAGAGATGACAAGCCTCTAAAACATCACTTTATTCGAATAGTCATAACCAAAAAGCAGATGGTCCTGTGACTCTTGCTCCCGCAAACAAAGGTTACAGACACCAACAATATCCAAACCAAAAGAAATCAGACGATCTTTAATAGGCAATCCATCCAAAACAACTACACATGTAATGACAGTTTTTGGGGGATATGGCCAGGATGCCACATGAGCCTATCCCGAGAAACTTTCACTCCACGCACCTGAATCGCCCTCCAAATCGCAACAACCGAAGACCTAAGCTCTAAAAGGATGTCATAAATAGCAATAGCTTGAAGCCTCAGGTAAAGCAAAATCCTCCACAACCAACCAGAACTAAGAGAACTTTGCACATGCCAAAAATTCCCCCTTCAAGAAATAGCTATCACACCAAGCAATCCAAACCGAGCTATCTTTCAGCAACAACTTTCAGGCCAAATAAATGAGACAAGCTTGGTTACAACTCTTAATATCCTTGAGACCCAAGCCCCCTCCAACTTCGGACAATAAATACTTGACCAACCTACCCGAGCATTCTTTGTCAGCTTATCTTTCCCTTTCCAAAAACAAACTGGTACACAGTTGATTTATTTTCTTAATAATAGCTCTTGACAGAACAAGTTACCTACTACAATAGTTCTTGTTGGTTCAAGATCCCTAAACATTAGGTAGTTAGTTCAAGTTTCAAATTTAAATTTAAAATTTGTTTGTTAGACTTATCTCTAGTATGTTGCAGAGTTTGTTTTTTTACATTTTATAAGTTAGGGAATTTCTCTAAGTTGTAAGTCAAGTGAGAAGTGAATAAAAAGTCCTAGAAATAATTTCCATATTGTTTAAAACTCACATGGTATTAGTCTAGTTTTTATTGTTATTTTTCATTTTTGATGGCTCCTTCATCATCCTCGACAATCAATTCTGGTAGTAGCAATCATCCTACCAGTGATGTTCTTGCTGAATCTTCCACCTCTGTAACTGTCCACAAACGGATGGGCCACAATTACCTTCAATGGTCCAATCAGTTAAGATGTACATCACTGGAAGAGACAAACTTGGTTACATCACAGGCAGGGCCTCCAAACCTGATGACACTGATCCTGGGTATGAACGATGGCTTCAAGATAACAACCAAGTGATATCCTAGTTGATCAACACCATGTCTAGTAAGATTGGTGAAAACTTTTTACATTGTGGCACAACGCATGACATCTGATGTGTGTTGGGAAATAAACCGAGTACAAGTAATTTCCCTATAACCAGATTAGTGAGAATGTGAAATAAAAGCGGAAAAATAATACCCGAAATTGATAACGGAGTTCAGCCAATTTTGCTTACGGCTCCGGACTGCTGCAGATCTTTTAATAAGAGAGAAAATTTACAGGTGTTTACAAAACACTCACTACTCACAAGAAAGCTCTCTAGTATTGGGAGAAAGAAATGATTTTTGGGATATGGGGTGATCTTGAAGCTAAATTAGCTAGGGTATTTATAGTTGAAACTTAGGGACTAATCTTTGAAATACCCTAAAGTGCAATGACTAAAGTGAATTTACCCATTCCTATTTTCAACAAACATCTACCAAAATTTACCAAACTTTGAAAACCATTTTCAAAGTTGGATGCCAACTTTTGGACTTTTAACAATCTCCCACTTGAAGACTGATTTTAATTTGTCTTCACACCTCGATCGATGCAGCAGCATTTCTAGTCTTGTTATTCTTGCATGACAACTGAAGCTGAACACAACTTCAGTTTGTCCGTGGTCACCGTCTTTGTCAACATGTCTGCTGTATTTTGAGCTCCGCTAATCTTTTCAAGTTTCAAAATCCCATCTTCCAAAAGAGACCGAATAAAATGATATCGCAATTGTATGTGCTTCTTCCTGGAATGAAAAGACGGATTCTTTGCTAGATGGATTGCACTTTGACTGTCGCAATACAAGACATTGTTTTCTTGTTTCTTGCCTAACTCTTCCAAGAAACTTTGGAGCCAGACCATCTCATTGCTGGCTTCCGTAACAGCGACATATTCTGCTTCAGTTGTGGAGAGAGCAACTATCTTATGTAGTTGAGAAACCCAACTTACTACAGTACCTCCTAGAGTATAAACATACCCTGTAGTGTTCTTTCTGATGTCAACATTTCCGGCTAAGTCAGCATCTACATAGCCTGTCAGTATCGTATCTCCACCTTTGAAACAAAATGTTTTGTTTGTAGTACCCCGCATATATCTGAGGATCCATTTGACTGCTTCCAAATGTACCTTGCCCGGATTATTCATGTACCTGCTAACAGCTCCCACTGCATGAGCAATATCTGGTATGGTACAAACCATGGCATACATTAGACTTCCAATTGCTAAGGCATACAACATCTTCACTGTGTGTGCACGTTCTTCCTCCGTCTTTGGTGACTGTTCTTTGGAGAGTCTAAAATGAATACCTAAAGGTGTACTTACTGGTTTAGCATCTTGCATGTTGAACCTGGAGAGTACTTTCTTGATGTACTCATTCTGTGATAACATCAAAATCCCCGACTTTGTGTCTCTCTTGATCCTCATCCCAAGAATCTGCTTTGCAGCGCCCATATCTTTCATTGCAAACTGCTTCGACAATTTTTGCTTCAAGTTTATAATCTTTTGCATGTCTGAGCCTGCAACGAGCATGTCATCAACGTACTACAATAAAATAATGAATCTATTGTCAAACCTCTTGATATAGCAACAATGATCTGCTTGGCATCTGGTAAAGCCACTACTACTCATGAAACTATCGAACTTCTTGTACCATTATCTAGGAGCTTGTTTTAAACAATACAAGCTCTTCTTCAACCTGCATACCAGGTTTTTCTTGCCCGCCTCTATGAAGCCTTCTGGCTGCCTCATATAGATTTCTCCCTCCAAATCACCATGAAGGAAAAATGTCTTTACATCTAACTGCTCAAGATGTAAATTCTCTGCAGCTATAATTTTCAATACCAGTCTGAGTGTAGACAACTTCACGACTGGAGAGAAAATTTCATTGTAGTCAATACCTTCTTTTTGTTGAAAACCTTTGACAACCAATCTCGCTTTGTAGCGTTTGCTCCCATCATGCTCTTCTTTGATCATGTAAATCCATTTGTTGTGGAGCGCTTTCTTGTATGGTGGTAATTCAACTAATTCTCACGTCTGATTTGACATAAGCGAGTCCATCTCATCTTTCATGGAAGACTCCCACTTGACTGAATCCTTCACTTGCATTACTTTGTCATAGCACTCTGGTTCACCATTGTCAGTCAGCAACAAGTAGTGCAAAGAAGGAGAATACCGCTGGGTTGGTTTAGGAATTCTGGAGGAGCGTCTTAGTTCCGGTGTGCCTGGTTCTTCTTGAACTGCTTCAGGACTGATTTGAACATCATTTCCAGAAATCTCCTCGAACTCAGCAAATTCCTTTGTTTCAGCTTCAGTATTGGAGATGCTTGATTCTACAGTTAACCTGTCTTTGTACATCACATTCTCATTGAAAATGACATCTTTGTTTCTGATTATCTTTCGATTTTCATAGTCCCAAAATTGATAACCGAACTCATCACCGCCATAACCAACAAAGGCACATTTTTTGACTTAGCATCAAGTTTACTTCTTTCAGCAGAGTCTATGTGTACATAAGAAATACAACTAAACACTCTTAAGTGTGAAAGGTTTATTTCTTTCTTGCTCCAAACTTCCTCTGGTATTCTGTCATCCAAAGGAAGTGAGGGCCCACGGTTGATCAAGTAAGAAGCAGTGTTGATAGCTTCAGCCCATAGAAATTTGGGCAATCCGGCATGTATCCTCACGCTTCTGGCACGTTCATTCAGAGTTCTGTTCATGCGCTATGCTACGCCATTCTGTTGCGGTGTCATGGGAACTGTTGTCTCTATCTTAATCCCATTGTTTGCGCAGAAATCTCTGAATCTACAATTTCTGTACTCTCCTCCATTGTCAGACCTCAACCGCTTGACTTTCAGACCAGTCTCATTTTCCACCATGGCCTTCCATTTTCTGAAGGTATCAAAGACTTCTGATTTCTTCTTCAGAAAATAAACCCACACCTTCCTTGGAGAATCATCGATGAAGGTGACATAATATAATGAGCCTGCAAGAGATGGAACTGGAGATGGTCCCCATACAATAGTATGAACCAACTCTAACTTTTCAGCCTTGGGTGTCTTACCAATCTTTGCAAAGCTGACTTTCTTTTGTTTGCCAAAGATGCAATCCTCACATAGTCCGACATCTACATTCTTTAGATCTGGCAACTTCCCCTTTGACAAAAGTGTTTTCATCCCTTTCTCACTCATATGGCCAAGCCACGAGCAATGACGAGTGCTCCTTTGGTAATCTTCCATTCACAGCCTGAAAAAGTTATGCTAAATCCTTCACCATCAAGCTGTCCTACAGAAATCAAATTTCTTTTGAGGCCAGGAATATGTCTCACTCCTTTCAGCGTCCAGGTGGTCTGGTTTGGCAACTTTAATCGGATGTCTCCTTTTTCGACGATCTTCAAGGTTTCATCATCGGCTAGATGAACCTTCCCAAAATCACCACTGACATAGTTCTCCATGATTTCTCGGCATGAGGTGGAGTGGAAAGATGCCCTTGAATCCAAGATCCATGATTCAATCGGACTGTTGACGCTTAGAATCATGGCATCACCTGTCTTCTCTATCATGTTGGCAGAATCCTGTGCGCCGGTATTTTTCTTTGGTGCTCGACAATCTCTTTTAAAATGACCATTCTTGCCTCAGTTATAATAGGTAAAATCTTTCTTTCCCGTTCTTGATTTTCCCGTTCTGGATTTCGATCTGCCTCGGTTTGAATTTCTTTCTGAAGTTCTCCCTCTAGACTCCGTGTGCAAGGCTGAGGAGGTTGATACTTCACCCGATTCTATTCGTTGAATTTCTTCACTCAATACCAGATCCCGAACATCGTCGAATTTTAATTTACTATTTCTCGACGAGCTGCTGACTGCTGTAACAGTAGCATTCCAACTGTCTGGTAGAGATGATAAGAGAATTAAAGCTCGAACTTCATCATCAAATTCAATTTCCACGTAACTCAACTGGGTTGTGATTGTGTTGAGCTCATTTAGGTGTTGTGCCATCGATGCCCCTTCCGTCATCCGCAAATTGAATAATCGCCTCATCAAGTGCACTTTGTTTTAGGCTGATGGCTTCTCATACATACTGGAGAGAGCCGCCATAAAACCCGCCGTGGTCTCTTCCTTTGCTATGTTGAAAGCAACATTGCGGGATAACGTCAGTCGGATAACTTCGAGGGCTTGTCTGTCGAGAAGAGCTCAGTTTTCATTCTTCATGCCCTCTGGTTGCTTTCCTGAGAGAGGTTGATATAGATTTTTCTGGTACAAAAAATCTTCGATCTGCATCTTCCAAAAGCCAAAGTCTGCACCATCAAACTTTTCAATTTTCACCTTCACTTCGTCTGCAGCTATCGCTCCCACTCGAATCTGGTTTCGTTTGGATCGTTTCTGACAATTTGTGCGAACCACCGTGTATTATAACACCTCCGTCAACAAACTCATATCGCCGATAAAATTTTCACTATTCACAAAATTTACTATTCATGTGAATAGTATTAAATAGTAACCTCGTAAAAATTGACAAAATGCATAACCAAAAGCTCTGATACCAGTTGTTGGGAAATAAACCGAGTACAAGTAATTTCCCTATAACCAGATTAGTGAGAATGCGAAATAATAGCGGAAAAATAATACCCGAAATTGATAACGGAGTTCAGCCAATTTTGCTTACGTCTCTGGACTGCTGCAGATCTTTTACTAAGAGAGAAAATTTACAGATGTTTACAAAAAACTCACTACTCACAAGAAAGCTCTATAGTATTGGGAGAAAGAAATGATTTTTGGGATATGGGATGATCTTGAAGCTAAATGAGCTAGGGTATTTATAGTTGAAACTTAAGGACTAATCTTTGAAAATACCCTAAAGTGCAATGACTAAAGTGAATTTACCCATTCCTATTTTCAACAAAAATCTACCAAAATTTACCAAACTTTGAAAACCATTTTCAAAGTTGGATGCCAACCTTTGGACTTTTAACAATGTGTTGTCAAGGAGATGTATTCCAGCGCCGATAACATATATGAGTTATTTGGGATCGAGAGTAAAGCCTCGGATCTCAAGCAAGATGACCCTAGTGTTACTCAATATTATAACACGTTGAATAGGTATTGGCAAAAAGTTTATTTATATGAGACTAATGCATGGACTTGTGTGACAAATACTATTTTCTACAAGAAAACAGTGAACCAGAAACATCGTCGATACTATTTTCAGAGGTGCGTTGTGAAGAGAGTACACGAACCCTGATTATGATCGAGTCTTCACCCTTTGATGCGTCTTTCCTACTTACACACTCTACCAATTCTAGGAAACAAAAGATTGGTCGACCGTGGTGTGAACACTATCATCGAGTTGGCCATCTCAAGGAAAATTACTGGAAATTACATGGTCGACCTACTTATTGGAAACCTTAACATCTCCGACCACAGTAGACTGTTTCTGCCAATGTCACTCAATCAGAGTCATCCCTCAATTTTAATTAGCAGTAGCTTGCTAAACTCCAACAGCTGATTCGCCAGAACTTGTCTTATGTTGACCCAATATATACAACCATCAATCGGTCTGGTAATATTTTCCTTCTTTCCAATACTTCTATGTTTTTTATGGATTGTGCATTAGGGATCCACTGATCATATGACATGGAATCGACAATTGTTTACCAATTTCAAACAACCTACCGATCAGCGGTTTGTGAAGAATGTTGATGGATCTTTAACAATAGTTAAAAGAATTGGAGTAGTTGCCATTACTGAGGATCTTATGCTCCAATCTGTTTTATATGTCCCTAAGCTGCATTGCAACTTGTTGTCTATTAGCAAATTGTGCAATGATCTTCACTACTTTGCTAATTTTAATTCTCTTGGCCGTGTTTTTCAAGAAATAGACTTGGAGAGGGTGATTGGCAGTGCTGAACTGTGTAGTCTATACATTATTAATGTTGTGATATTTTTGCCTAGGTCATCCGAATTTTTATTTCCTACAAAAATTATTTTCCTCCATTGTTTATCAATAAAAAAAGAAACTTCATTTACTTGTGATGTAGGCCAACTTGTAAAACATAAAAGAACATCTTTTCTACCATCTATATATCAGCCATCCCATCTTTTCTCTCTTATTCACATTGATATTTGGGTTCCCTCACCTATTCCTAATGTAACATAGGCTAAATGGTTTGTCATTCATTGATGATTACACTCGAACAACTTGGACTTATTTAATGAAAGTTAAATATGAAATTGAGAGCATTTTTAGAACATTTTATAATATGGTTCGAACCCAATTTAACAACCCATAAAAATCCTTAAGAGTGACAATGGCAGGGAATTCTTTACCAAAATTATGGGTTCTTTTCTTTATGGAAAAGGTATAGTTACAGAGAGGAAAAAACATCTCATAGAGGTAACCCATTCTTTATTATTTTTAGCCAATGTACTTAAACGATTTTGGGAAGAGGCCTTACTTAATGCAACTTACCTCATAAACCACCTATATAGCTGAATTTTAGGGTTTAAAACTCCAAAAGATGTTACTTCAAGGCTATTCATATTTTAAACTCATGGCTAGTACTCTACCTTTTCGAGTGTTTGGATCATATGTTTTTACATATCTTCATAAGTAATTTCGGGGCAAGTTAGATCCTTGGGTTGTTAAGTGTATTTTCCTTGACTATTCCTCACTCAAAAAAGGATACAAATGTTATTCTTCTACTACTCGTAAGTTTTATGTCTCCATAGATATCACTTTTCAGGAGCTCCAACCTTATTTTTCTAATTCTGAAATTCAGGGGAGGGTTTTAATGAATTTTAGCCCCAACATGTTCTTTTACCTATTGATGTTCCAAGTGCCACTTATCTTTCAAACCCACTGTCATATTTACCACAACCATCAATTAAGCCTAATTCTATACCTGAAATTGCTTCATTACCATCTCAGCCTGAAGCAAGAGAACGTAGTGTCTATATGAGGAGGAATATACGACCTATTTTACAGGATACTACACAATCTAGGACTACTCAACAGCCTGATCCGGTTCCAATTTCCTTGAACGATGATGAAGGTATGGTTTCCTTGGATGATAGAACTATTGCTCCTTTAATTGATTCTTCTAACTTACTTATTGCTCAATGGAAATGTGTCAGGAGTTGTACCCAACATCCAATTCAAAAGTATGTAATGTATGGTAGGCTTATGTCTGCATTCAAGGCTTTTACTGTCAAGGTTCATACATGCCACATTCATAAAACTATTGAGGAGGCCTTAAAGGTTTCTAAGTGGGGAAAGGGTATTGAAGAGGGGATTAATGCATTTGAGGAAAATAAGACTTGGATTGTGACTGATTTACCTCAGGGAAAAGGATAGTAAGTTGCAAGTGTCTATTTACAGTTATATATAATACAGATGGGAGCATTCAACGATTCAAGGCTAGACTGGTGATGATTCTTTTGAAAATTCACGGTTGAAGAATTTCTTGGAAAAGGAGTTTGAAACTAAGGACCTTGGTTCATTAAGGTATTTTATGGGTATGGAGGTGGCTAGAACAAGTAGTGGCATTGTGATAAACCAAAGGAAATATGTTTTGGACTTGTTATCCGAAACTAGTATGATGGGTTACAAGCCTGCTGAAACACCTATGGAGTACAATCTAAAATTCATAATCGATGGTAGTGGTTCTCCAGTTGACAAGGGACACTATCAACGATTGGTAGGTAAGTTTTTTTACCAATCTCTTACAAGGTCAGATATTGCTTTTTCGGTGAGCATTGTAATCCAATTTATGAGTAATCCCAAGAAGGAACATCTAGGGACAGTAATCAGAATCTTAAGATGCTTAAAAATGACACATGGTCATGGAATGTTTTTTGTGAAAAGCTCAAGAAGAAAAGTAGAAGTTTTCATAGATGTTAGCTAGGTTAGTGAACTCACATCCAAGAGATCAGCAAGTGGGTATTATGCTCGAGTTTGTGGCAATTTAATGACTTGGAGGATTAAAAAAACATAATGCGGTTTCAAGGAGCAGTTCAGAAGCTGAGTTTCGAGCATTGGCACAAGGGTTGTGTGAAGGAATTTGAGTACAACGACTGTTAATAGAATTGAGGTTGAGTCAAGGCACTATTTTTTTAGCTCAATTTTGAGAATAAATCAACAATTAGTATTGCAAAGAATTTGGTTCATCATGATAGGACAAAGCATGTAAAGATAGATCGTCATTTCATTTTTGAAAAGGTTACAAATGGGACTGTCAAACTCAACTATGTTTCTACTCATCAGCAGCTAGTTGATGTACTCGTCAAAGTATTTCCCAAAACTACCTTTGATAAGCTTACATCCAAGCTGGGTCTCTACAATGTATACTTCTTAACTTGAGGGAGAGTGTTGGTTATAAATCCCTAAACACTAGATAATTAGTATAAATTTCAAATTTAAATTTAAATTCAATTTCTTTTTGCATATCAACCTTAATAGTGCACTTAGGGGATAAAGAGGAATCCTTCATATGACAAGGATTGGAAACTTTAGGTTCAAGGACCAAAGTAGTCACATTAAACACAGAAAGAAGTCGAGACTGCTCAAAGAAATACAAAATTGTATTAATCACATCATCCCCACAATACTCCACACAGATTTAAAGAAACAAGCCGTGAAACCATCAGGACCAGTGCTTTTTTTCCCTGAATCTTGCGTAAACATTGCCTCCTTAACCTCCTTAGCATCATCTTAAATCCCTAATTACATCCAGTGAGAAAATCCCCAACCGAGACATCAGAACTACCCAACAAATTCTTATAGAAACTAATAGCCTCCGCAACAATAAGATCAAAGGTATCAAGGGACTACCATTGGTTAATGACAAACGACCTGATACACGGCTTATTCTACTTATTTTATCATATGTTAGTCAAAAATGTTAACGTTCAGTTCATATTGTAGCTAATTTTTAACAAAAAAAGAGAATAATTTAGAATATATAAATAGTCAAATGACTATTTTATAACTTTTAATTGTTGGGACTCAACAAAATGATATCCTTTTGTCAAATAATTATTTTATAACTTTTAATAATAAGAATACTCAACAAAAGAAAACACTATAATTGAGGAGCATTTGTGTACTTTACTCGAACTTTAAAATGTTATTAGTTAAAATCCCAGCCGAAGGAATAAACATAAGGAATAAGCACGTATGATTTAGCTTAACTTATATATAATCAATCAAATCCAGTCCAATAACAGTACAAATTCATTTCCCAACTTAAAATCTCAGCCGTCCATCTATTATATAATCCAGGGAATGTCCTTTCCCTCAAATAATATTCCTTGGCAAGCCACGCGCCTCCTTGCTTCCCGCATTCCACCGCAAGATTCCTTTCACGAATTCCCCCCCCCCACCAAAGCAGCTTAAAATTGATTTCGTCGCAATACCAGATCTTACTTGTTTCCATTCCAAAGGTTAGTTTCAATTTCACTATTTTGTTTTCAATAAATATATATATATATATATATATTGTGTTCTTCCTTTGGTGAACTAATTGGATGATTTTGTTATTAAAAAAAGGCTTTTGTTTTACTTTTTGAGGAATGGGTCTTAATGGGCGAAGGTCAAATTTCAAAGGGATGTTGAGTTTTGGAGGGTTAGTACATTTTGATTTTTGATGGGTAGCTGAAAAGATGTTTTCTTTCCTTGAAATCGTGTTGTTTTACATATTAATTTGCTGCTAAAGTTTGATTCTTTTTAATGGTGGAAAAATAAAATAGCTAGAAATCTGATTGATTTGTAATAATTGCTATAATTACAGGGTATTAGTTTAGATTGAGAGAGGGAGGGGGGGATTCTTTTAAGATATTCAGTATCCTGAGGCAACTTTTGAACTTAGGTTGAATGCTTTGGTTAAACATTGGATGGAATTTTGATGTGCTGAATCTTTAAGAAGATTGCTTCGGTCAGATTGGTTAGACGAGATAGGCTTACTGTATTTTTCAGAGTTGTGAAAAAATGAGATTTTTGCGGTTAATTCGATTAATTAGTTGCAGTGAAGTGTTTTTCTTATTTGGAAGAGGTTTTAGTTTCTTCTATGATTTAAGTTTTTGAATAGATAGATTCGCACAGGTTAGCTGTGATACCAGTTAGTATCTTGATGTCAGCGTTCAGTATCCTTTGGCTCAAGTGAGATGCCATTGCAATTGCTTCTGTATTATCAAAATGTTATTCGAATTTGATAAGATTGGTGTCATTGTAGGCTTATAGGATTTGGTTTTGTTGAAGTAGAATGATTTTTAATAGCATTCTATGCAGTAATGCTGGGGTTGCTTTTTTTTTTCTTCGTGATTTCTACATCCGTGCCTGCGGATTTTCAGTCTGTTTTGTTGATTTCTCTAAGTCAAAAAAGATTTTCCCATCGAATAAGTTGAAAGGGGGTTGAAACGCAGTGATAACTCTATTTTGCCTGATTGGTGTTGTGAATCTTGAACATAGCTGGTGTAGAAGATTAGACCGAGTTCGGCCTTGATCGGAAGTCGGCCGAGACTGATGTTAAAAAAACTATGTTATTGAGAGTTGTGCAACTGTTTTAGAACACTTTGCTCTCATGAAACTAAATGCTAGAATATCAATTCCTTATATTCTTTTGTACACGTTTTCCCTGTTTTTGCTATTCCCAATTGCTCTTGGTCATTTGGCCTTCTAGTAAAAGGTTCACTTTATGTGCATATATGAATCAGTGTACCTATGTCATAGTCTATCGTGTTGTGGCGTTTGTGTATTAGTTAGTTTTTTTACTTGTCTCTTTCGGTATTTCGATAAAAGAATATTTTAGTGAGCTAAACATGGTACTTTTTGTTTAATTTGTCTGTCAAATGATTTTAGAATCTCAATTCTTTATGGACACTAAATGCAGGTTTCAAGACTTCAGTAAAAGGTGCATCAGCTGAACGATAATACATTTTTAGTATAGAATGGAAGATGGATTTTCAAGCTTCTGGGGTCCTGTCACATCCACTGACCGGTGCGAGAAAAACTACGTTCACTCATCTTACATTGCGGAGTTTTTCAACACTATATCCAATGTCCCGGGAATTGTTTTAGCACTCATTGGCCTTATAAATGCCTTAAGACAACGATTTGAGAAGAGGTTTAGTGTCCTTCACATATCTAACGTGATACTCTCCATTGGGAGCATGATATACCACTCCACACTGCAACGCGTGTAAGTGTTCTGTTCCCCCAAATGCTTCTGACATTAGATGAATGTCACTCCAATTGAGACATTATATTAGAACATATTGTTTCCGTATGCCTGATTAGAATATCGTTTTTTTCCTTGTACCGGTTTGCTTAGTAGAAACAATGACTAAATTTATGGTTTATTTGATTATTCTTCACTGCATCTGATATGTCAAATGAACTTTAGAAACATTGCTGCTGATGTTATGTAGCTTTAAGAATTAAGATTTAAAAATTCGTAATCCTTTATTGTTTACCAAGTTGATTTGCAATGTGAAATTCCAAATTCTTTTCAGGCAACAGCAAGGTGATGAAACTCCAATGGTGTGGGAAGTACTTCTATATTTTTACATCCTCTACTCACCGGATTGGCACTATCGGAGTACAATGCCTACTTTCCTATTCTTTTACGGAGTAGGATTTGCAGTAGTCCATGCGCTCTTCCGTTTCGGAATTGGCTTTAAGGTGCACTACGTCATTCTTTGCCTTATCTGCATCCCTCGCATGTACAAATACTACATCTGCACAAAAGATGCCGCTGCAAAACGACTCGCAAAGTTATATATAGCAACATTGCTCCTCGGAAGTATATGTGGGGTTTCGGACCGGATATTCTGCAAGCAGATATCTAATTGGTACTTCAACCCTCAGGGTCATGCCTTATGGCATGTCCTCATGGGCTTCAATTCGTATTTCGCCAACACATTCTTGATGTTTTGCCGCGCACAGCAGCGAGTATGGGATCCGAAAATCGTCCACTTCTTGGGTGTTCTCCCTTATGTCAAGATTCAAAAAACAAAGAGCCAGTGAAAAAGCTAGCTTGCTGCACAAGCCAATTCTTTTTTACCCGGAAGAGATGAATGGAAGAAAATCGTTTTGTGATCGACCCATATTTTAACATTCATATCCTCTCTCATTAGCTTTAATACCCTTAGATTAATGGCTTTCATGGATTTGGACACTTAGTTTTACAGAAATTAGTTTAATGTATTTGTGAGTGATAGAAATATGGCAAGAATTTTGGTCTTTTTTTATCCAACTTTTCAGGATTTGAATTATGTATCAATGATTTCCCAATGCTCCATGCTTTCCAAAGGAAACCCTAATTTTTTTCCTTCCTCACACCAACAAATAATTCAATAAAATCTCTCTTTATATATATTTTGATTAATTCGGGGTAAGTTCAAGATAGAATATGCTCAAAGATAACTCTTAATTATTTGACATTGAAGCTTACATCTAGGGATGGGCATGGGACCCAAACCCGACGAATTTTGATACAACCTGATCGGGTCGTTTTTTTTATAAAAAAAAATCGGTTTCGGGTCGGGTTGGGTTTAAGGTGAAAAATACCCGACCCGACCCGGAAAAATATAATTTTACCTTATATATTTAGGAATAATTACAATAATACCCCTCTCTATATATTATTTTCAATTAAATCATTGTTTTTATTGAATAAAAATAATATTTTTATTATTATTTCGGGTCGGGTCAAGTCGAATGAAGGGTATATATTATGCAGGTCGGGTCGGGTCGGGTTGACCAAAAATCCGATCCAACTCGACCCATGCCCATGCCCATCCCTACTCACATCATGACATCTATAGTGCTCGAACTAGGACTTCAAAGAATAACAACAATTCATTTACCAGAGATCGTTTCATAAACTATATATATGTACGTTCAAAAGAGGTACATTTGAGTGAAATGAGAAAGAGAAGTGGTAAGGGAAATGATAATAAATTTGAATGTGATGAGGAAGTAGTCTGCACAACTTTCTGTTCTATTTGGCCTGTATTTTTCAAATGATTTATTAAATTTAAGGATTAGGATAAATAATTAGTATATATTTTTAATAATGCGCATAAAATATATTCTAAATATTAATGTATATTCTCCTATGAGAAGTAGGGCAGAAAAGGATGAGATAATCGAAGGCCTTGCAAGTGAACCATCATCATAAGCACAACTGTAAGCCCTAGGGCATGCCCTTTTGAAAATTGTTGAATAAAATGAAGGCCTACACGTTGTTGGGTTTCCGAATTCCCCGCTGCAGCAATATTGGTCCAGCCCCAATGCCTCGCGTGCACTTCGGCACGCCACCACCGCCCCCACCGCCTCCGCCCACCACTTGAAGCTCTCTAGGACAAGCTGAATATCATTTAATCAAAGTACTTTATATAAGTGTTAATGATATGATCATATGTTAATGTCATGTATAATATATGTTTTAAAAATCTTTTTGATATTTTATCGTTTTATAGCTTATCATATATATATATATATTATTTTCTAATTTTTATTTTTATTTTTATTTTTATTTTTATTATTTTTATTTAATTTTTTAATTTTTAAATATTTTTATATTTAAAATTTAAAATAATTTTTATTTTTTAAATAAATAAATAAACATTTACCTTTAAAAAAAGGTAAAAATATACCTAAGACCCTCGTACTTTAAAAAAAACAATGAGACACTCGTCATTTTTTCATTCAATGTGGTCTTTTGACCAACGTTTTCCGTCATTAACTAACGGAGTCATTAATTTTTTATGACGTGGTATGTCAAGCACACCACCTCGCTCTGTTTAGTGATGAATGAACCATGACTATGATTAAAATGCTAACTAGGAAATTAAAATAATTAATAAAAGTTAAATATTTTTTTACCTGGAAACCTGAATTAAACTTGTTGTGCACTTCATTCACTGCATCTAAAACACAAAAATTAAAAAACAATCAATTGATTCCTTGAATGGCTATATGACTTCTAAAAAAACGAAAAGACTTTGAATCAGCCGTAATCGATTCCTTCTTGAATCATTAAAATCCTTCTTTAGAAAAAATTCTTTGAACAGTCCAAAAAAAACCCAGACAATGTTGTTTTCTAGTTACAGTTGATATGTTTAGCCTCGTTGGGACCATTGGGGAAGGTTAAACTTCAATATCTTGCTTGATTACATATTAGTTTCTTCACTCTATCCTGTCGAGTTGAAATTAGAAGAGGGGGTATTTGTTAGCAGGTTTATGCAGATTCTAACAGCTACTGTACCGATGATGGTGATAGGAGGGGAGCATGAGATTGAAAAACAAGCTGATAATCAGACATTCACTGCTTATAGTTATCGATTTGCATCCACAAACGATGAAAGTGGGTCGACATTGTACTACTCTTTCGATGCCGGCGGTATACATTTCGTGATGTGCATATGTTCCCTTTGATAAATCATGTAAAGTCATCAACCTCTTTCTTTATTTTCCCTTCTCATTTTGTCCATCGATCATGGTTTTTGCTCTGTCGATTGCAGCGGATCAATATAAATGGCTGGAACGAGAGTGGAAATGGAAGAATTGCTATATAAACATCGAGTTGATATTGTTTTCAATGGACAAGTATATATATACACACACACGTGCGTGCACACAGACGCACACTAGAGATGTTAATGTAATCTTTGATCGCTCTCTTCGAGTTGCTGGTTAAAACATACCTTCCCTGATTGATCTGTTTCATGCTATAAATGAACTGAGATATAATATTCTTGACAATGAACCAGGTTAATGCCTATGAGAGGTCAAACCGAGTATATAACTACACGATGGATCCGTGTGGTCCAGTTTATATCACTGTTGGTAGTGGTGGCAATGAAAAGAATTTAGCACTTAAGCATGCTGATGAACCTGGAAATTGACCAGTACCCTCTAACATCACAGATGGATTTACGGGCGGCTTTTGCGGATTCAATTTTACATCCGGCCCGGCATCTGGTAATTTCTGCTGGAACAAACAGCATGAATATAGTGCTTATAGAGAAAGTAGCTTTGGCTATGGGATTCTTGAGGTACACACACTATTTCTCTTCCTCTCCCTGTCGTGCGCACACACACTGTTACTCGTGAGTGGGTCGGGTATGGATATGTACCCGATATTCGTATGTTCAATTATTTTTTTCCTGAAAAAGCCTAAGATTTTGGACCATCATCATTGAAGTGTCAATTTGTATCACTACGTATTAACTACATTTACTATAAATTTGACCAAGTTGAACCATCTTCAAGTAGGTATTCAGTGATGGGCAGAGTTTTTGTGGCTTACAGGTGAAAAACCAGACTCATGCCTTGTGGATTTGGTACCGTAATCAGGACCGCTACTCGTCCGGTGCCGATGTAATTTACATTGTATGACAGCCAGATCGGTGCCTCGGTTCAAATGAAGGTGATTAAGCTTCTGATTTAAGGTCCATTCCATAGAAAACCGGGGCAGGAGCGATGACTTGCTGCACAAACAACTTAATATAAGCAAATATTAACCATAGATTTTTGTGAGAACCATGAAAAGAGAAACGTTCCATACCCCGAATTCAAATCCCAACACATTCGACGGTACGACCTCTATAATATGCCCCTATGTTGCTATGACCCTTTCTCGGGGCACTCGTATCCCGTGCTCGTGTCCCCGATTGACCCTCCAAATACACATGTTGATCTCATGCTTGTAACATGAAACACCCGAGTAGTTCTGATCCTTCCCGAGTAGTTTTGTTGCTTATTATTTGCAGGGTGTGTTTTGATCGCAGGTGCAGGAAGTACCAGATTCACTCCCGGAAAAGAGGCGAGAGAGTCCGGATTCATTCCCGGAAAAGAGACGAGAGAGGTACAGCTTCAAAATACTCAGAAAAAGGCTTATGCACCATCCTACATACTGCAATTTTTTTCTCTGATTTATGCAATGTACATGATCAGAGTCGATCTTTTTGTTTAGGATCGCAATCATTTGTATGAATTAGGGGGAAATTACTACATCCTACATACTTATTTTTTTTTAAAACCAAACCAAACCTAACGTTTAGTTTTTGTTTCATTACCCAGTTGTTAAAAGCTTTTCGGATGGACCCGTCAACCGTTACGTCTACAATCGCCATTCATCACATCTGTCGGTCGATGAAGCCCAAACTTTCTAACCTGCGTTGTTTTGATCCCTACAAAGTGATTCCGACATCCGCTTCTTTGGAAAATACCTCAATCTCCCCAAATCAACGATGAACTCTTCAACTTCGTCATCCTCCGATCTCCGTTGTCAACCATTCGATGAGTCTGAAATTGGAATGTGCTGTTGACTTGTCATTCTCTCGTTGTCATCGTTCGGATTGGTCGTTCTTCCACAGGAGCTATGCCTTGTCAGTCAATCCGCCAAATTTTTAACGGCGATGTGCTAAAATGAAACAAAAACTAAAATGTTAGATATGTTTTTGAAAAAAATTAAAAGTGTGGATACTTAAACGAACTAAAATTGATAGTTTAGATACTAAATGTCTAATTTACCCTATATTTCAAGACCACAAACTTTTCAACGCGTGGCGGCTAATAATTGGTCTGGCGCTTGCACTTTACGGCCATCTACGTCCATTAATTCAAATTGTCATATCATCGATTTTTAATTCCATTGATCTAATTAGTAATTATAGTTCGACACAATTATTTACATCTCCAATAAAGGTTTCAGTCACCATTGGCTAAGCACAACCAAGACACACCCCATGAAACACGGTGGAGCTGGTCGAAGATTTCGAAGCCAGCACCGAAAGGTCTGTTCATCGCCCGGGAAACTATTCCGAGGCGTAAGGCAAAGGCATTGGGGGAAATGGGTGGCCGGAATACGACTACCGAGAAACCAAACTCGGGTTTGGTTAGGGTCTTTCGAGACCGCCGAAGAAGCCGCCACCGCTTACGATACGGCGGCTTACATACTGCGTGGAGAACATGCACAGTTGAATTTCCCGGACCTTAAGGATCAAATGGTGGCCAATTCTTTGAATGGGAACACTGCTGCACTTCTCAAAGCTAAGTTGCAGGCCATATCACAAAAGTCCGGTCTCGGTCCATCGACAACAATGTCAAAACCGGCGGTGGAGGAAGTTTCGGGTTCGGACCGGAATACAGAGAAAAGTAAGGAGGTTTTGTTGTCGTAAGTTGATGGTGTACAGTTGAGTAGGTTGCCTTCCTTGGACATGGATATGATATGGGATTCTCTGTTGGTCTCTGATACATGACATTTTTCATGTATGAGCAGTAGGTATGTTTGTTACAAAATTTTGTTCCATACAAAGAAATATGAATACGATAAGATTGCAAATGTTTGGATTCGAATCTCGAATATGTTAAATGAATAATACTACGGCAGTAACGACTCTGCATCGAACTTACAGTTTAGTAGTTTATAACTACATACAGCAAACAGAATCAGTCAATATATCTAGAGAAAAAAGAAACTTTCTAATATATTTTACTGCTTGATATCATTGTAGGTGTTTGGTACAGTAATCGGAAGGTTTATTCATCGTTTACTATACATCGGTCGAAGACATTACTACATATAATGACCTTAATGAAACGCCGATCAAGCACCTGAAACCCAGGTCAAAGTCGTAGTAACGAGAAGTGTGATCGACAGAAGCTCATTTCTTTCAGGAACCTAAAGAGTTACCAACTAGTCAAAAACGGATCCTACAACAATACAATGAAAGTAACATGTATATATGTGTGTGTGTGTCAGACAGCTTACTTGTGCAATCATCGGGAAGTTGCAATCGTAACCGTCTGAAGATATCGGCTCGGTACCAAATGGATCCGACCAATCAAATTATCTAGCTCATCCGATTTATTGAATTCTGTCAGTGCCTTTCTCTCCTTCAAAGGCTTTTCATCGCTCCTAAAGGAGCAGCTTGTCGATGTCTTTTCTTTGACATAACCTGAAATCAAGCAGCTCGAGCAAGGAATCAAATTATAAGAGAAAAGAGAAACTGTAATGTCCTAGATGCCTACTGCAAGAAGAAATCATCATGCAAAACAATGTGCAATGTAGATTTTGATGACGCAGAGAGTAAAGCAGCACCTTAGAGGATGGAGGGGGCAAAGATGCCTGCCGCAAAGCCTTCCCGGGGACAGATAATTGTCGAATCTCTTGAAGTTGACTTGCAATATTTTCCATTAGTTGCATCTGAGATTGTTCCCTTTCCTTGAGGCATGTAGGGATGTTGAGCTTTTCTCTTCCATGCTGTATGATCCTCAGCCTTTCTCTAAGCAACCCGACTTCATTGTCGATTTTATACTTTTCATAATCGAAAGAAGACATGGAATTTCGACGAGAAATCGAAGGTAAAGATTTGACTCGTGAAGGATCAAGTGGTGGCAACCCACCAGATCTGTCTGAACTGTTTCTTTTCCTACACGGTTCAGTTTCTAGTCCATCAATGGTTGAGGTAACTGATTTGTTGTCCTTTCTGTTTTCGCTATCTTCATTAACGACATGAACATCGAGGATATTTCGACCGATACCAGAATCCACCAGTGGTTGGATTATCTCTTCGTCTAACAGATTCTCGTTATCGTTTTTCGATGGATGTTTGTGCTCTTTTTCAATGGTAGAACTCATAGAGCCTGCTTCTTCACCGAGTACTGGAATCAGTAACTGTTTCCCAAAATCGAGAGACTGATTCGATGACAGGATAGATTGAGGGAACTGCTCCAACATTAACACTGGCTCCTCATATGAAGTCATTTGTTCCTGTGAAGCTGCCATGTCGTATACATCGGTATCCGATTGATCTTTGTCGAAGAACATCTTCTTGTAAGCTTCGACTTCCTTCTCCAAGAAAAGTTTTTCCCTTTCTCTTCTTAATAAAATCTCTTTCAGAATGTTCATTTCTTCAGCATCAAACGCAGCTTTTTCTTCAATCATCCTCTGATATTGCTTAGCTTCCATTTCCATGGCCGCCTTCTCCTCTTGCAAGCGCAGTATCATTGCCATAGCCTCATCCGCAGCAGTAGAAGCAGCTATTCTCTCCTTCTCGAGCTCCGAGTACAGAGCAGTACGACCGGCATGCTCTTCGTCCAGAGCTTGTTCTAAGACTCGAATCGCGTTTTTATCGTCGCCGGCGCACTGGGACTCAACCACCGCTAATTCCTTCTTAGCCACGGCAAAAGGTTCATCAACGATTTCGAAAATCAGAGGAGAACGTTGTTTAAGCTCTTTCAAGCTTTCCTTGCCATCTAAGTTACATAACCATGGACATTAGAAGTGTTATTAGCACGTGAAATGGGGAATACAAGTCGATACATGTTATTGACGTAACATTTTTATATATACTTAATTATTAATGAATTATATGTCACATCATCTAAGATTATGGCGTGACATATCAATAATTAAACACATATGGAAACCACACATCAGCAACATACGTTTTATTAATCAAAATTAGAACATCGGAACTAAGATGCTTCCAAGAAATTAAAGGACTAAAATGATCATTCAAATAAATATTAAGGGTTAATTTTAACATTATACCTAAATCATATTCGAAAAGTTTGATTAATTATCATCAAGATGCAAAGCAGTGCCAATTCTAGACATATTTTCATCATCCAAACGATCTCCAACATGAAATTTCAACACAAAAAAAAAAAAAGCAACAAAAACAAATCAAAAACAAGAGTTTCACAAATGATCATAATCACCTTCAGAATGAATCGAAGTGGTGCTAGCCATGGTCTCAAGCTTACCACCAACACCAGCAGAAGAATTCAAATTCGAACCAACAAAAGGATCATACAAAAACGACGACTTCCCATCAAAATCATTAGTAGATTTCTCACGCCTCCTAAGACCACCCAAAGGCCCCATAGGAATCGACACAAAGCTCCCTTTCTCATGCCATGAACTAGAAGAGGCTTCCCCCCCTCCCATTTCAATGTCACAATTTCGCCATTTCTCCAAATTGCCATCTTCTTCTTCTTCTCCTCCTCCTCGATGAAAACCGTTCCGGATCGAATCAAAGGGGATCTTTCTCATAGCAGATGATTGAACAGATGAAATTTTAATTGATGGGTCGTTCAATAGCTTGGATTGGACACAAATGTTATTGTATCGGTACCCAAAAAATCCATTACAAGGACAAGGCAAGGATAGCCCAAATAAACCCAGAATTTTTGAAGCGAAATAAGCAACGGCTGATCCACAAAGTAATGTATAAGCTATGAAAAGATCGAGGAAAGCGCCCACTAGGCCAGTGAATGTCCATGAATTTATAACCTCGCATGCCATCGACTAACAAAAAGGACGGATTCTCTCTTTTTCTCTCTTCCTTTTTTTCAAATAAAAAAAAAACAGGAGAAGCGAGAGCTTTTCAATCTTTGTAACTCGCCCTCCCCGAGTTGGTTATTGATCGACTCAATGGAAAACTCGACGGAGTTTGATCACTGAGTCGATGAAGGGATCGAGGAAGAAAAGGAAGGAGGAAGATAGCAATGTTATTTTTCAAGTTCCTTTGGATCGATGTTAAATGGTTTTCGTTTTAGGAGCAAATGTTTATTTAAAGGTTTCGGTTACGTTTCCCGGCCAATTATAAATCAGGGGTAAAATGACCACTTGGGTCCCTCCAAATTTCAAAATTGCGCCAAATTGGTCCCTCTTAAAAGATAGACAATTTAGTCCTTTGATTTTAAAAGTGAGCAATTAAGGATAATTACTCACCGCATTAATTTTGGGTAATTTTATTCTAGATCACTGAACTTTACTCAACTTTCATTTAAATAAAAAATCATTCAGCTTTCATTATTAACGAAATTAATCACTTAAAATCATTTGACTTGATTACCTAGTAAAAGATAAACTTGGTTCTCATTAGTTCGAATTAAGATTTTTCTATGCTAATTAAAAATAAAAATACCTAATTAAACTCCCGAGTTACTTGAATCATCGGTTTCCGATCAACCAATCGATCCGATTTTTTCGACACCAGTACGAGGAAATGGTTGTAACCCCATGTTCAAAGGGATCTGCTTTTAGAAATATACATATCACTGATGGTACAGTTGATAAAATTGAAAAAGTAGCATTTCTAAGATGGAAATGTCCTTGAATTAACTAATATTAGGCATCACCCACTCCATTTCTGCCCTTAAATTGCCATCCGAAGGCAAAGGGTCACCATTACCAAACAAGGGTCTTTGCCTCTTCTTCAAGCAGCTTTCGACGGAGCAGTCGCCGACTTGGGCCGGCGTATTCGAGGTAGTAGCTTTGTTCTCTAAAACCGCAGCAAGTTCGGGTAAGGAAGGCAAAATGTTATCGAGAGGGACCATCCCTTGACAATTGTTGGAAACCTTGATCGCCAGTTCGGAGAGCTCTTCTTTGGCAGCTTCAAGACTGGCGGAAGTGGCCGTCTGATCGTTCAGAGCTTTACAGGCTTTCTCGAGTATTGACTCTAGGTATTTGCTTTGCGCTTCAATCCGAAGTTGAAGACGACGTTGTACCTGCAAAGTGAAACCATAAGTATATCGAGAAATCATACATTTATAACAGCATACAGTCAACAATATACATGATGATTAACCGTACAACGAACTACCGAGGAAAGTCGAGGCAACTATAACCGACCTCTAACTGTTCATGTAGTCCTCGTTGCACTTCCATCTGTACTCTAAGAGCTTCGGTAACCTGGTAACCACTGTGCGGAAGTAGAATTTCGGCATTAATCCAAAGCCG
Source organism: Hibiscus syriacus (assembly GCF_006381635.1). Taxonomy (NCBI): domain Eukaryota; kingdom Viridiplantae; phylum Streptophyta; class Magnoliopsida; order Malvales; family Malvaceae; genus Hibiscus; species Hibiscus syriacus. The sequence goes on along the minus strand of NW_024063263.1, from coordinate 985,111 downwards.
GAGAAAGTAACGAGATCGTGAAAAGAGAAGAAATAACATACTCATTAAACTCTTGAGCTATCATTTTCGACGATGTTGTCGATGAACCAGTGTCCTGACTTTCTGCCACACAAGAAGCTGAAACACCAATAAATCATCTGGTTATCAGTCAACTAAGAACACGATAACTAATATCTCGGCGTCTATTACTTAACACGAGAATTCTCAGGACCTTCACCAAGAACCGTATGTAATGCATAAATGTGGGAGAAAAGGAAAAAACAATTGAGAAGAGGTTAAATGCAAAGTAAGATCGACAAAATTTGGTAATTTGGTGCTCGATAATGACTCGTAAGTACATCAAAGGCATGAACTCTGAAGCAAATCATAATTTAAAGAGACAAAGAAGCTTACCATCCTTAGAATTATCGATCGATTCCTTGCAAGATTGCTTCCCCAGACGGTATTTCTGCAAGTAAAGGGTGTGTTAAGTTCATTCCTTCGAACACAAACGCAAGCATATGTTAATGGTGCATGGTAAACACACATTAAGCTTATTAATTCCAGTCTATGTTGTTCCCACTCTTCATCATTCTTGAAATACCTGTGTCCCAGACATATTTGGGCATATACGTGTTAGGATATGATCCTCCAAGGACCCTCCAAACACATGGGAAAAAAAACTTAAAATGTTTGAACATTATCGTATCCGACACACACCAGTCTGAGTGACTTGATTCTGGTAAATCTTGTTGCAATCGAAGATCATTTTCGACTTAGACATGACAACAAGGAGAAACTTCAGTTAACAATCAATAAAGACATGGCAACAATTACAAACCTGAAGATGTGATTTCAAGTGATAGAGGGTAAGGCCTTTTACGCCCATTGTTCTCATGATAGTCTTTGGAGTTGCTTCTGCAATGCATATCGAAACAAAACAAGTGAGCAACATCGAGATTCATATCTTTAGAATAACAACATGCAAGAGCGTATAGGACATATCCCGGATGTGGACTTGTAATGTCTTTGTCAATCAGCTAGGTTCGCATAAATTCACTCCGGTATTCAAACAGACCAGCACATACGATCGCCCTGGCTCGACAAATATAGTTACAGAAGTTGGGGAACCAATCATCGCTTGAATGCATACGAAGCCTGATTTGGCTCAGCAGTAGTGAGCCTCAAAACCAAACAAAAGAATGACAGAAGGAACATTAAAGTATCATAGTTGCTCAAGTTTGTCTTCCAACAAAAGTATGCTGACAAAAAATTATCAAACATAATTCGAATATTACCAGAGAATTGTATAACCAGAACAGAAAGCAGCATTAGAAGAATAAAAAACGAAACCGAGCTCGATGAATGAGCTAAGTCAATGTCTACGCATTTATGCATATATATATATATATATTACGCATAAGAAGAAGGTCTCTCCCGATCGAATCGTAAACTAAGATTAAAAGAATATAGGATCGGCTGATATCTTTTCGAAAGAACTGAGAAAAAAATTCATAGATGCCATGATCGGTTTCCCACTGATGCCTGACCGCATCAATAGTCGAACATGATTGTAAACCAAAACTGATATGAAGAACATGGTAACAACATATCTTCTCAGGGTTTCAAATCACGGTTCGAAAATGTGATTTCGTCCGCGAAATAACGGTTTCACCGCTGTCCGAGTTACCCGCAATAGCGCTCGCGACGGCCACAATCATGATAAACCCGAAATGAACGAAAACGCGACCGCGATTTGAAACTCTGTATCTTCTTCATCCAGAAAATGTCAAATTAACTCTCATTTTAATCATTTCAACTTAGCCTATAAAAATAAAGGCGTAATGCCAAAAATTACAAGTTTGATTAAATAGTTATTCTGACTCCTTTTTTAGACCATTTTACCCCCCAATATTTTATTTTAAGATAAAAAATCCTCAACTTTTTGACTAAATAGTCATTTTAACCCTTATTCTTTCTTTTTGAAGCATTTTAACCCTCAAAGTTTCATTTGCGGGTAAAAAAGTTATTATTTTAGAGTGTTAACTATTTATTGACTAATGATTTTCATTCACCGATTGACCTTTTTACCTAAAAATTAAACATTTGAGGCAAAATGCTAAAAAAATATTATAGTATTTTTTGTCATTATGCCAAAAGTAAACTACTTTATTGAACATCCCCATCAATACAAAATACATACATATATGCAAATATATGTATACATATAAGACGGCTAAAGCCGGAAATCAAGGTTAGTACTAAATTACGACGGCAACACAGTGTAACGGCAGCTTCGTAACACTTTTCAAGATCATCACGACACTATGATGTCAAATTTAGAAACATAGTTATTTCTAGAAAATAAATCATGTCCGCAACGGCAGCTTCGTAATACTTTTCAAGATCGTCATGACACTATAATGTCAAATTTAGAAACATAGTTATTTCTAGAAAATAAATCTTGTCCGCAACCTCGACACGGCGGCCGCAATTTTGTACTACGGGCCAGAGACCACTTAGAAAACTTCAATTAACATTTAAATAAAATTCATTATTATCCCATCAAATGAGAAAATAAGCTTAGTATTTAAATAACCCAGAAAAGAAAAACTCACTGTCAGGGCCGCCGAGTTGAACAATGGCATCGACGAAGCGTTCGTGCAGCTCAGCCGTCCATCGGAGTCTGGGCTTCGGATCCGTCGTTAGGACCAAACAAGGATCGCCGGGCAAGTTGCAGGCATCAAACGACCCTCCCACATTTCCATCCAAATGTAACGACCGAATTCCAGAGTACATTTTCTTCTGCAACTGCTTCCCCCTTTTTTCCCCCAGGAAAGTGATGGAAAATGCAGGGCCGACGATTAATAAGGGGCAGATGAGAGTCGGGTTTTCTTCGGTTTTCGGGTCGGTTTACGGAGCCCGAAATTTGACACACACAGAGATTATAAAAGCGAAGTGAGTGAATTTAGAAGCATTGCAGAGGTTCAGACAGCGATGTCTTGTCGTGTCTCTGTCTTTCACTTTCAGCTCTCTGTTTTTGGGTAAACTACAAATAGTTCCTAAACTTCTAGGAACATTTCTTTATGCTCACTAAACGTTTAAAACACACACTACAATCACTGAACTTTTAATTTATTTTTGTTACCGTCATTGAATTAAAATCATAATGTTAAAAATATCTCTAACATTTGATTAAATAATTATTGTAGCCCTTAATTATTAAAATTTTTGACTCTCAATATTTTATTTTGAAGCAAAAAATCTCTTAAGTTTGACTAAATAGTCACTTTAATTCTTATTCTTTTTTAGAACATTTCGACCTTTAATGTTTCATTTTATAGCAAAACAAAATCATATTTTTTTAACGTTGATCATTTGTTAACTAATGATTTATATCGATGGAGAAACCTTCTTACTCTAAAATAAGGGTTCGTTTGTTTCAATAAAAATATTTTTCGAAAAACGTTTTCCGTAAAATGAATTACATTTTCTGAAAAATATTTTTTTAAAAACGTTTTACAGTATTTGAGAGATGTTGTGTAAACAATTTTCCGTTAGTTGATTTAAAAAAAATATTTGTTATAAATATCAAATATAATAAAAGATATTATTTATTATAAAAACTTAATAATGTTATTTTTAAAATATTATAATGAATAAATATTTATAAAAACTTAATATTATTATTTTTAAAATATTATAATAATTTATTCAATTTATTTATGTCAAAAGTATTATTAAAATATTATTTCTATAAATTTATAAATAAAAATATTAAAGTTAGTATATTCTATTGAAATAAAAATATTATATTATGTTTCTTAAATTATGAATAAACATATTTGAAGTATTTATAAAATATTACTAGATTATTATATTAATATTAAATACATAAATAACATTATTCATGATTAATAATTAAATAATATTTCTTTTAGGAAATTAACAGATAATATAATTTATTTTATAATATTAAAATAAGAATAAAATATAATTGAATATATTATTATAATATTAAAAATATTAATAAATATATTTTGAATATTTTAATAATTAATATTTTTATTAAAATAATTTTAAAATATTATTTTAAGTATTTATGTTTTGAAGGAAAAAATTCAGGAAATGAGTTACAAAAAATAAGAACGTAAGTTATTTTTCAGAAAACACAAAGAAAATTTTATTGACAGAAAAAAATATTTTACTGACCAACATGTTTTCAGTAAACCAAACACTGAAAAATAAAAAAAATGTTTTCTGAAAAACAAATGAACCCTAAGATATTAAAGTTAAAATACTTTAAAAAATGAGTCAAAATAACTATTTCGTTAAATGTTAAGGGTATCTTTTGTCATTACACAAACTTGGAATGATCTTTTACTACTTTTTTTAGGATGACAAATAATCTAAGTTATCATTAATCGATCTTTAATTTTGTTGGTTAAGGTATAAATTCTAGATAAACCATTATGGATATATTTTAATTTGATCATTAATTTTTTATATCAATTAGATCATTTAGTTATTTAAGTATTACCAATCAAGTGATCATTCATTAATATTTAATGAATGAGATAATATGTTTGTTAAAATAGTTAATATAATTATACATTAAATGTGTAAATATTGAAGATTAAATTAATATAATTATATTGAAAACATTTTGATATTTTGATATAACAAATTAAGTTAAATTAATTTTAAGATTTTTTAAAAGATTTTCTAAGTATATTCGATATAATTATTCGAATATCAAAATATTACTCCAAATCTTTCAAATGTCATTTGTAATCCTTACTCAAGTGTAAAATTAAGTTTTAATCTTAAAATAATTTCAAAACAATTTTACAAAGTATTTCAAACCATTTCAAAGCAAAAAATTCCAGATTATCTAGAGGTAACCGATTCCCCCCAAGGGGGTACCGATTCCCCCTGATCAACGGTCGAAATATTTGAATTTTACACTTAGGGAATCGATTTCCTATGAGGGGGTATCGATTCCCCCACGCTCCAAGCTGTTTTATTAATTGATTTTACACTTAAACGGCTCCATTGACTTCACTAATCATCCCCAACGTTCAGAATCAATTGAAGGAGTATTTAAACAAGCTTAGAAGCCATTGATCAACAACAAGAAACAACAATCAACAAGAATCAAGAGAGAGAGAAAGCATCAAACCTTAAAGCATTTTCAAGCATTCAATATTCATATTTGCTTTCAAGAACACTTATTGTGGTCAATTGTATTATTCTTGAGTGTTCTTTTTTTGTTCTAGAATTGTGCAAACATCTTGCCTTGTGAGGATTTTCTTGTAAGTTTGCAAAATTTGTATTGTTCTATTTGGGATAGAGTGTTCTCAAGAATTTGGGGTATAAATCTTGAGATATTTGTAAGGTTACTCTTTGTCCTCAAAAGAAAGACAAATTAGTGAATTTGTGGAAAATCCTTAGTGTGAATAGCTAAGATAGTGGACGTAGACTTTGGTTGAGAAAGTCGAACCACTCTAAATCGATGCGCAATTACTTTCAATTTTCTGCAAAGCTTCCACTAAAATTTTTATTTGCCAATTCACCCCCTCTTGGCCAATTATACATTAATATTTAATGAATGAGATAATATGTTTGTTAAAATAGTTAATATAATTATACATTAAATGTGTAAATATTGAAGATTAAATTAATATAATTACACATTAAATGTGTAAATATTAAGGATTAAATATGTAATTATATTATTTTTTGACAATCGCATTAGCTCCTTCTTTAAATATTAATTGCTAATGGCTTGATTAACAACACTAAAATTATTAAGTAGTTTGGTTGAAAAAATAAAAATCGGTGATCAAAATAGAATAGAATCATAGTTAAGTGATAATGTATGTACTTTACGCTTTTCATATATAGTGCTTGTTTATTTTTGTTTTTTCTCATTACCCAAATATTGTTTTAAAATTATACCTAATAAAATATTTTATTTAAAAAAATGACTATTGATTTAACAAAAATGACGATAAGATATGATATAATAATATTTTCAGTCATAAAATGTATATATTATATCAAATTGATTATAATTTAAAATAATTCAATAAATTCTTGATATTTAAGAATTATTATTAAATTAATAATAAATTATTATATTATTAAATTATTAGTAAATAAATTCTTGATATTTAAGAATTATTATTAAAGTAATAATAAATTATTAGCAAATAAAAATTATTAAACTATATCAAATTAAAACAAAGATCAAACTAATAAAAATTTTACATATTAAGGATTAACGAATATTTTGAATGAGGTCTAATTTGATAGAATATTTCAAATTCTTATACATTTTTTTAAACAAAAGCTGAAAACCCATTAATAGAAGATGATCTCACGTCTCGCACCCTTCTCATATCTCTTTTGCTTCCCACTCTTTCTTGTTATCTTTTTCTTCCCACAAACTCTCATATTTTTCCTTGGTAATTTAGACAAAAGTGGAAACTTTATTAGCTTTCATCACTAGCCCTATTTTGCAAAGGTAAAAAACGAAATCACCACCCTTAAAGCTTCATTATAGCCCACAAAATCAAAGTTTGATTATATTATCATCAAGTGTGGTTTTATTGGGGTTTAAAACCCATGGATTTTTAGCTCAATTTGGGAAGATTTAAGCTCTATGAGTCTCCTTAGCTTTTCCTTAATTCTCCAAATCAGTTAGTAACTCATGTATATGATTTTGTATAGTGAGGGAAGTTGGGGAGAGATCTAAAGGAAAAGGAAATGAAAAGCTCACCTTTAGTTGAGTTGAAAGAGTTTCCAACAACTTAGTAGTCTAGGTAACTCACTACTAACTGAACTGTACCACATGTTGATCACTAAGTTTGTTTTGTTAGGTTGCATGAGTTATGAAGCATGTTCATGGTAGATTCAACATTTGGTTTTTTAGCATGTTTATGGACCTATTATTACTCTTGCTTCCATAAATAAAACTCTAATAACGTTTGGGAATCTCAGTATGACTCATGAGAGTGTTAGAGAGACATTTTCGTGCCATCGTACTAGAAGAACAATACCGATATTATTCATTATCTAGCTAAACTAATAGGGATTTTGGGAAGAAAGTATCGATACTCACCCATAGAGGGAGATCAACGGAACGTGGACAAAGCAGCAGTCACAAAAATGGTAGATCAAAGTCGAGAAGTAAGAAGAATTTAAAGTGCTACAATTGTGGAAAGAATGGTCACTTGCAAAATGATTGTTGGAGTCTAAATAAAAACTCCAATCCACAAGGCAATATCACAAAAACTTCAGATGATGGAGATGTTTTATGCTGTGAAGCGTCAACCACTGTGGAATGTAGAAAGAGATATGCAGATATATGACTCATTGATTCAGGAGCAACATATCACATGACCTCGAGAAGAGAATGGTTCCATCATTATGAACATGTCTCAGGAGGATCTGTGTATAGTTGCAATGATCATGCCTTAGAGATCGTTGGTTTAGGAACCATCAAATTAAAGATGTATGATGGAACAATTAAAGTTGTTCGAGATGAGCGACACATGAAAGGCCTGAAGAAAAATTAATTATCCTACAGATTATTTGATAATAATGCAAGCAAGATTGAAACACAGAAAGGAATCATGAAGGTGTTCCGTGAAGCGCTTGTGGTGTTGAAAGGCGAAAAGATAGCTGCAAACTTGTACATGCTGAAGGGAGAAACTTTGCTAGAAACAGAATCCTCTGTTGCCTCATGTAGTTCAGATTCTACAATGATATGGCATCAAAAACTTGGACACATGTCAGAACAAGGAATGAAAGTCATTGTGGAGCAAAAGCTACTTCTAGGCTTAACAAAGGTATAACTTAATTTGTGTGAGCATTGCATAACAAGTAAGCAACACCGGTTGAAATTCAACACATCAAATTCTAGAGGCAAAATTGTTCTAGAATTGGTTCACTCTGGCATATGCAAGCACCAGTTACATCCCTAAGCGGAGCAAAATATTTTGTCTCATTTATTGATGACTACTTCAGAAGATGTTGGGTGTACCCTATTAAAAAGAAGTCGGATGCGTTTTCAACTTTCAAAAACTTTAAAACGCGGGCGAAACTTGATTCTGGAAATAAGATCAAGTGTTTCATAACAGATAATGGAGGAGAATACACAAGTGAAGAATTTGATGACTTTTGTAGGAAGAAAGGCATCAAAAGGCAGTTCACAGTGGCGAACACTCCTCAACAAAATGGAGTCGCAGAGCGGATGAACAGAACCTTGTTAGAAAGAACAAGAGCAATGTTGAGGGATGCAGACCTAGAAAAATCATTTTGGGCAGAAGCAGTCAATACCGTATGTTATTTGGTGAATCGAGCTCCATCAACTGCAATAGAGCTGAAGACACCAATGAAGATGTGGACTGGTAAACCAGTTGATTATTCAAACCTCCATGTATTTGGAAGTATTGTGTACGTGATGTATAACTCCCAAGAAATTTCAAAGTTGGATCCAAAATCTAGGAAATACAAATTATTGGGGTATGTTGATGGTGTAAAGGGTATCACTTGTGGGATCCCACTGCCCGCAAAGTGATCATCAGCAGGGATATTATCTTTGTAGAAGATAAATTACAAAGAAAAGAAGAAGATGGTAGCACTAAAAAGTCAGAAACTACGCAGATACATGTGGAAAATGAGTTTGAACAAGAAGATTCTTCTGAAGCAGAACAACAAGAAGATTCTTCTGAAGCAGAACCAACACATGATGAACAAGAACCAGAGAGTTCTGAAGCTCCAACAAGTCGTCAATCAGATCGTGTGAGAAGATGTCCCAATTGGCACTCAGATTATGTTATAGAAGGAAATATTGCATATTATCTTTTAACAGAAGACGGTGAGCTATCAACATACCAGAAGGCAATAAACAATTTTTGAGTATTTTAATTATTAAAAATTATGAAATGGTCTTCTAATTATATGATGATATTTTATTAAATATATCGACTATTAAAAATTACAAAATGATACCTTGATTATTCATCATGTTTCAAACTTATCCTTTTTTATTAAAAAAAATTATAGTCGTCTAAGTTGGTTGTTAACATACTGAGTGAGATATGATAGTCGTTTGAGATTTTAAGATAAGATTTTATCATATCTAAATCAACAGATTAATTTTCAACTCAAATTATCGTCAATTTTTTTAACAAAAAATACGAATTTAGAACATATTAAATTATCGAATGATCATTTTATAACTTTTAATGGTCAATTGACTCAACAAAGTAACACTCAATAGTTAAAGGATTATTTTATAACTTTTAATAGTTAAAAAATTTAAAAAAGTAATTTTTTGTAATCGAGAGACTGTAGGTAATGCTTTATTACCTCCGGGAGAGAATGCTTCTAAATCAAACATGGATATATGATTTCGAAAAAAAATTATTCATTTAATAATGATCTTTTTAAAAGAACAAAACGGCGAGTAAAAGAATCCGCTAAGAATTCTTCTACATCTAATTTAACGTAAGCAATTAAAATGACAAAAATAAAATTAACTTGGGTGATTAAAATAAAAATAAAAATTACAAAATTTAATAGAGTTACTCAAATTAAAATGAAATCCAACTGGAGTGAATAAAAATGCAAATAACGTTAATCGATGATGGTGACTAAAATGAAACTTTGTAAATTTTGGGAGACTAACTGTATAGTTTACCGTTAAATAAAATACGTACAACAATCCACACAGATTAAATTGGTAAATATACCACAGCACATATCGGACTCTCGCTCTTTCAATCATTCATTGCTCTTACAATGGAGATCATCCATTTTCTTTTGATTTCATCGCTTCTCTTCTCAATCTCTAGGGTTTGTGCTCTGATTTTGGTAATTTCATTTAATCGATTCGATTTTTCTTTTTTATTCTGATTTTTTACCGCAGGCTGAATCTACTGGATCTGTTATCTTCATCGATAGTTATACTCATCAATTCCTTCGCACTCGATCCTCCAACGATGTCTCTCAGGTGTTTACTTATTGATCCATGTGTCCTTTAATTAAATTCATTCATCCGTAACTAGGTTTCGAAAATTATACTTTTGTGATATTTTTAACTATTGAGAGATTGTTGATGGTTAATTTTACCTGGCCAGAATATGTAAAATTGGATAAATACATCTTGAACTTTAGTTTTTCTTTTGATTTAGTGACTTAGTTGTAGGCTGATGTTTTTCTTTGTATTATTATTAGATTTGAATTGTTCAATGTTACATGTTAAAGATTGTACTGATGACTTGACGCTAATATCATTTTACGGCCATTTTTATATACTTAGATGAATTTCGTTTAGCAGGAGAAAGTATTTTCTCCATACTTGTATATAAATTGTTATTCACATCTCTTTCAACAGTCTGAGTCAATGTTGTTACCTGAAGTTGGCGCGGCTGTGTCAGTCTTGCTTGGTTTTCCTCCATCGGTTACGCTCTCAGCTGCTGGTTCATCTAAGGTCATCATTAGTTTTATAAATCCTGAGTAATAATTATTTTAGTTTTGATATCTTTTTTGGAAGTTCTGATTCAAAGATATTCTATTTTTTTTATTTTTTTTGCAGCTGAATGAGGTTCTCATTCCTAATCCATTTGATAGACCTCGTGCTGTTTTTATGCTTGAAGTTATTGGAGTTGATGGTACCTTTATTTTTTCTCTAAGTTCTTTATACTCTGTTTTCTTCTCCCCATTCTCCCCTTCAGTGTTTTGGTTAAATAAATTTTCTTTGGTCTTCAGATCCTCTTGTTGTTGATCCCCAGAATGGTCTCTTCCACAAAGCCTTGAAGTGTAGTGTTGGCCTTGGTTCACGTAAAGCGGACATTGAGCTTCCAGGTACCTGACCTTTTATCAAAATGTAAAAGTAGTGGATGTAGTCATAACTTTTATTGTGTTTAAGATCTTTTCCTGAATGTATCTATCCATAGTATTTGTTCAATGTGTAAATCTTTCTTTTAGATGAAGAGGAAGTATCTATTATTTCTTTGAACGAGCCTCTAAGAGATTACATTGAAGAAGAGATCAATGACTTGGTGAGTTTATAATTATTCGCAGATTTAATTACTATTGCGTTTTTTTTGTTCTGTTTGATTATTTATTTGGCATGTGACATTGGTTTTATATATGTGTTTAGGCATCTTGGTTGGGTGGATCATATGTCCCTGATTCTTCTAAATCTCTGCATGGAGTATTGACAATTCCCTTGGAAAGTGGTGACAATGTTAACCTTGATTTGTCAAAGGTCTTATTCAGGAACCAATATATGTCTGTTCTTTTAATTGTTTTTGACTGACTGTATCATTGTAGCAGTCTTGTGCTGTCTTGAATTCTTATTTACCTCACCAAGTGCTTTTGATTTGATTGTTCACAGGAAGTGCACAGAGAATTTGCATCAAAACTGTTCGCTCTGTCCCACAGTATAAGGAAAGCAATTGAGACACATGAAGATTTGTCAAAGACTTTGCATAGACCAGCAGAGTTAATAATGGGATCTTTTGATGGAATCAAGGTACAAAAACATACAGACTTCATTTGGCTAATAGTACTATTTTGTTTTTATACATTGACATCTTATCTGAAAATATTTTTGGAGATCATCATGTTTAAGTGAAGGTTTTTAAATCCTTTTCAGCTCACTTTCCTTCATAGCTTTCAATACCAATTAAAACACTCTTGGTTGTCTCTAATTATTGGCCTTAAGCATAGAAAGTGGTTAATTCAGTTTCCTATTTAGTAATTTATTTTCATGCTATTGTTTTTTTTTTATAGAAGTTGGAGGTCTCAATAAAAACTCCCTTCGTATTCGTTTTACATACTAATAAGTATGTTAGCGAACATTGGAAGGAAGAAAAGAGTACCTCAAAGTTTATTAATAATAATACCCAATACGAAAGGTTACACGTAATATCCTCCTATGGTGATATACACCATTACAACAACCACCTTAACCTCATATAACCTCAACCAAAATCACAGTCGAATCACCTTGTTACTAATTACACCTCCAACAATAGGATTTAAACAACGCAACATAACATAATACAAAAAGAAAAGCAACACCTGCAATCATATAAACTAAATCAAACCACAAATAGAAAGACGATATCTAATGAGATTCGTCTTCTTCAGGAGCCCAAGAGTTCGGCTTGAATGAAGGCTCTATCTCATGCACCATGATCTTAAAGTAGTTGTCACCAACTTTCAATTCCAAAGTCGCATCAATTCTCGCACCAGCCTTTGCGAGGACTTGAATTTTTGCCCGATCAAAGGATGATGGTGACTGACAACTTTCATCGATTGCTAGTAATTGACCCCAACTATCAACAATGTTCTTGAAGGTATCCCAATTCCATGCATGAAACGGAACACCCTCGCATACTAACCATACTCGGCGACACTCCAATACCAGACTCTCTGACCAAGCTTCCACTATGGAGAACCACTCTGTGAGAGTCTCTGATTTAACGTTCTTCCCACTTCTCAATGAAGCAGAGTCTTCGAAAATCAATAATACCGCATTTCCAGCGGCTCTCATTAAGGAGAAGCCAGTGAGGCCCTTCGCATGCATTTGTCTAGCGAGATGACTGATTTTGATGAAGTTTTTGCACCACCCCGCTAGACAATTACTCAACACCTGAAGTTTTTCTTCATCAATAACACTTTCAACTTTATAATGATTCTTCCTCGAATCATATTCCATCCCGGACTTGTGGAGAACACCTTTGGAAGACTTTCTCCAATAGGAATGACGAGGCTTGAATTTAGCTAAAGAAACACCAATTTTGCTGCCATCGATATAAAAGTCATTCATTTTTGAGGTCGCTCTCCTTGCTTCTTCGATTGCAGCGAAGCGAATGAAACCAAAGCGAACTCCTTTTGCATTTCTTTTATTTGGAATAAAAGCATCAAGAACCCGACCATGTGAACAAAATAACGATCTAAACCTCTTCCAATGGATCTTCTCTGGTAAGTTTTCAACAAATAACGTGTAACATCCAGACTTATCACCATTGCACTCCTTTGTGGTAAATTCCCTGGTTCCGTCGTTGACACCATTAACTGCAGACTTTTCGTCGCAACACCCAGTTTTAACAGGCACGTGAATACTTGGAGATGCTAGAGAAGCTGGATTTGGCAATGGCAGTACTGGAGGAACAGGAGCATCATAATTAGAAATTATATCTCTTTTAACAATAAGATTCTTCTTTGCCATCTCAATGTGCAAAAGGGACTTCAACTTAGAATCAAAAACCATTTTCTGAAGAGCATCCTTGGCAGCAACTGCAAATTCTGCATTTGAGAAGAGAGAGAAACCCTTAGGCTTTTCTCCCTTATAGCTCAAATGAGAATCTTCAAAACCTGGAAGCCATCTCAGAAGATTTTGCAGTTCTCTCTCTTTTACATCTCCAGGCAGACCCATAATGAAGATAGTACGAACCTCGTCATGATGAGAAGGGAGAGATGGTGGAGAAATCGCGGCTGCAGAGGATGAAGGAGTTTGGCCCTTCGATCTCTGCTGGACAGAAGGGATAATTCCAGCACCCGGCATGAAGAATAACTGTTGAAGTTAAACAACCTAGAGACTAGACGGAACTATCCTGGTTGCGCCCGGCGATGGAGGCTGTGACTGTCGGCGAAAAAAGAAGGGTGGAGGTGATGAACAGGTAAATCTTGAACCTGAAGACAGATGAACTCTGTAGATATCCAATCAAAAACTAAAACACAAAAAAAGGCCACGGGTCTGGAAAGTAGGAAAAACTTGTTTTGTTCGCGAGAATACGACAAGCCCAGTGGAAAGAAGAAGTATTGGCGAAGAGACGCTGGCGTGAATCGGAAAACAAGGTGTAAAGATCTTCGTCGGAGAAGAATTTGCGTCACCAACAGCTGATAGTCTAAGGGCCTCGTCCAAGATCCACTGAGTTTACGGCTCACCGTGACGTAACGCTGCCTAGATCCGGGATGGTGGCATCGAGACGAACAAACCTGGAAGTTTTGATGGTCAACAGCCACCGGACGTGACGGCCGGCGCGGTGTCTAACAGCTGCGGCGGGTGGCGGACAATGGGTAGATGTCAGAGGGGAGAAAAAATTTCAACAACGCCTGGGTCGTGGATATTTGAAATTTGAAAAACACCTAGGTTAGAGAGAAGCTAGAGCTTCTCTCACTAACACGTGATCTGGCGTTACACGCTTATACATATATCAAACCATATATTCGAATGACTTTCTCATACCTGATTAGTCTGACAGATTTTAGTCAAGTTTCATTCTACACAACGAGTCCAAGACTCCAAATATAAAGTAAAGCATAAATAACGATTTTTCATGCTATTGTTTATGTTTGCTTCTCCATCACTTACCCATTTGCTAATCCTCCTAATATTTCCCAAAAAAATACAGGCTTTGCAGGAGCAGGATGGAGCTGAAGGTTTTAATAAGCAAGGAATGAGGCTTCTGTTTACCACACTTTCCAAGATTTTTGATTCGATGCAGACGGCATACAAAGGTTGGTAAAATATTGAACACTGTATAGGAAAAAGGTCTTCAATTTAATAATTGATTAAGGTTGACCGTCATTCTTGTTTGTAGCCCGTCATTTATATACCCCGTGTATACAAATGCAAAAGGCAGAAAATGTGATACTATATATGTACAGTGAAACTAGACATGCCAATTTATGCGGAAATCTGTGTGCATATGTGATGGTGATATTATTCACAAAATTTAGGATTAACGCTTTTCTTCTCTTGAGTTGTTGGCCGCATTTTCCTTCATTCCTCTTCCTTTAATCCCTGCCTGTCAATTTGTTTGAAAACTCTAACTGAGGATTGGGCAGGTCAAATTGTTGGAGTTATTGTCTTTAATGAGGCATCTCAGCCAGAATCAAAAACAATGATGAATGTGATAGCTACCTCACGTCCATCTCCGCGTTGGTTGGAAGGAACAAAAGGTCAAACTAAGACCACCCTTGCTGCACAAGTTTTGGTTAGAAGAACCCTTGCTTGGGTAACTGGAATTGTTCTTCTCATTGCAACTCTCTTGGGGGTAAGATCTATTTTTAAATATTAATCAAGTTTGAAGCCGGCCTTTACATGGTTCCCAGAGTTTTTGTTTTTAAATATTTCCTGTAACACTAGAGCACCATAGTAAGTCCAATTTCATAAAACTATATAACCGTAGGCCTTTTAATGAACTTTGGAAGCTCTTTTATATCTGGTTTTCCATCTAGTGCAAAATTCAGATGTCTGGACCAGATGTGCTAATTTATGTTTTTCTTTCTTCCAAGATTCATAAACCTTTTCTCCATTCCATCTTACAACCGAACTGAACTTCGTTTTTATACTGCTTTGAACTCTGATGATTATATTTCTAAGAATACATTGTTACTCGGTGGGTTCAACGAGTGAGTGGCTATAGGATCCAGACGAAAGCAATAGGACCCTTTGGGAAAGGGGGAAATTTTCTCTCTATGTTGTCAGTGGCGAAGGCTTTGGTCCATGCTGTCATTGCCCTTATAGATCCACATAGTCTCACTTTTTACTGATTAAGGAGTTTTACCGACTCTGTTCGATTCATTTATTTGGTGCGGCTGAAGAGTCGTTTATGAGATTAATAACGTTTCTTTTAACTGTGGTATTGATATATCCATTTTTGCTTTTCGTTTTTACTACTGCAGGTTTACTTCCTTCTAAATATGCCATTGACGAGGGACACGCTTTTGTACTCTAATGTCAAGATAGACTAAACTGAGATAAGGCCGAGTATATCGGAAGCAGCCCGGTATGAATTATCTTTTATTAGTGGGAAATCGAGGGATATGTTGTTACCTTGGTTATTCGGTGATGTCGGAAAAGATTAATCTGGCGAACGGAATGCTTTTTTTTTTTAATCCGCAGGTTAATACGGCTGCATGAAGCATAAATTTGGGTATTTTCGGGTATCGTATGGCTATGGTACTGCAGATGAGACGGGAAGATGATTGTATTTGATGTAAATTTTGGTAATTTGTATTCAATTTTCAGACTTTCATATTGTATTTGTTTTCAGAAATTCCAAATAAAGGTTTGTCTTTGAAGGGAATGGAGTTTCGTTCCCTTCAGAAAAAGATTTAATGTCATTTACTAAAAAGGGTAAACAACATTGAGGTCTCTTATATTTCTGGCTTGTTCAATTTTGGTCACCGATTAATAAAAAAGTTTGGTTTCGGTCACTTTTATTTTCGATCCGTCCTATTTTGTCATTGAATCATTAGCTCCTGTTATTTTGCTGACATGATCCGTTAGTAAACATAGTTAAATTTTAACTTGACGCTTGACTTGTACATAGAATACTAATCTTACCTTAAACTTTGCATAAATTACTAATTTAACTCCTAAATTTTATATAAAATATCAATTTGACCTTAAATCCAATCGAAATTCACATAGTTGGCCGTCACTCATTGTTGGCTTTCGTCATCAATCACTACTGATCGTTCTCTTCAACGACCAATGCTTGAATCTCTTGGTGACAATACAGCATGAGAGAAAGAAGTGTGAAATAAGGAAATAGAGATTCTTCATGTATGCTAGCTATGGCATATTTATAGATACATATGTATATTAGTAAATTGTTAGCATGTATTGGCAAGCATGGATGGATTGAAGGGGTACAGTTGACGGGGATGAAAACTGATGAAGGTGATGAGTGACGGCCAGTAATATAAACTTTGACTTGATTCAATGGTCAATTTGATATTTCGTATAAAATTTACGGTTTATTCATATTTTATATAAAATAACGAGAATTAACGACTGAGAAAGTGGCCAAAACTAATTTCTTTTTCAAAATTAATGACAAAAATCGAACAGACTGAATACATAAGACACCACTAATGTTGTTTACCCCCAGAAAAGTAAACAATACCAACTAACCCGGCTTTGATAATTAAAAAAATACAAACTTAACATGGAAGGATTGGAGCCAATCTTTTATAAACCATAATACGAGGATTGAAAAAGGAAAAACCCTTTCAATTTCATTTTTGGGCATAAATGGATTTTACGAGGATACTGCCAGAAGAGTGCCAAAGTCTGATCATATCGTTGACTTCGCCGGCGGATGCTTGTCGGTCGGCGATGGTTTCTCCTTCGTTGAGATCAGTTGCAGACAGCGACGCAGTTTGGGAAAAGTTTTTGCCTTGCGATTATAATTCGATCCTTTCATCATCGTCTTCGTTGCTTTCACTGGGGAAGAAGGAACTTTACTCTCATCTCTCTTCTCATCCCGTTCTCATCCGAAACGGTACCATGGTAAGCCCCATAGCTTTACTATTGTATATGTATACATGGATGGATCCAAGGGGGAGACGGGCAGGATAATCTACTGCATATTTTATTTTCAATTGATAATATATTTTCATCCATTAAAATTTTATAAATTCGATATACAATCACGCATGTGTCCCGTATGTGCTATGTATATCTGATTCTGAGCTGCAAGGGTATTCTGGATTCTTGATGATCAAATTGCTTTGAACATGTCAAGGGAATCATGGCTAATTTGCGAGAAATAGATTTTTTGTGGATTTATTTGCAAAAATTAAGGTAGTTGGTGTTGAAACAGAGCTTTCAGTTGGAGAAAGGGAGTGGGAAAAAGTGCTACATGCTGGGGGCAAGAGCACTCTCCATCATATGGGGAGATACTCCTTCCTATTGGACTTGGACATCCGAACGAGATTCTAGGTTTGATTTTCATCTTTTTAAATTGGTTTATTTCTGCATTTGGTCCTTGAACTTATACTCTCCTCTCACAATAGCCCTCAGGGCTTAGACTTTGTTTGGTATGGTGGAAAGAAAATTGGAAGAAAGGAAAATTGAAGGGGTAGAAAAGTGGAAAGACCAAAAATCATCTTTTCTTTCTATCATTGTGCTTGCTAGAAAGGATGGAAAAAAATTAAAAGAGAATACATCTTCTCCTTTTTAAATTAGAATGGTTTATGGTTACGCATGAGTATGAAAAATGATCATCCCTCTCATTTTCTTTTTGACATTTTACTTTCTTCCCTAGAAAATGTCACTGTTGACACCAAATGTACTGACAGATTCCCTGAAGTTGCTGAGCTTAAACTAGTATGGTGGCTTGACGTGAAGGGAAAGATGGAGACCCGAATTTTATCTCCCAACACAAACTATGCAGCATACCTTGTGTTTAGGTTAAGACGTCGTCATACAAGCGGGTTTAGACGAAGAACCGTCGGTTTAAATGTGAATATCGACGGAATGGTTCCGAGAGAAGCACAGAGGGTGTCACTAGACTCACGAGATGAACCCCAACATGTTCGGGAGAGAGGAGATGAGTGGATGGAGGTCGAAATGGGCGAGTTCTGGAGTGAATGTGGCGATGACGGAACCGTGGAGTTTGGTCTTAAGGAGATCGACACAAGTTACCACAAGCGTGGTCTCATTATCGAAGGAATTGAAATTAGGCCTAAAGATATTGGTAGCTAGTTAGACGATGGACATTATTTTCCTCTTTTATTTGGTCCAACGTACTAATAATTAGAAGAAAATAAATGTGTTGCTCCTTCTTATAATAATTACATGATTATCATATGTCATTTAAAAATTAATAATTACATGATTATCACATGTTAATTCATTTTCGATGTGCATAGTTTCATTCATAATGTTTGGTTGTCATTATTAAGGTGAATCTTATAATTTTACTTGTTCATTTTTGTATCCTTCATAAAACTGGGGAAAACTTCAATTTGTTGGTAATTTTTGTATCCTTCATTTGTAGTATATTTTGAACGGACCAAATATGACCCCCAAAAAAAAAACACTAGGCAGTTATGCCGGTTTCTTTCCCGATAGGGCAAAAAATTTAATTATTTAGTTCATTAAGGCAGGTTGATGTTTAATTAGGGATCTACGATATTTCTTATAGTGAACTTGACGAGCCCCACACCATTATCATTCGACGACTCCTCGGTATCATCAAGAACTTAGAAAATATAAATAGATTTTTTATCCATTTTATTAGTTTGTAATAAACTTATTCATTTAAGTTTTTTATATTATTTTTTTGTTTCAAACTTTTTTAAAAAAAATAAATCCATCAATAGCTTTAAGCTTATATACAATGTACATTGCATAGTTTTGTTGGGAGATAAAATTATGGTCTCGATTCTTCCCTTCACTTTGAGCCACTGCTATATTCGGAGACGGAACTAAAAATTTATTATAATGGAGTTAAAATATCTTTTATTTTTTATAAATACAGTTTTTTCAATTAAAAATGAATTAAATACACGATAATCATGTAATTGTTATTATTTAGATAATAAAAATACATCATATAGTATAAATATGATATAAATATAAGAAGGTGTTTAATTTATATAAAATAAATTATTAATGTGTTGAAATTCTATATAGTTTAATTATTCAAAAATACAAAAAAAAATTATAAAAAAACAATACATCTTTTACTAATTATGAGTAGTATATGTTGGACCAAATAAAAAGGAAAATAATGTCCATTGTCTAACTAGCTAGAAATACCTTGAAACTAAATTCCTCAATTCCGCTATCATCAAAAAAAATAAAATGGGCTGTCATATAAAATAAATTATTAATGTGTTAAATTCTATATATTTAATTATTTAAACATACAAAAACAATGCTGAAATGGACTGTTATATAAAATAAATTATTAACATGTTAAAATTCTATATATTTAATTATTTAAACATACAAAAACAATGTTAAAATGGGTTGTTATATAGATGCAAAACGACATCGTTTTGGTGAAAATTTTATCTTTTAAAACAGCATCGTTTTTAACGCTGTTAACTATTTAACGACGGAGTGATCAAATATGAGAAATAGTAAAATTCAGTGACAAAAAAAACCCAGTATATTAAGTTCGGTGATGAAATTGAAAACTTTTAAAATTCAATGAGCAAAATAGGAGAGAGAGTAAAGTTTAATGATGAAATTTGTAATTTACCCACATACAAGAATTATCAAGAAGTAACAATACCTTTGGGCCTAATCTCAATTCCTTCAATAACGAGGCCTCGCTTATGATAACTTGTGTCGATCTCCTCAAGACTAAACTCCACAATTCCGTCGTCATCACAGCCGTTCCAAAACTCACCCATTTCGACTTCCGTCCACTCATCCCCTCTCTCTCGAACATGTTGGGGTTCATCCCATTTGTATAAGGATACCCTCCGCGCTTCTCTTGAACTCAGTCCATCGATATTCACAGTTAAATCTACGGGTCTTCGTCTAAAGCCGATTGTATGCTGATATCTTATTCTAAACACAAGATATACTACGTAGTTTGTGTTGGGAGATGAAGCTCGGGTCTCCATCTTTCCCTTCACATGAAGCCACCATACTAATTTGAGCTCAGCAACTTCAGGGAACCTGGCAATATGTTTGGTGTCAACACTGACATTCTCTAACGCTTCGCTTGGTTGAGTCTAGGGGTGGTTAACGAGTTGAGCAGCTCGAACTCGACTCGATCAAAATTTGATAAACGCTTGATTCGAACTCGAACTCGACTCGAGACCTTAATGAGCTGAGCCGAGCAAAGTCTAACTCGACTCGATAAGTTTGCGAGCAGCTCGTTAATTTTTTAAAATATATTTTTAGTAATTACTTCAAAAATTTTTCATTCAAAAAAATAAATCTAAATAACAATTATTAATTTATTAATAAAAAATAATAAGTCAACCAATCTATTATTTTTAATAAATAATAAAATATTATTAACTAATAATAATATTTTTAATATAAAAAACCCAAACCCTAATATCCTCGTATAGTATTAGTAAATTTTATTTTTAGTTAAAAAATAAGATAAATTTTTTAGTGAGTTTAACGAGCAACGAGTCAAGTTGGGCAGTAAATTTTTAACGAGCACAATTTTAACGAGTTTAACGAGCAATGAGTCGAGTCGAACAATAACGACCACGAGTCGAGCACTGCCCAACTCATGATCGACTCGCTCGATAAGCACCCCTAGTTGAGTCATTTCTAGCAAGCACAATGATAGAAAGAAAAATGATTTTTCTTCTTTCCACTTTTCTATCCCTTTAATTTTTCTTTCTTCAAATCTTTTCCCACAATACCAAGTAAACCCCAAGGGACGTTTAGTTCACGGAATATAAGATTATCTTTGAGAATAATATCACTAGAATGAAACATTACTATGAGAATGTTGTATTTCTTTGTTTGGTTTATTTACAGGAATGTAAAATTACAGTGTTTGGATGGAGAAATATAAGATTATTTAAATATATATTTTACCAAATTATCCTTGTGATATATTTTTTTAATAAAAGTTAAACTTTAACATTCAATTATAAATATTTGAATGAAAATTCATAGAAATATTTTAATCATTATGTTATCTAACTTTTGAGAAAAAATATATTTAATATATAATAAGTATTAAACTTATATTTTTAAATTTTTTTCATAAGTATCATATTTATTTATATAAAATATAATATAATATGGAAAAAATAATATTATGGTCTCGAATAAAAAAGATATTATTTTTCAATGCACCATATCTATTTTTTAATAACTTAAAGTTAGATATTATTTTAAATAATTATATTTTTTCAATAATAGTATTCTTCATCCCATAAAATTATAAATAATCAATATATTGAATATTAAAAATATATAAAATAATTTTAAATATTCAAATTTATTACTATTTTAATAAATTAAACTCTTTCTATATTATTATTATTATTATTATGTTTATAATCAAATAAGAATTGAGAATGATCATCATAAAAATAATTCATTAGTATAGGAGTATTCTTGTCCAAAGTCATAGGAATTGTCTAATACCTATAAATTTGGAGGTAATGACATTCCCACAATTTTAACGAAAAAATGCTACTATTGGGAAAATATTATTCCCTGATAATAATCTTTTCTGTGAACCAAACATGATAATATAATTCCAGAAAAGATTATTCTCCTTAGAAATGATCTTTTCCGCGAACCAAACGCTGCTTAAGGGCTATTGTGAGAGGAGATTGTAAGTGTAAGGGCCAAATGCAGAATTAAACCAATTTAAAAAGAAGAAAATCAAACCTAGAATCTCGCTCGGATGTCCAAGTCCAATAGGAAGGAGTATCTCCCCATATGATGGAGAGTGTTCTTGCCCCCAGCATGTAGCACTTTTTCCCACTCCCTTTATCCAACTGAAAGCTCTGTTTCAACACCAACTACCTTAATTTTTGCAAAAAAATCCACAAAAAATCTATTTCTCGCAAATTAGCCATGATTTCCTTGACATGTTCAAAGCAATTTGATCATCAAGAATCCAGAATACCCTTGCAGCTCAGATACAGATATACATAGCACATACGGGACATATGCGTGATTGTATATTATGAGAGTCGAATTTATAAAATTTTAATAGATGAAAGTATATTATCAATAGAAAATAAAATATACAATCGATTATCCCGCCCGTCTCCCCTTGGATCCATCCATGTATACATATACAATAGTAAAGCTACGGGGCTTACCATGGTACCGTTTTGGATGAGAACGGGATGAGAAGAGGGATGAGAGTAAAGTTCCTTCTTCCCCAGTGAAAGCAACGAAGACGATGATGATGATGAAAGTATCGAATTATAATCGCAAGGCAAAAACTTTTCCCAAACTGCATCGCTGTCGGCAACTGATATCAACGAAGGAGAAACCATCGCCGACCGACAAGCATCCGCCGGCGAAGTCAACGATATGATAAGACATTGGCATTCTTCTGGCAGCATCCTCGTAAAATCCATTTATGCCCAAAAATGCAACAATAACATCGATTAAAAGGGTTTCTTTACGTGTCATATTCTGGCTGATAAAATATAGGCTCCAGTCCTCGTTAAATTTCGATTTTTAAATTATCAAAGCCGACTTTAGTGACCAACTGTCACAAGTTTACAATTAGAAAATTACAGTCGAACCATTCTATTTATCAATTATAATAATCATATCACTTTATCGTTAATGAATATTAATTTTTTAGTTACACTTAAGTTTGGCTATGGATTCCGCAGCATTGCTGTCTTGCTACATGGTATTGGCCTGCATTGGGAAGGTAAGCTTCGGACAAAGGTCTTTAAGGTAGCCGTAGATACCACAGTGGAAACAAATGGAAGGATGGGACTCGTATTCAATGATTTGAATCCGACCATATAAAATGAGTCGTTAATACCGATTGAGAAAATAAGATATAATCGTGTTGTGGATTAACTATTATTTTTAAAGGTAAAACCATCATCATTGATGTAATCTTTAAAATAGATATTATCTCCGGAAGTTAACACAATCCTTTAAAATTTTATACACCCAAAATATAAAATGAAAATCTCTTCTCGAAAAATACAACAACAACAACAAAAACAAATTTTTGGAGAAAAATAAGTATATAGAAAGAATTCTATTTGAATAAATGAAATGAGGAAATATCTCATTATTTATAGGTTAAGATAGGTATGTAAATAAACTAAACGAACGCAAACAATGGTATGTTCATGTTTGTTCGTTTAATCGAACAAATGAACGAGCCTCTTCTCGAAAAAGACAACAACAAAAAGAATTTGGAGAAAAATAAGTATATAGAAAGAATTCTATTTGAATAATTGAAATGAGGAAACATCTCATTATTTGCAGGTTTAAGATAGGTATGTAAATAAACTGAACGAACACAAACAATTATATGTTCATGTTAAAACATCTAAAAATATCTTATTAAATTCGATTAATGAGTTGTCTGTCATTCACCTTAATTTCTTTTTAATTTAATCGTTTAAAATATTCATCCTCTCATCCTCTCGTTGTAGGTAATGTGAGTTTATCTTATTCTTTTACAAAAGAATCATCCAACCTTCGAGATACGAATTCATTAAGATTGGAAACTCTTAAGTATACCAAGTCCTTCTCGATATGACCACCTGATCTTTGAAATTTGAATTTATTGATAGTAAAATCTTAATTTTCCAAGTTGGTGAATTATCAAGTTCTTCTCACCAGAATCATCCATACAATTTAGGATATGAATTCACTAAGATTACCCATTGTGTGACCTCAATGATAAAAGGGAATATTGTTCTCTTTAAAAAATTTAGATTCGAGTAACTATATCGACCAGATGTGTTGCAGAAGACTAAGAAAATTCTAAACAAATGTTAATTTATAATCACCTCAAACTATTTTTTTTAAAAAAATTATTAAAATTAAATATTCATCCTTTATGTCAATAAATTCATTTAATCCTTCAATTTGGGATCACTCATATCTTATTCATTAACAAAATCACACAAATAATGATCTTAAAATCATTTGATTTATTTGATTTTTCTAGAAAAAATAAATTAATTGCATGTAAACCCCTATTTTAGGAAAATGTTAATGGGTTTGAGGTTGAGATTAAAAGAAAATTCAAAATAAAGGGTTAATTTATAAAAATATAGAATTTAATGGTGAGATGGAAAAGGTTTTATGTTAAAACTTTTGGGGGTCGAGATTAGATGAAACTCATCCCATTTCGCCCTTATATGTTTATTAAAAATGTCATTTTCTTTTTTATATATAGTGTATTTATTTTTATATATATAAAAAAAGATAAAGTCGAAATTTCTTATCAATTTTCGGGATCAAATATACAATTTATTTTT
Organism: Hibiscus syriacus; assembly: GCF_006381635.1. Lineage (NCBI taxonomy): Eukaryota > Viridiplantae > Streptophyta > Magnoliopsida > Malvales > Malvaceae > Hibiscus > Hibiscus syriacus. The sequence continues at coordinate 960,391 of NW_024063263.1, read as the reverse complement.
ATGATCAACTTTGAAATAAATTAAAGGCGTAATATTATAAATAACCCCTAACATTTATTAAAATGATCATTTTGACTCTTTTTCTTTTTTAGAGTATTTTGACCCCAACGTTTCTCTTTAGAGCAAAAAGCTACCTCTATATGAAAATTATTAGTTAACACACGAATAACGTTCCGAAATAGGAGCTTTTTCGACCTAAAATGAAACGTTGAGGGTTAAAATGCCTCCCAAAAAATAAGAGACAAAGTGATTATTCTGTTAATTGTTAAGGGTCTTTTTGCCCTAAAATGAAACGTCATGGGCCAAAATATTCTAAAAAATAGAATAGAGGACAAAATGTCCATTTTAATAAACGTTGAGGATTAATTTTGACATTATGCCTAAATTAAATTAGGTTAAAATTGAGATCGAGTACAAGTAGGACGGATGAACTAAGCCCCATAAAGACATTGTACATCCTCATTATTTTAAAAAAGTTACTAAATTTAGTGTGTTAAAAAATTTAAAAAAAAAATCAAATACCCATTATTTATAAGAAAAATAATAAATTTTCAAACTTATTTTAAAATTATGGGTTCATCACCGGTACAAGTTAGGGTTGACAAAAATCAACCATTCCCATCCATTACCATCTCTAGTCTAAGTTTTATGATATGACTAAGATTTATACTAATCAATATATAAATTATTAAATAAATATATTCAAACCGGGATCAAATCTTAAATATTTTTTATGAAGTTTGACTAGAATAAAAAATAAATTAATATTTTTATTAAAACTTATTTTTCAAAATTTATTTTTTTTAAAATTTACAAAATATCTTGTCCATGAACAAATTTACATGAACAAATTTACTTAAACCCCATAAGTCCATATGAAGTGTAAATGAAATTAAAAGGCCAAGCTTAAAGCATGGGAGTAAACATCTCTCCACCACTAAGAAAACCAGTCGACACAATTTCCTCAAGCAAACAGACAAAACATTGTTTAAAACCTTAATCCCATGTTCAATTCCAGCATTAAAACACCAATAAAAAGTGCATTTTGCACTTCAGAAGACGAGGGAAAAATAAATAATGCTTTGTTTAGCTGCTCGAAGCTAATCAAAGCAACCACAACTAATGGCCACGTCCAAAAATAAGAAATCAACCAACACTCCCCAATCGCCCCAAGGAGTAAAATTTACCCGTAGGACGGCGAGTGGTCGTATTGTGAGCTTGTCCAGGGACGACGACGACGATATGTCCGGCGATCAATCGAGCCAAAACGACTACATAAATTACACCGTCATGATGCCACCTACCCCTGATAACCAGCCCTCGACGGGCTCTCAGGGCGGCGCCAATGACGGATCGAAAGCGGATAAAAGGGTGTCGGTAATGAAATCGGTGAACAATAAGTCCATGTTGTTAAGGACCCAGACGGGTGATTTTGATCATAATCGTTGGTTGTTTGAGTCGAAAGCTAAGTATGGGATCGGTAGTGCGTTTTGGCAAGACGACGACGAGCAATACGGTACCAATGGGGGTGTGACGATGTCGGATTTCATGGATAAGCCGTGGAAGCCGTTGACGAGGAAGATCCCGATTAAGTCTAGTATTCTTAGCCCTTACAGGTTTTTGATATTGGTGCGTTTGGTGATTCTGTTTTTCTTCCTCGGTTGGCGTTGGCGTAACCCGAACCCTGATGCGATGTGGCTGTGGGGCATTTCGTGTGTGTGCGAGTCGTGGTTCGCGTTCTCTTGGCTGTTGGACAGTCTTCCGAAGCTGAACCCTATCAATCGGTCAACCGACCTCATCACGCTACATGAGAAATTCGAGCAAGTCTCACCGTCGAACCCGACCGGTCGATCGGATCTTCCAGGAGTCGACGTGTTCGTCTCGACGGCCGATCCCGACAAGGAACCTCCACTTGTCACTGCCAACACCATCCTATCCATCATGGCTGCTAATTATCCTGTTGAAAAACTCTCTGCCTATATTTCAGATGATGGTGGTGCCATCCTCACATTCGAGGCCATGGCCGAGGCAATCCGTTTTGCCGAGGTGTGGGTACCGTTTTGTCGGAAACACGACATCGAACCTAGGAACCCCGACAGCTATTTCAACTTGAAAACTGATCCGACAAAGAACAAAAAACGACCTGATTTCGTGAAGGATCGACGGTGGATAAAGAGAGAGTACGACGAGTTCAAGGTAAGGATCAATGGTCTCCCGGAGACTACACGTAAAAGATGCGACATCCATAACAAGAGGGAGGCAATAAAGGAGAAAATTCTTGCCAAAGAGAAGAACGGCGGATCGTTGCCGCCAGATTTTAAAGCCGAGAAGGCGACATGGATGGCCGATGGCACACATTGGCCGGGGACATGGCTCAGTCCAATCGCGGACCATTCCAAAGGTGACTGTCGTAACCGGATTTCGTCCGGGCACGAAATATTTACTTGACGGGAAAAATGATGTGAATAAATATTATTATTATTTTTTTTTTTAAAAATAATTTGGAGTCGCCATCGGCCTTTTGGGTTAGGTAGGTCGAATACCTAAAAAACATCTTTTAAAAGAGTTTTTAAGAAAACATCAGTTAAAAGATAAACTGATCTGCGTTTAACCAAAAATTCATTCTTTTTTATTAATAAAAAGGGATTCGTGGTCGGTTACGTTTAGGGAAGGATTAGCACCCCTACAACGCCCAAAATTGGTACTTTTTAATTATAAATTGTCTCTATTATTGGAAATGTAAAAATTCAAAGATATATTTAATTCATAATTCTATTGTTTCAAATAATTTTAAGAAAATATATTAATATACATAAATAATATATTTACTTATTTAGAAATATCAGAAAAGGGCTTCTAGGTATTTTAAGACAGCTTTTTCTTTAATATTTAAAAATAAATACCAAAAACCTTTTATTTTTATAGTAAGATATTTATTTATTCAAAAATATCAGAAAAGAGCTTCTAGATACCTTAAGACAACTTTTTTCTTTGATATTAAAAATAAATAAATATCAAAATATGATTATTTTTCTTAAAAGTAATTAAATTTATAAATAGGATTTTTATTTAAAGAACAAATAGAATAAATAAATAAATATTATATATATTTATATAACTTAATAATAATAATAATCATGAAGATAATAATTTAAACATATATCAAAAGTAATAATAATAATAATTAAAAATGAAAGAAAACAAAAGTAATAATATTAAAACTATTGGATCATATTCATAAATATATGAACCTAAAATGTAAAAAATAATAAGACTTATGGTTAAATTTAAGATTATATAAAATTTAATGATCAAATTATAAAATATAAATATTTAAGAGACATGGTCAGAATTATCATAAAATATAAATACTAGTAGTATAATTAGCCATTAATAATTTAATAGGTGATTAAAATAGAATATTAAAATTATTAGGGACTAAATGTGATATTTATCCTAAATATATTATTTAATACTGGTAAGGACTAAACATAATAAAATAAATTCGAATACTGAATTAGAACATTCAAAAATTAGTTTTAGTGACTAAAATGAATAATTACAAAATTTAGATGGCTACGGAAAGGGTTTTACCCGTATGTAAAATTACACAAGGGTCCCTCCTCAAAACGGCGTCGTTTGAGGAGGGATTTATTATACCAAACGGCTGGCCCGAAGGGCCAGCCTCCTCATTTCTCTTCATTCCACTTCTCTCTAACTGAGAGAGAATTTAACATTCTCTCTCGGTTCTCTCTTCAATTCCCTCATCTGAGGGAATTGAGCTCCGGCCGACGGCCGTGCTTTGGTCTCGACCACCGCCGCCGACTACCATATACGGTGGTCGGATTTTTCATAAATACCCCAAAATAAAGACCCGAACCTCCCAAGGCCGAATCTGGTTTTGGTTTGCCCTAAAAAGCTCTGGATCGGAGCAGATCTAGAGAAATACCTTCGGGTATTTCGAATATTTCCTCGGTCCGTAGCATCTCCGGTCACCGTGTGGTTTCCTCGGTAAGTTCTTTCTCCTTTCTTTCTTTCTGTTTGTTTGCTGCTGAGGGTTGTTATTATTTTTTCTGTTCGGTATTTCTTTGTTGCTTTTTTTGGTCTGTTGGTTGTTGTCTCCGTTGCTTTCTGTGGCTGTGGTTGTCCGTTCTTCTGGTTTTTTTTTTTCTTGCAGGTGGGTGGCTTTTATAGCCACCACCGAGGCTCTCGTTGGACCGGTTCCAGAGATGAAAGGCCCGGTGAGTCACCATAGCTATGGTGGTGACTCACCATAGGGCTCAACGTGGGTAGCTTCTCGACGTTCTGGAGTGTCGGCAGCATCTGTTGGACCACCTGGACTCATCGGAAGCGGCTGGAGGCATCTAGAAACGGCTGGCTGCTAGGGTTAGAAACCCTAGGGTTTCCCATCTGGAACCTTTTTGGGCCGTTGGATCTTGCCAGATCCAACGGCTGATGATGTTGACGGCGGCTGGGGGCTAGGGTTTGTAAACCCTAGCTGAAACCCTAAATCAGTTTAGGGTTTCAGTTTGGGGTATGGGTCGGTTCTGGTTGGCCATGGTATTTGGGCTTGTAAATGGGCTTCTAATTTTGTAATTATTTATTAAAATAATAATATATAATATTAATAATAATAATAAATACTAATAATAATAATAATAATAATAATAATACTAATAATAATAATACTAATAATAATAATACTAATAATAATAATACTAATTTTAAATGAAAAAAATGATGTCTACAGCTGCCCCTCTTTGCTCATCCTTGTGTTAACAAGAATAGAGCAAAGACGAAAAAGACATAATTTTTTCATTTGGCTTCTTTTGAGCAGGATGGAAATGTTTGAAAACATCATGCACTGAAGGACTTACAGATGACCCGAAGGCTTTGAAAACATCAAAAAGCTCCCGAAGGCTTTTGGAAACATCATGCACTGAAGGACTTATAGATGACCCGAAGGCTTTGAAAACATCAAAAGCTCCCGAAGGCTTTTTGGAAACATCATGCACTGAAGGACTTATAGATGACCCGAAGGCTTTGAAAACATCAAAAAGCTCCCGAAGGCTTTTTGGAAACATCATGCACTGAAGGACTTACAGATGACCCGAAGGCTTTGAAAACATCAAAAAGCTCCCGAAGGCTTTTTGGAAACATCATGCACTGAAGGACTTATAGATGACCCGAAGGCTTTGAAAACATCAAAAAGCTCCCGAAGGCTTTTTGGAAACATCATGCACTGAAGGACTTACAGATGACCGAAGGCTTTGAAAACATCAAAAAGCTCCCGAAGGCTTTTGGAAACATCATGCACTGAAGGACTTATAGATGACCCGAAGGCTTTGAAAACATCAAAAAGCTCCCGAAGGCTTTTTGGAAACATCATGCACTGAAGGACTTATAGATGACCCGAAGGCTTTGAAAACATCAAAAAGCTCCCGAAGGCTTTTTGGAAACATCATGCACTGAAGGACTTATAGATGACCCGAAGGCTTTGAAAACATCAAAAAGCTCCCGAAGGCTTTTTGGAAACATCATGCACTGAAGGACTTACAGATGACCCGAAGGCTTTGAAAACATCAAAAAGCTCCCGAAGGCTTTGAAAACATCAAAAAGCTCCCGAAGGCTTTGAAAACATCAAAAAGCTCCCGAAGGCTTTTTGGAAACATCATGCACTGAAGGACTTATAGATGTGAGAAATAGTTTACTAAGTAAGAAACTATGGAAATTGTTTTCTTACTATTCAACAATTTCATTTTCAGAAAAGATTGAATGAGAAACTATGGAAATCGTTTTCTCATTATTTTTCAAAATAACATGCTGATTGGGTAACTTGCCCCGATCTAAAGATAATACTCATTCTTGTGGATTGCGTCCATCTCTTCTTAAGATGTTTGTATGATTCCTGTATTTTTGGTTTTGAATACCTTCTTCTTGTAATGTATTTTTTTACCTTCTTCGTTTTTCCGAAGATCTGTAAAACTTCATGTTTGAATGCACTCAGATGTATCAATGTAATGCATTGTTTATTGTGTAGATGATATTCTTATGAATGCATGAATGTTGATGCAATCTTCATTTGACTTCAAAATGGTGAACTCGATCTTCCTTCAGTTCATCATTTATTTCCAGGGTTACCTCTGGATATCAGTATCGCAACTTATGCTATCAAGCTTGCATTCATGCAGAATCATCTGATCAACTTGCATCTTTGTTGTCTTCTTTGCTTCATGAAAGTCTTATAAGAAATGTTTTACTTGTGGAACTCTTGTCATAGTCAAAATTATGACCCTGATGCCCTATTTTGTCTTGGATAAAACCAATTTTCTTTGCTTGGACTTGTGTAGAAATCCCATAAAGTTTTCATCTTTGAAAAGAGAATTTGTCATCTTTAAAAAGATAATCTATCATCTTTGAAGAGTGTAGATGTAGATATGCCTGACTCAGCAGAGATTAAATAGGAGAGTAGAGTCTGATCTGATTTGACTCTTGAAATATATCACAAGGAGGATTTATTCCAATTCCTTTCATGTCTCCACATCTAATCAGATCTTGAATAAGGCAACTTGGACCATATAATGTCGAGATGCTTAACAACAACCTATTGTTTGATCTTAGTTGGCTTCAATAGTTTCTTGTTGTTAATTTCAACTTTCCTTGGAAAGAAATCTTCATTATATCTCACTTCTAATATTGGGGTTGAAGAAGACAAACTTTATCTTGGATCAATAAATAGAAACCATATGATCGTAACATTGGTTCAGCATCAGAATAGCAGGTTCGTAAAACATTTGATAGTGCATTCATCCTTTTCTGTGGCTTCTGCTCAGATGTTCGTAAAACATTTGACAACACATTCATCCTTTCCTGTGGTTTCTGTTCAGAAGTTCGTAAAACATTTGACAACACATTCATCCTTTACTGTGGTTTCTGCCAAGATTTCTCAATCATTTAAGCTCTTTGCCTAATGTTCAAAGCTTTTGAATAACGTCACAAGACCACTTGAGAACAAAACTCAGTGGGGATTCAAGTGTAATGTTGGTATGACCAAAAAGTTGGTCAAATTTACAAGATATGCTGGTGTCGAATTGAATAGGAAATACCAACTGATCTTGATATCATCTCGGGCAAAGACAAATGTAATACTGATCACATTTTCTTCCATAATGATCTTTGTAGGAAATAGCAACACATCAACTGTAGGATCCATGCACAGAAAGAGATTCATGAAATTCTTACTGCTGGGGATGAGACGCTCATGATAAAACCCAAAATGGAAAATCAGTTTATCTTGGCTGGTAATGATGACCCCAGTAATAAAAGGAAAGGGTAATATAATTAAGTCGAGCTTCTCTCTTCAATGTCATCAATTAAGCAAAAACTGATGTGAAAAACAGCTTCATAATCCCAGCAGTAATGGTTGAAACAACTGCCAGAAATCTCAAAGAAATATTTTCAATTATCACTGATACAGAGAATGCAAAATTCAAAGCTAAGACCTTGAGGAACTGAACCCTGGATCGAGTAGTCTGCCTGAGGATCATCTTTATTCATGCAACCGTAATGTAGTTTATCAAAGAACACATTGTCATACGGTTAAGAATATTAGGTTTTTGAAAACATACTTGCTGAGTAACATTTGTTCAACAACATGATCATAATGTAACTGCCTGATGAACGAAGCAATTATGTATAGTCAGTTCGACTGTCACTGTTGCACCATTTTCATTCTTCATATCTTTCTGTCTCATAGGAAATATTTTTTCAAGTCAATGATCTTGACACAGGATGATATGGGCCTTCAGCATGCCCCAACATGGGCTAATACAAGCGTGCATAATGCATCGACATTCTTGGTTCTGATTGAAATGGGCTTTCAGCATACCCCAACATTTGCTTCTTGTTAATCTGAGCCTTCAAAATGCCCCACATGGATCTGTCTGAAGGAACCTTTAAAATGCCCCAACATTTGCTGATACAGATGCCAAAAGTATGTTCAACATTACTTCTTGTTGAGATGAGCCTCCAAGAATGCCCAAATATTCATATTGTTGCGAGCCTTCAAAATGCCCAATATTCTATTTCTGGTGGAAATGAGCCCTCAATATGTCCCACATGAAACATTTCTATCTGAAATGGGCTTTCGAGATGCCCCAATATTCTGCTTCTGATTTACTCTTAATGTTTGTTTGACTGGAATATCATGATCCTCATGAGGTCTAATTTTGACAATGCACTATTGTAGGTACTTGTAGCTTTATTCGTGCCCCAAATCTATTTATCTTGAATACTCTCATTCTGGTGTCACTAAACAGTAGTGTTATCAAGTAACTGAAATTCTCTTCTTGTTGTCACAGAATTAAGAAATACTCAATCATTCTGAAAGAAATGTCTGAAATATGTGTCTTCTGAATAAGGTGACCATTTTCTGTATCTGGAGGGATTTATTCAGACAGAGCAGTAAAAAATAGCTTGGTAATCCGTTCCAGGTTGACACAGTGGCTTATCATCTTTCAGTGAAATCCATCTCTGAAATATACTTTTCTGTGGGAGAGAAACCAATTTATGCAAACAGTAATCTGATGCAATGGCAAGACTACATATACAATGGTATAAGCTCATCGAAAATCCGCACCCATGCAACATGTTGATCTTGATAACAACTCATCTGATTATGAAGCGATCTTTCAGGATGATTTCACAGATATTAATAGTTCTTCTGATATCGAGGAAATCATGAATTCTGATTCTGATGAAGAGAGTAAACTATTATACTTGACAAAAATGGGATTCTCAGAGACTGAGTTTTCAATAACCATGGAGAGATGTGGTTCAGATTCATCAATTGCAGAATTGACAGATTTTATATGTGCTACCCAAATGGCTAAGGCTGTTGATGCACTTCTTTCAGGAGAATATAGGAAGCCATTATGCAATGATCCTAATTACAAGCAAAGGCGAAACTTGGGCTATGATTTGTGGAAAAGGAAGAAGCAGATGAAGCTTGAAAAGAAGCTTATTAATGAAGACGATCATGCAATTCATCCTTTAATTCTAATGATTGGTCCTGGGTTTTATATCAAATCAAATCAGATAACTCAAAGAACACTTCCAGAAGATGTTATTAGCACATTCCTCTTCCAAATTCAATGATTGGTTTTACCAAACCAGATCAGATAACTCAAAGAACACTTCCAGAAGATGTTATGATCACATTCATCTTTCAAATTCAATGATTGGTTTTACCAAACCAGATCAGATAACTCAAAGAACACACTGTCAAAAGATGCTATTGAGTCTTCTTATTTCTACTATGATCACATGGCACTTGCTCCAGTTAATGTTTGGACTGGAATATCACAGTACTTATTCGATGTAGAGCCAGAATTTGTAGATTCGAAACATTTTCATGCTACTATACTGAAAAGGGTTATATTCATAATTCTGCCAATTGAGAACAGATTTTCTCTTATTCTGCTTCCTCCATGCGCTGATGCTTTTCCATTGACAAAGAAATGATGGCCTTCCTTCGAGTGTCCAGAAGTATGTTCTTGATGAGTGTTGAAAATGGAATCTGGTATGGGTTGGAAGGAATAAAGTTGCTCCACTTGAACCTGATGAGGTGGAAATGCTTCTAGGTTTCCTTAAAAAACCATATACAAGGATCTGTATAGAGACATGTTTCCCAGTGATATCAATGTCTTGTTTCTTTTTGCTGGAATCAGTGCTGCAAAGATCGCCTTCTATTGTCTTAGTATATCTTTGAAAACAGATGTGCAAGAACTGAATGATGATCGGTTGGAGCAATTGATGAGTAGTTTTGTCGAATTCGACCTTGTTGTAAGTGGCATCCAGCGTAACAACCTTACTGGAAGAAATAAACATCATTGTGATGGGCTTGAAGATTTTTGTTGGTGCATTTACTTGCAATGATTGTTACAACAAACTGTCTCTTCTGCTGCTTCAATATATCCCACTCCTTTCGAATTATGGAACGATTTAGTTGACAGTAAAATTTGTCATCTTCAACTTTTGGAATCCTGTAACCAATGTTACCCTATATAAAAGGCCTATAAAGGTAGATTCTATTCCAATGTCTTATTCTGTGCCATAAGTCCTCAAATTTAAATTCAGCAATCTTCTGAAGGACATAATGAATACCATCTTGACAAAGAAGATGATTGTCATAGAAAAAGTAGCAATGATGTATCAAGACTTGAGCCAACACCAGAGTGCAGGTAGTGACTTGTTCATGGCTTTATGATGTAATCTTCTAGATAACATGAATTGATGGTTGGGGAAAATAATCTGTCCGGTGATGCTTATTGCCCTCAGCATGAGATAAACGATAATCTTTCTTGATGAGCTACTAATAATGTCATAGGGGAGTGTCACAAGTTCAATTCTCCAGTCTTTCTGACTTCTCAGACCACTTGCTTTCAAAAATGTGAAGTGCTTCATTATTCTGGCATCGTTCATTCTTTTTCTACAACAGAGGTAGAATAAGCAACAATTGCTTCAAGGGCCTTCCTCATTTGAGACTCTCCTGTTTGAAAATGTTTTTTCCTCCTTTGTTTATTGAAGAATGAAAGACTTTTACAAAGTATTGCCCTTTTTAGGTTCACAATAGAATCAGATCATAAACAATGAGTTTAATAAATATCAAATAAATCAACTACACTTTTAAATCATTTAAAAATCATAGTCCTATGGCAAGTGTCAAAATTGTTGACTGATTTGAGGTGTGGGTGGATTTGGTAAAGGTTCTTTCAAGTTGGTTCAGTATGTCGTTTTGGCTTACAATAACTTGAAAAAATGGTTGTTATTCCCATCTTGTAGAGATGCTTCTTGTTTCCCTACTCTCAGGAACGTCTTTGGGATGTGCGGTGCTTTATTAAGAGCTTAAGATCGTCTCTTATGTCATTGTTGCACCATTCATTATTCGAGCCGCCTTTTTTAGGTTTTCAACTCGAATCCTCCTTTGGTTTCAAGATGTTATTAAAAATTTACATCTTGAACCCCCCCTTTATCATTTTTCATATCATGCATTAAAGATTTAAAAAAACAATTTTTGCAAACAAAAATCAATCTTGGAAGGCAGAATGAATTCTAAAGATATCATCTTTTACTTAGAAATCTATGTATGATTAGAATGGACTTTTCAAGTACGTAACGTAGGCCATGGCTTATGGTTACGAAAGAAAGGGATAAAAAGGCCCAAATAAGTGTTTAAGGGTAATCAAACCAAGGATCAATTTATTCTGATGCCATCAATCTTGCCTTGCTTAACTTGGATCTGCTTTGTTGGGGATTTTTCCATCATTTGGATCCCTCTAGATGCCAAATTTTGGATTCATTTCCAATTTCTCATATCTTCAGCATTTCTTGCTCTTCTTGTTTGTACTTGATCAACCTTGTAACTTGAGGCTCAATAAATCACCCATCTTGATTCAATTTTCCTTTTTCTTTTTTTTCTTTTTTTTTTCTTCTTTCTTTGCTGAATGAGTATAATACTTCAATTGCTTTGAGCACCTCCTTTTCCTTTTGCATTTTGGAGGTTTTCCATTATTCTTGATTGGATTGATCTTCAAGCACTCTGTATTGACATACTTTGTAATTCAAAACTTTCTTGACTTCATGGAAACTTGTCTTCGTAATAAAACTGTATTGACAATCTTCATTCTTGAAAATATCCTTCACCTTGCCCCCTAATGTGGAGGGTGATCCTTGGTTAGGGTTGAATCAGAAGAAAATTATTCAGGCTCAAGTGGGACAACAAATGATATATTTATATATATAAAAGGATAAATGAAACAATGTCGTTCGTCATCTCATACACAGAAACCTTTGTAAAAGAGGTATCCACAGAGGGATGATATTCAAGATTAACTTTATTTACATGAAAAATGTAATTAATGCATGATATATTTATTTCAATCAATCACTTTCCCCTTCTTCTTTGAGTATGCCCTAATCACTCGAAATTATCATCAATGAGTTGGTCCATGATGCCTCATCTCGTCTCTTCTTGCAGTAAGATTCACGGATAATTGAAAGTTTGGTTCTTTTGAGGTCTTTTGGTTTATGATGGTTTTGGAAGGACAAATGTGTGACTTTTGAAGTCGTATATATGGTGGAATGTAGTATCATCAATCAACTCTACCCGAAAAGGTAAACATCTGGAGTAGGTGTCTCAAAATAGGTGGAGACATTTCTTCGGAATCTTTGTAGTGTCAAGATTTATTTTGAGTAATTGGCATTGGATGGGATATTGAAGATATAATTTTACCACTTGCCAATAAATCTATAACTCTTGAAAAATTAAAAGAATATTTAATCTACTTGATACTCAATAATTTCAAGATTAAAATTTGATTCCTTGCTCATAATCTTAATAAGCAACACACATTTATTATTGCACAAAAAGCGAGAAAGGAACAAAAAACAAGTTCAAACAAGATGCTGAAAATAGAAAGGTACTACAGTGGTAGATAACACTTCCACTTGTTCATGCTCATCACTCCTTTAATGTCAGTTGTGTATAAGATCAGAATCATTGTCTTCATTTACCTCCCATTTCTTGATCATTTCTTGTGTCAAAACCCCTTTGTCAACAAGCATCTCAATTTCTTTTAACAGTGGCCTACAATCGCCTGTAGAATGCCCCTTTACCCCAAGTGGAAATTACAAACACTATCTTGATCATAGCTATGAGCAGAAGGGTTTGATGTCACTTTAGTTGGTCTTGGTGTGATGTACTGACCTTTAACCAAATGAGGGTATAAGTCTGAAATAGAAGTTTGGAACACTTCTAAAGTTTTTCTTGATCGCATGACTTTCTTTGGTCGATCCGAACAGTTACTTACTCTTTTTCCTTTGCAGTTGCGGGGATTCTGGATGCGACATACATTCACATCATCAGCTTTTGCTTTTTGATCCGTTGGGCTCTTGGATGTGACTTTGAGTTTTCTTCATTGATTACATTCTCAATTAAATCTCCACTTGCACAAGATTCTCTTAAGGCATATTCTTGAAATCTTTCATTGGTTTTCTTCTTTACTCTTCGAAGATCCATACGTGTTGGAGCTAAGCCTTTAACATACCGATATTGTCCCAAAAATGCATCAGCTAAATCTACCCATTTCTTGATCTGTTCTTGGGTCAACTGATTGTACCAGACTACTGCTGGGTTAACAAGGCTATCGTGGAAAGAGTGAATTAACAGGTCATCAGAATTTAAATATCCTCCCATTTTTCTGCAAAACATTCTTAGGTGGATTAGGGGACAACTTGTGCCATCATATTTCTCAAATCAGGCATTTTGAATTCATGGGAATAATCAAATCTGGAACCAAGCTAAGCTCTCTTGCTTCTAATTCTTTGTGGTAGGCATTAACATCTTTCATGTTTCTGATTGCTTTCTCTGTCCTCTTGACTTTCTCCTCATATTGTGAATAATTAATGAGGCTATTCTTTGGGTTCAAGTGGAATGCCCCAGGGTATATTATCTGTCTCGACTCTTCAATCTGATAGCACGATTTCTCTTTAGCAGTTATCTTTTCTTTATCAGATTCCATTCCCTGAATAATTTGATCTGATTCATCTGGTACTGAATCTGACGCTTCTTTCCTTGTATCCCGAGGTAACCCTGTTAATTGTTTTGGCCACTGGTCTTGTAGTCCCTCATAAGATTGCTCCATTGTTTTCAATGATGATAGTAAAGTAAAATGAATGAATGACCTTGATTTTACTGTTACAAAACCTTTCATTAATTATTAACATGTTTTTATAATTAAAGTACATAACAGTACTTAAATAAAAATGTGAAAAATGCATAAATGGAAAAATAAGAATGCAAAATGTGCAATTCAAAGATATAAAAAGTAAAAATACAAAATGAAAATACACATATACAAAATGTAAATGCCTGTATGAAAAGGTGTTACTTAAGAGTGATCATCTTAGAACAGATTTCATTGAACACAAAAGCTTCAGTAAATCAAACAAAACTTTTACATGTAGGGGACAATTTTCAGTCCTAACTTCAACAAAACTTTACATATAGGGAATAACTTTCCCATTTTCTTCTCTAAAACCAAGTTAGATTATCAGCTTATGGGCCATATTGCTTGTCTGGACTGCAGCTTCTTTCATGACATTCTAGGGTTCTTTCATCTCCTATGTTAATTCTTGGAGTTGATCATTTTCCTTTGCGAGAGAACATTTGTGTTCAAAAAGTTTTTGGAGAAGATCTTCATGTATGCTGCAACTCTTTTTCAGCTTGGTGACCCCTGTTATCCATTCTTCTGGGGTACTTCCTAGGCCAGCATTTTGAAAGACTTGACTGACCTTCTGGAAGTCTTCACGTATGGTTTCCATTTTGGTGCTCAATTTATCGTTTTCAATCTTCAAATGACGTATTTGAGCTTCAAACATCAAAAATCTTCTCTCTGGGCGCCCCTACTGATATTCTTACCTTTGGAGACTTTTGGTATTAATCTAGCAAGACCCTTGGTTACCAAACTAGGTCTATCATTTACCATAAATTGTAAGGTTCCATGATCCAAAAGACTTTGGACTTGACGTTTGAAGGCAAGACAATTCTCGATGGTATGTCCTTGAGCTCCGGCATGATATTCACAGTGAACGTTGATGTCATACCAATTTGGATACGGAGGTGGAACGGTTTTATATAATATGGATCCACTTCTCGTGCTTCAAGTAGCTTTTCATATAACTCTTTATATGATATAGGTATAGCATCAATATGAGAACCGCCTTTTGTCTTGGATTGAACCTGAGTTTTAGATATCGGAGAGATACTAAACTTCGATGATTTCTGATCACATGATTTCTTCTCATCTCTGAGAGCTTTTACAGTGGTCACCATTTCTTTAGTATTTCCAGACGATTTGTGAATACGAATGATGACTGTCTGTAATTTCTCAAGTTGGTTAGGATCAGAATTCCCTTGCATATCTGAAATTGCAGGATTATCTTTATTAAGCTTTCTCTCTTTCTGTGCAGGAATCTCTTCTCTTTGGTCAAACAGATATTCTTTCCATCATCTTGGACATTTGCTCTCTTATTTCTCGTATCTCCTTTTGATCTTTAATGAGCATACAATCTTTGGGTGTATAACTCTTCTCTATCTTCAGAGTTCCCTCAGGATGTCTTTTCTTGGCCGTGTCATTTTGTTCGATCATAAAACTTTTGTCCATTTATGATTTCTTTCTAATTTGATGAACAGTCTTTTTCAGTTAACACCTTTTGGTCATGATCATGCAATGCAAACAAAAGAAAATAATTTAAACAAATTAGAGCAAAAATATCATACATGGGAAAATAAGAAGAAAAAAAAAATGGTTAATACCAACTAAATTGAAATAAAAATTTATTTATCATGGTATATAATAATCCTAACCTCATGCTTTCTAGTTCCATGCTTTGTTTGGAAAAATTAACCTAATCGCATGATTTCTAGTTCGCAGGCATTTATTCAGAAAATAATAAATTAAAAAATTAAAAGCTAAAGCTTATTTCTCCTTAGTGTATACCTAATGACAAAATTTCGGCATGGTTTCAGATTGGGAGAGTTTCTAGGGTTTATTATATGCAGGTTTTCAGTTCTAGGAGTAAAGGTACTCGAATTGTCCTTGTTAGTGCCCCTTGGGTTGCTAACCCTCAATCCTAGTCCATCACAGACTAAAGTGGATCGAGTTCAATTCGAGGGGATACATTTCTCTATGCCTGACACGAAGAATAAATTCTTACGAAGACATAGAGCATATGAACCCCGAAAATTACTTGCTAGGTCTGACACGGAGAATAAATTCTCACGAAGACGTCGCTTTCACTCCCACTTAAAAGGGACAACTCAATTATAGAGCTTTATGTAATGCAATGTAATTGTGTGTGAGGAGAAATGTTCAAACCTTTGACAGAAAAATAAATACTGAAATAAAATACTTGCAAATAAAATAAAACATATAAATATTATATAAAAATAAAAAATTTGAAAAGAAAGAATTAAAAATTAAATATATGAACTTTTAATTTTTAATTAATAGAGACAATTTATAATTGATTTTTAAAAGTTTGACCGTCCCCAGCAGAGTCGCCAAGCTGTCGTAACCGGATTTCGTCCGGGCACGAAATATTTACTTGACGGGAAAAATGATGTGAATAAATATTATTATTATTTTTTTTTTAAATAATTTGGAGTCGCCATCGGCCTTTTGGGTTAGGTAGGTCGAATACCTAAAAAACATCTTTTAAAAGAGTTTTTAAGAAAACATCAGTTAAAAGATAAACTGATCTGCGTTTAACCCAAAATTCATTCTTTTTTATTAATAAAAAGGGATTCGTGGTCGGTTACGTTTAGGGAAGGATTAGCACCCCTACAACGCCCAAAATTGGTACTTTTTAATTATAAATTGTCTCTATTATTGGAAATGTAAAATTCAAAGATATATTAATTCATAATTCTATTGTTTCAAATAATTTTAAGAAAATATATTAATATACATAAATAATATATTTACTTATTTAGAAATATCAGAAAAGGGCTTCTAGGTATTTTAAGACAGCTTTTTTCTTTAATATTTAAAAATAAATACCAAAAACCTTTTATTTTAATATAGTAAGATATTTATTTATTCAAAAATATCAGAAAAGAGCTTCTAGATACCTTAAGACAACTTTTTTCTTTGATATTAAAAATAAATAAATATCAAAATATGATTATTTTTCTTAAAAGTAATTAAATTTATAAATAGGATTTTTATTTAAAGAACAAATAGAATAAATAAATAATATTATATATATTTATATAACTTAATAATAATAATAATCATGAAGATAATAATTTAAATATATCAAAAGTAATAATAATAATAATTAAAATGAAAGAAAACAAAAGTAATAATATTAAAACTATTGGATCATATTCATAAATATATGAACCTAAAATGTAAAAAATAATAAGACTTATGGTTAAATTTAAGATTATATAAAATTTAATGATCAAATTATAAATATAAATATTTAAGAGACATGGTCAGAATTATCATAAAATAAATACTAGTAGTATAATTAGCCATTAATAATTTAATAGGTGATTAAAATAGAAATATTAAAATTATTAGGGACTAAATGTGATATTTATCCTAAATATATTATTTAATACTGGTAAGGACTAAAACATAATAAAATAAAATTCGAATACTGAATTAGAACATTCAAAAATTAGTTTTAGTGACTAAAATGAATAATTACAAAATTTAGATGGCTACGGAAAGGGTTTTACCCGTATGTAAAATTACACAAGGGTCCCTCCTCAAAACGGCGTCGTTTGAGGAGGGATTTATATTATACCAAACGGCTGGCCCGAAGGGCCAGCCTCCTCATTTCTCTTCATTCCACTTCTCTCTAACTGAGAGAGAATTTAACATTCTCTCTCGGTTCTCTCTTCAATTCCCTCATCTGAGGGAATTGAGCTCCGGCCGACGGCCGTGCTTTGGTCTCGACCACCGCCGCCGACTACCATATACGGTGGTCGGATTTTTCATAAATACCCCAAAATAAAGACCCGAACCTCCCAAGGCCGAATCTGGTTTTGGTTTGCCCTAAAAAGCTCTGGATCGGAGCAGATCTAGAGAAATACCTTCGGTATTTCGAATATTTCCTCGGTCCGTAGCATCTCCGGTCACCGTGTGGTTCCTCGGTAAGTTCTTTCTCCTTTCTTTCTTTCTGTTTTGTTTGCTGCTGAGGGTTGTTATTATTTTTTCGTTCGGTATTTCTTTGTTGCTTTTTTTTTTGGTCTGTTGGTTGTTGTCTCCGTTGCTTTCTGTGGCTGTGGTTGTCCGTTCTTCTGGTTTTTTTTTTCTTGCAGGTGGGGTGGCTTTTATAGCCACCACCGAGGCTCTCGTTGGACCGGTTCCAGAGATGAAAGGCCCGGTGAGTCACCATAGCTATGGTGGTGACTCACCATAGGGCTCAACGTGGGTAGCTTCTCGACGTTCTGGAGTGTCGGCAGCATCTGTTGGACCACCTGGACTCATCGGAAGCGGCTGGAGGCATCTAGAAACGGCTGGCTGCTAGGGTTAGAAACCCTAGGGTTTCCCATCTGGAACCTTTTTGGGCCGTTGGATCTTGCCAGATCCAACGGCTGATGATGTTGACGGCGGCTGGGGGCTAGGGTTTGTAAACCCTAGCTGAAACCCTAAATCAGTTTAGGGTTTCAGTTTGGGGTATGGGTCGGTTCTGGTTGGCCATGGTATTTGGGCTTGTAAATGGGCTTCTAATTTTGTAATTATTTATTAAATAATAATAATATATAATAATAATAATAATAATAAATACTAATAATAATAATAATAATATAATAATAATAATAATAATATAATACTAATAATAATAATACTAATAATAATAATACTAATAATAATAATACTAATTTTAAATGAAAAAAATGATGTCTACAGTGACCATGCTGGAATCTTGCAGGTAAATTTAACGATCAAAACAAAGATTGGTGCTAACCCTTCCCCACATGTAACCGACTCTCGAACCTGATTTCTGGATTTTCGCAGACCTTAAAACTCAGTATTTTGATAAAAATAAAATGTTTTATTAAAATCACCCGTTTTTATAGTATCCCAATCGCACCTTAAATGATTGGTGGCGACTCCTCACATTTCGAAAACTCTTTTCAAAGAAAAACCCCCGAGTCGGTATCAGTCTTTCCCTGCCTGGGCAAAAAACAGTGTCGACAATTGTTTTATGCAAATCTACGGAGGCAAATTGTAGGGAATAAGTAGATCAGGCCAAGTACAGTACGAAGTACTCCTGATTTTAAAAGGATTAAATCCATCAGATGCAAGATCGAGCCTAACATTTCGAGGATTGCTTGTAAAACTTAGAAATATTTTTCCCTGCCTGGGCAAAAAACAGTGTCGACAATTGTTTTATGCAAATCTACGGAGGCAAATTGTAGGGAATAAGTAGATCAGGCCAAGTACAGTACGAAGTACTCCTGATTTTAAAAGGATTAAATCCATCAGATGCAAGATCGAGCCTAACATTTCGAGGATTGCTTGTAAAACTTAGAAATATTTTTGTCAAATGACTTCCTAGCTAAATAATCTGCACGATGGCTTAATAACCCATCATCGGTTCGTCCATCATGTTGCCACCTCATAGACTCAACAGTCTTTTAAGACATAAAAAAGTCTTTAAATCCTAGGTATTAGAGAAAAATACCACATAATCTTTATTGGCTTCTTTCTTGATCGTGCTTTAACTTCGTCCTTACTCGCATTTTCTGTGTTCCCATTCATCCACCAAGATTTTCCACATACATGACAAAACTCCTGATTTTTTCGATCACCCCAATACAACATGCAATCATTCAGACAACTATGAATTTTCTCAAAACCAAGGCCCAAATCCTTTATCATATTCTTCATATATTTGCATGATTGCGGAATTTTTGTAAAAGGAAACATTTCTCTCATAAACTCTAATAACTTCTTAAAATAGTTACTGATTCACCCTCCCAAGCATTTTAAATGGAAAAGACGAATGCAAAATGAGAGTTTTGTATATTTCGATCCCTCATAAAGTTGTTCATTCATCTCATTGAGCAACGTATAAAACTTAGCCGCTTCTCCATTTGGCTCTTCATCACATCCACTTCTTCCTATCTCGGTAAAATCATTAACATTAATATCACAATCATCTTCTCTAACAGATTGATGATGATTGTGCATATTAAACACATCTTACAACATACCCTACTTGTCATATTCTCTAACAGATCGATGATGAAAATTTGGAGGATAAGTCGAATGACTCGTTGTAGTAGATATATGAGGCGTAATCTCTCTATGGAATATATATTTCTTATATCCTCGAACAAAACCAAAAACAATTAGATGCTTGTAGACAACTTCACGAATGTGTCAATTAATATTAGCGCACTTTTTACAAGGGCAAAGAATCATATTCTCTTGATTTGCATTTACAAAAGCTAAATTTTTAAAAAAATGTTTCTACTCTATTTCTATAGTTGTTGCTTACCCTTGACAAATCCATCCAACTCTCATCCATTTCGTATTTCTGGAATATCCATTGTCAAATCTTAACCATTAGGGAATATTAATGAGAAGACCAAGAGAACAATTTTCATTGCCAACAATCTAATATTAGTTAAAAATAATCTAATCAGATAACTACTAGACAGAGAAAGTGATTAAGTATAAGCATTATCATATGGAAATGCTTTTTGACATCCTAGTTAATCTCATCATCAACAATTTAATATAGACAATATAAATGTGTCTACGTATATATAGGAGGATAAAATGCAAGCAAATAAATTAAAGAAAGGGAAGAGGATACGGTTATGTAAGATATGATGAATGGCTTTTGTACTAGTTTGCAAATTTTGGACCCAATATTATATCAATTAAACCTTCTAGCATAAACCTTCAAAAAAAAAATTTGTTACCAAAAGGGTACAATTTTTATCAATAATATTATTTAAGTGTGATTCCAGTTAAAAAAGTTTAAAAGAGTTGTAAAATACAACTCGAATAACTTGAATTTTTTAATAATCAATGGATTGATTTTTAAGTTTAAGTCGAGTCCCTCAACTATGTATATTACATATAAAAAATATGAATCATTTCAATTGGTATCAAATAATATCATAATATTATAAATATTTACAATTTAATTTAAATAGAAACTCGGAAATTCGACTAGATTTGACTAAAAAAATTTCAAATCAACCTCAAATTATAAAATATGACTCGTCAACTCGAATAACTCAATTGAACGCTCACCCCTAATTTAATCTAAAATTTTGAGAGAGAAAGAGCCCCTCCTATTATCTGTATACACCTATCCATGCTCTCTCTCTCCCCTTTATATTTTCTTGATTTTTTTTTATTTCATTCTCTTTTTTCCCTCCTTTCTACTTGTTAAAAAATTAAAAGTACTAGTATAAAATGAGTCGTTAATACTGATTGAGAAAATAAGATATAATTGTGTTGTGGATTAACTATTATTTTAGAGGTAAAACCGTCATCATTGATGTAATCTTTAAAATAGGTATTATCTCTGGAAGTTAACACAATCCTTTAAAATTTTATACACCCAAAATATAAAATGAAAATCTCTTCTCGAAAAATACAACAACAACAACAAAAACAAATTTTGGAGAAAAATAAGTATATAGAAAGAATTCTATTTGAATAAATGAAATGAGGAAATATCTCATTATTTATAGGTTAAGATAGGTATGTAAATAAACTAAACGAACGCAAACAATGGTATGTTCATGTTTGTTCGTTTAATCGAACAAATGAACGAGCCTCTTCTCGAAAAAGACAACAACAAAAAGAATTTGGAGAAAAATAAGTATATAGAAAGAATTCTATTTGAATAATTGAAATGAGGAAACATCTCATTATTTGCAGGTTTAAGATAGGTATGTAAATAAACTGAACGAACACAAACAATTATATGTTCATGTTAAAACATCTAAAAATATCTTATTAAATTCGATTAATGAGTTGTCTGTCATTCACAATTTTAATTTAATCGTTTAAAATATTCATCTTCTCATCCTCTCGTTGTAGGTAATGTGAGTTTATCTTATTCTTTTACAAAAGAATCATCCAACTTTCGAGATACGAATTCATTAAGATTGGAAACTCTTAAGTATACCAAGTCCTTCTCGATATGACCACCTGATCTTTGAAATTTGAATTTATTGATAGTAAAATCTTAATTTTCCATGTTGGTGAATTATCAAGTTCTTCTCACCAGAATCATTCATGCAATTTAGGATATGAATTCACTAAGAGAACCCATTGAGTTACCTCAATGATAAAACGGAATATTGTTCTCTTTAAAAATTTTAGATTTGAGTAACTACATCGACTAGATGTGTTGCAGAAGACTAAAAAAATTCTAAACAAATGTTAATTTATAATCACCTCAAACTATTTTTTTAAAAAAAATTATTAAAATTAAATATTCATCCTTTATGTCAATAAATTCATTTAATCCTTCAATTTGGGATCACTCATATCTTATTCATTAACAAAATCACACAAATAATGATCTTAAAATCATTTGATTTATTTGATTTTTCTAGAAAAAATAAATTAATTGCATGTAAACCCCTATTTTAGGAAAATGTTAATGGGTTTGAGGTTGAGATTAAAAGAAAATTCAAAATAAAGGGTTAATTTATAAAAATATAGAATTTAATGGTGAGATGGAAAAGATTTTATGTTAAAACTTTTGGGGGTCGAGATTAGATGAAACTCATCCCATTTCGCCCTTATATGTTTATTAAAAATGTCATTTTCTTTTTTATATATAGTGTATTTATTTATATATATATAAAAAAAAGATAAAGTCGAATTTTCTTATCAATTTTCGGGATCAAATATACAATTTATTTTTATGATCAACTTTGAAATAAATTAAAGGCATAATATTATAAATAACCCCTAACATTTATTAAAACGATCATTTTGACTCTTTTACTTTTTTAGAGTATTTTGACCCCAACGTTTCTCTTTGGAGCAAAAAGCTACCTCTATATGAAAATTATTAGTTAACACACGAATAACGTTCCGAAATAGGAGCTTTTTCGACCTAAAATGAAACGTTGAGGGTTAAAAAGCCTCCCAAAAAATAAGAGACAAAGTGATTATTCTGTTAATTGTTAAGGGTCTTTTTGCCCTAAAATGAAACGTCATGGGCCAAAATATTCTAAAAAATAGAATAGAGGACAAAATGTCCATTTTAATAAACGTTGAGGATTAATTTTGACATTATACCTAAATTAAATTAGGTTAAAATTGAGATCGAGTACAAGTAGGACGGATGAACTAAGCCCCATAAAGACATTGTACATCCTCATTATTTTAAAAAAGTTACTAAATTTAGTGTGTTAAAAAATTAAAAAAAAATCGAATACCCATTATTTATAAGAAAAATAATAAAATTTCAAACTTATTTTAAAATTATGGGTTCATCACCGGTACAAGTTAGGGTTGACAAAAATCAACCATTCCCATCCATTACCATCTCTAGTCTAAGTTTTATGATATGACTAAGATTTATACTAATCAATATATAAATTATTAAATAAATATATTCAAACCGGGATCAAATCTTAAATATTTTTTTTATGAAGTTTGACTAGAATAAAAATAAATTAATATTTTTATTAAAACTTATTTTTCAAATTTTATATTTTTTAAAATTTACAAAATATCTTGCCCATGAACAAATTTACTTAAGCCCCATAAGACCATATGAAGTGTAAATGAAATTAAAAGGCCAAGCTTAAAGCATGGGAGTAAACATCTCTCCACCACTAAGAAAACCAGTCGACACAATTTCCTCAAGCAAACAGACAAAACATTGTTTAAAACCTTAATCCCATGTTCAATTCCAGCATTAAAACACCAATAAAAAGTGCATTTTGCACTTCAGAAGACTAGGGGAAAATAAATAATGCTTTGTTTAGCTGCTAGAAGCTAATCAAAGCAACCACAACTAATGGCCACGTCCAAAAATAAGAAATCAACCAACACTCCCCAATCGCCCCAAGGAGTAAAATTTACCCGTAGGACGGCGAGCGGTCGTATTGTGAGCTTGTCCAGGGATGACGACGACGATATGTCCGGCGATCAATCGAGCCAAAACGACTACATAAATTACACCGTCATGATGCCACCTACCCCTGATAACCAGCCCTCGACGGGCTCTCAGGGCGGCGCCAACGACGGATCGAAAGCGGATAAAAGGGTGTCGGTAATGAAATCGGTGAACAATAAATCCATGTTGTTAAGGACCCAGACGGGTGATTTTGATCATAATCGTTGGTTGTTTGAGTCGAAAGCTAAGTATGGGATCGGTAGTGCGTTTTGGCAAGACGACGACGAGCAATACGGTACCAATGGGGGTGTGACGATGTCGGATTTCATGGATAAGCCGTGGAAGCCGTTGACGAGGAAGATCCCGATTAAGTCTAGTATTCTTAGCCCTTACAGGTTTTTGATATTGGTGCGTTTGGTGATTCTGTTTTTCTTCCTCGGTTGGCGTTGGCGTAACCCGAACCCTGATGCGATGTGGCTGTGGGGCATTTCGTGTGTGTGCGAGTCGTGGTTCGCGTTCTCTTGGCTGTTGGACAGTCTTCCAAAGCTGAACCCTATCAATCGGTCAACCGACCTCATCACGCTACATGAGAAATTCGAGCAAGTCTCACCGTCGAACCCGACCGGTCGATCGGATCTTCCAGGAGTCGATGTGTTCGTCTCGACGGCCGATCCCGACAAGGAACCTCCACTTGTCACTGCCAACACCATCCTATCCATCATGGCTGCTAATTATCCTGTTGAAAAACTCTCTGCCTATATTTCAGATGATGGTGGTGCCATCCTCACATTCGAGGCCATGGCCGAGGCAATCCGTTTTGCCGAGGTGTGGGTACCGTTTTGTCGGAAACACGACATCGAACCTAGGAACCCCGACAGCTATTTCAACTTGAAAACTGATCCGACAAAGAACAAAAAACGACCTGATTTCGTGAAGGATCGACGGTGGATAAAGAGAGAGTACGACGAGTTCAAGGTAAGGATCAATGGTCTCCCGGAGACTATACGCAAAAGATGTGACATCCACAACAAGAGGGAGGCAATAAAGGAGAAAATCCTTGCCAAAGAGAAGAACGGCGGGTCGTTGCCGCCAGATTTTAAAGCCGAGAAGGCGACATGGATGGCCGATGGCACACATTGGCCGGGGACATGGCTCAGTCCAATCGCGGACCATTCCAAAGGTGACCATGCCGGAATCTTGCAGGTAAATTTAACAATCAAAACAAAGATTAATCTTATCGTGATCGGTAGACAATAATCGAATTATCGAATTCGTCGTAGGTGATGAGTAAATTTCCGGAACCAGATCCAGTTATGGGTTACCCAGATGAGAAAAAACTAGACTTTTCGGGGATTGATATAAGGCTGCCCATGTTCGCCTATGTTTCAAGGGAGAAACGTCCAGGCTTTGACCACAACAAGAAGGCTGGAGCCATGAATGGCATGGTTAGAGCCTCGGCAATATTGTCCAATGGACCCTTTATACTCAACTTGGATTGTGACCATTACTTCTACAATTCCATGGCCATCAAGGAAGGGATTTGCTTCATGATGGACCGAGGCGGCGATCGGATTTGTTACATTCAGTTCCCACAACGGTTCGAAGGGATTGATCCATCGGATCGATATGCAAATCATAACACCGTCTTCTTCGACGGTATTACCCTGTTTCCTTCCATTTAAATTTAACTAAAAGACTTGAATAACTCCGAATCATATTTCATGATAACAGGAAGTATGAGAGCACTTGATGGTCTTCAAGGGCCCGTGTACGTCGGAACTGGATGCATGTTTAGACGTTACGCACTCTACGGATTCCATCCGCCAAGAGCGAACGAGTATACAGGTGTGTTCGGACAGAATAAGTCACCGGCCGATAATATTCAAACAAAGCCTGTGCCGGTAGATGATGAATCACAACCCTTAAATGTGCACCCTGACTTGGACGTTCCGAAGAGATTCGGTGAGTCGACATTGTTCACCGAAAGCATACCGGTGGCAGAGTACCAAGGACGTCCCCTTGCTGATCACATATCGGTGAAGAACGGTCGACCACCCGGTGCATTGCTGACACCGCGACAACCGCTCGATGCTCCAACGGTTGCCGAGGCGGTCGCTGTCATTTCCTGTTGGTATGAAGATAACACCGATTGGGGTGGAAAAATAGGTTGGATTTACGGTTCGGTGACGGAGGACGTGGTGACGGGTTATAGGATGCACAACCGTGGATGGCGGTCGGTTTATTGCGTCACAAAACGCGACGCATTCAGAGGAACTGCACCGATCAATCTCACCGATAGGCTTCACCAAGTGTTGAGATGGGCAACGGGTTCAGTCGAAATATTTTTTTCAAGGAACAATCCATTATTCGCAACTCGACGACTCAAATTCCTACAACGAATCGCATATCTAAACGTCGGATTCTACCCTTTCACCTCCATTTTCTTAGTCATTTACTGCTTCCTCCCGGCTCTTTCCCTCTTCTCCGGCCAATTCATCGTCCAAGGCCTGAACATCGCCTTCCTTATGTATCTCCTCGTCATCACTTTAACCCTTTGTTGCATTTCAATTCTCGAAGTACGGTGGTCCGGTATCAGCCTCGAGGAATTCTGGAGGAACGAACAATTCTGGGTCATCGGCGGTTCGAGCGCTCACTTAGTCGCCGTCATCCAAGGGCTCTTAAAAGTCTTCGCCGGCATCGAAATCTCGTTCACTTTAACATCGAAATCCGCCGGAGAAGACGAGGACGACATCTACGCCGAGCTTTACCTCGTCAAATGGACCAGTCTCTTCATAGTTCCATTAACGATCATAAGCGTGACGCTACTCGCCATCGTGATCGGCATATCGAGAACCATATACTCCGTCATACCGCAATGGACACAACTGTTCGGAGGCTTGTTCTTCGCGTTCTGGGTTTTGTGCCATATGTATCCGTTCGTCAAAGGATTAATGGGACGGCGAGGAAGAGTGCCGACGATCATATACGTCTGGGCCGGCCTTTTGTCCATCGTCATATCTTTGCTTTACGTGACGATCAGTCCACCAGATGGAGCCAATCAAAATGGAATAGATCTCAGTTACAATTGGTAAAAATGGATGGAAGAACAAAATTACGGCCTGTTGCAAGTTTTTTTTAATGTTTATATTGTTTTATTGTCGACTTGATCAACGTTGAATGTACGAGAACCAGTGTTAGCTTCGAGCTTCAACAATGGCGGACATTGTACATTTTTTCTATCACATTTTTGGCAAATGTTAAGGTAGAGAAATATCCATGTGTTTAGCATTCCCCTTTTGATATCAGTGTGTAATTTGTAAAGTGAGTTATAGATTCTTTTGTAATGGTAAATGATATTTACTCAAATAAATAAATATTTTTGCATGCAATTTTTCATTCATTTGTTTATTTTTAACTTTATAATGTCTGATTTATGATCGATTAAATCTTTTAAAATCATGTGATTATATTTATTTATTTATTTAGAATTATGCATAATTATATCTATTCGTATTCCTTTAATGTTTAGAAGCACAAAATAAATATACACATCAATGACTTTTTAAACATATCCACTAATATGATTTTGAATATATTTATGAATAATAAATAATCGAAATATAGATGGATATATCTAGTATTTTTAGATATAAATAATTAAATATTAATATTAATAATTATATTAAATGTAAATAAGTTTTAATTTCTCTAATTAAATAAATATTAACTTTAAATTTGTGAACCAATAAATGAATCTACGGAGAGTTTGTTTGTGAATATAGACAAATAAAACACATCTCTACTCAAGCTTGTTTGTTTAATAAATAAACATATATTTTATTCACGCTCGTTTATTTAAACTTAATAAATAAATATAAGATATAATGTCAAAATTAGCTACTATCATTTATCAAAATGGATATTTTGGCTACTATTTTTTTGGGAGCACTTTGGCCCCAATATTTCATTTTGAGGCAAACAAATTCCTTGAAGTCTGATCAAATAGTCATTTTGGCCCTTATTTTTTTAGAGCATTTTGACCATCAATGTTTTTATTTTAGGATAAAAAAATACTTATTTTAAAGCGTTAAAAGTTTGTTAACTAACAATTTACATCCATAAAAGGATCTTTTTGTCTCAAAATCAAATGTTGAGGGCTAAAATACTTCAACAAAAACAAGAATAGAAGTCAAATTGACTATTTAATTAAACCTTAGAGATATATTTTGTAACATCATGCTAAATATACATGAACAATATACAAATCACTAATTTTTAATCAACGGTTAAACTGCTTCCCAGCTGTTAAAATCTTTAGCTTTTTTTTTTTATTTTAGTACATTGTTCAAAATCCAACGTTAAATTTTGAATAGATGAAAAATTTAGATACTAAAATTGACCAAAACTGATAATTTAAGAACTAGACGCGTTAAATTTTTAATGATTGATACTAAAATAAAATGAAAACTAAACGTTGGGTATGATTTTGAAAAAAATGACAGTTTAAATACTAAAATGAATCAAAACTAATAGTTTAAGTACTAAAAGCATAGTTTACCCAAAAATAAATAGTTGTTATAAATAATCAACATTTTTCAGTTCAAAATAATTTTTATTTTGGTCAATAATTTCTAATTGATTCAAAGCTTAATTTGCTTAAATATAATAATAAGGACTTCAGGTGAGAATATTCCTTTTTCATATTTTGTCATCCTGTTAGTTGACATGTGAACATGTTGAAAAGATCATATAAACCACAAAAATGACATTTAGATAGTACATATTTTATATAAAAAATTATTTAATATTTTATAAATGGATTATTTTAAAATTTTAATTGAGTTGATGTTTCATAAATTTGTGATATTATTTGGACATAATATAAAAATAAAGATATGAAATTATTTGAAATAACTAATGATATAATAAAGAGAAAATAACCTCAGTGACCAAAAATCCCATATAATATACGATTTTAACCAACTTTTTTCGGATTTGCCAAAATGACCAACAAAATCGCAATGCGATCGCTAATTCGCAACGCGATCTCCATTATCGCAAATTCGCGTTGCATTTTCGCAATGCGATAGTTGAAAATCGCGTTGCGATGGTCTACAGTATCGTTGCGATTTTCCCAATTCGCAATGCGAATAACAATTCGCAATGCGAATAAGTAAATCGCAACGCGAATTGGGAAAATCGCAATGCGATACTGACTATCGCAATGCGATAATAAAAAATCGCAACGAGATACTTACTTTCGCAACGCGATACTGACTTTCGCAACGCGATAATACATAATCGCAATGCGATTTTCAAAGCGCCATTAGTATTCTAGCCAAGTATTTTATTTTTAAATTCCAAACATGAATATTAATATATTGGAACACTGAACTGTCCACAGTATATCCCGTAATCGCAACTCATAACCTAAAACCTAAAACCACAACTCAGTCCCATCTCCATCTCTCACTCTCTCACCCATCTCCGACGAAATCCGTCCCCATCTCCGGCGAAATCCGTCTATCTCCATCTCTCAGAGCCACCCTCACAATCAGAAATGGAAAATCAACCAAATCAACCAACGAGGGTTAGTTTTTTTAATTATTTTCTTTTTGAAATTTTTGCATTATTATTAGGTTTTTCATATTGAAATTGATGATAAGTTTACTGGTAATTTCAATAATAGATTAACCATTTCACTTAGATTGCTTATTAAATCAACCAAGAATCGCAACGCGAAATGCAAATCGCAACGCGATTTTAGTTTCGCGTTGCAATTCTCTCGTTGCGATAGTCATTTTCGTGTTGCGATTTTCATTTTCAAAAACTATTCTTCTTCTGCAAATTGAAACTTGAATGAATTGCATTACTTCAACCAAAAAACAAAGACAAATACGAAATTCACAGTGTTGCATATTTAAGTTTGAAGAATAAACTACTACTATTTATGTTTATTATTGTTTTTGGTATATCTTCACAGTGTAGTTTTTGGTATATCTAATTTAGTATGTTTATTGTTTTTGTAGAACTTTTATTCAGCTCAATTGACCTTGAGAAATAAAGTCAGCCTGGCCAAAACAATTGCGTCGAAGCTTTCACCTGCACAAAGAAAAATGTTTGAGGATACATGCTTCGGGCCATGGCTGAAAGTACAACATCCCGGTGGAGATGCGATGTTGACACACCTGTTTCTTCAAACCATGACTAGCGATCTACCAGAGACTATACAACGTCGTGATGAAGAGATATGGTTTGATTTTCCACCGGCGTATACGTGTTTTGGGCGGGAGGAGTTTTGCTTAATCACCGGTCTACGCTTCGGACACGATGATGTAGGTCGGTACACTAGACACATTACCCGCCCATCATGGCTATCCCGGGTTTTTCCTGACCTGGAGAGGCCGAGTCTACACGTAGAAGACCTGAAAAGATTTTTGAATAATAAAGATGGTTTTACTTGGATGGATGACGTCGACGTTGTCCGAGTATGCCTTCTAATTCTTTTGCATGCCGGCTTTTTAGGCAGAGAGGCCAGACAACCTATTCCAAATGATCTAATCAAATTGGTAGAAGACCTAAATGCGTGGAACATGTTTCCGTGGGGCTCGTATTTATGGAAAGCTACATGGAATAAGTTATCATATGCCTTGGATGATCGAAAAAGTTTGCATGGCGATGGTTCCAAATACACTTTGACAGGCTTTATTTGGGCCTTTAAGGTAAGAATTTTTATATGATGTTTCCAAAATTATAAGTAATTATTTAACAATTACTAATGTTTGTTATTATATTGTTTGTAGATTTGGATATTTGAGGCCTTTCCCGCCATGAAGACATATGCAATAAAAACTTCAAATGATATTCCCAGGGCTATTTCCTGGAAGAGGAAACGGACCTTGCAATGGGAAGATTTACTACGGTATACGACAATAAATAATGTAAGTTAACATAAATACTACCATATGTTTATAAACAAGTTATTACTAGTACACGTTTAACTTTGTTTGAGCTTTTATATTGTTAGGAGGCCAACACTCCTCTACAGAGGCTGACACCCACGGAAGCTGAGCTTGCCACTGATTGGTGGCAAGCTAGTAAGCGTTTTTTTGATGGAACGGTTGATGAGCAGCCTCCACTTCGGGAGCCATCACCTCGCCCAGAGCTATTACCTCACCTAGAGCCATCATCTGATCGACCCGGCTATACACCTCCACAACGACAGCCATCATCTATTCTGTCACATCATCGAGCCTCTTCTCCACCATCACCGCAAGATAGGCGACCGACAAAGATGCCACGACGTTTATCTCCCTGTTCTCCACCTCCACCTCAACGGGATGAGTTAGGGGAGTTACGTGATGAGGTCAATGCCTTGCGTGAGGAGGTCGGTACTTTACGCAAAGACGATGGTGCATGGCGTGTTGAGGTGTCTACATTACGCGGTGAGGTAGCCGCTCTACGTGAGATGGTAGCATCGTTGCAGAATGAGGTTCATACTCTACGCAACGAGGTAAGTTTAAGATTTTTCATACTCGTAATTCATTCGGTTGCTGCCAATACTGCTAAACTGTTTTTGTTAGTATTTGTTTTTGGTTTTGTTTTTGTCTTTTGGTTGAAGTAATGCAATCCATTCAAGTTTCAATTTGCAGAAGAAGAATAGTTTACTTTCGCAACACGAAAATGACTATCGCAACGCGGAAATGGCTATCGCAATGCGAAATGAAAATCGCAACGACAAAATCGCAATGCGAAATGAAATCGCAACGACAAAATCGCAACGCGAAACTATTCTTCTTCTGGAATGTTTATATATGTTGTCCTTTTAAATGTTTATATAAGTGCTTACTTCTGGAATGTTATCTGAGCATTTTGTGAACTATGATAGAATAATGATTTGGGTGAATACAATGCTAGTTTGAAACATATTTGTCTTTGTTTAATATCATGTCTGTTTATTTACTGATTTATGTATTAATTTTTTTTAGCGGCCCGATAAGGTGGATGCTTTACGTCGGGTTTTCCTTGCACGACGGAGTTCACGCATCAGACGGCGTGGACGTGCTATTACGTCTCCGTTCACCCCAATGGTGCGAAGACTCCGCAAGAAGAAGCCCGACTCACCGGTCATCCCTCAAGAGTCCCCTCCAATCGTTCAAGAGGCCCCTATTCTCCCTCAAGATTCCCCCCCACCGTTCAAGAGGCCACTGTCATCGTTGAAGAGGTCCCTCCCACCATTCCAGAGCCCGATTCACATGGGGTAATATATCGAAGTATTGAGAAACCCCCACCGGTTCCGGACATGATGGATGAGAGTTGGCTCTCGTATGAGTTACCGGCTAGTACCCTTCCGGTATCTGAAGTGGAGAGGAGACAACTACCGGAAATAATTGTGGATAATACCCTTTGGGCTAAGACCGCAGTTGATTTTTATCTACATGAGCGGAGCCAAGGGTGTTACACTGACATCAGCAAACTCAACGATGAAATGTTTTTGTTGCTTGATCGGTCTTGGTGGGGTGTGCTATTAGGGGTTGAAGACAGTGGCTATTTGGATGGGGAGGTAAGTCTTATATTTGTCTTATATATGATTTTGATTAATTTGTTTAAAAATTAATGTAATTCACTAATATATGTATTTTTTTGTAAAACAGCATATCGATGCGTGGGTGTCACGTCTACTAATAATAATGAAGCTTAGGAAAAATAAAAAAAATTCGCTATATACAATAATACCGACGGCTTTTCACGCAGTTCACTTGAAGAATCAACGAGATGAATCATTTTTGTTGGGCAATGGACAAGCTAAACTTTATCCTGCATGGTGGGAGGTCGATAAGGTTAGTGTTTATTTTTTAAATTTTTTAAAGGTGTTCATAAATAAGTGCGCAAATAAATGAATTATTACTTATGATCGCAGGTGTTTATCCCTGTTTTGGAACGTCGTCACTGGCTTCTCGTCCAACTTCAGCTCCCATCCCTGAAGATAATAGTGTATGACAGCATGATCAATTACATATCACTGTCTGATTTGAGAGATATTTTCAAGGGATGGAGCTCTCATTTGGCTAAATTCTTGGATGGGATTAAGTATTGGAGTCATTCTGGACACAAGAAGCCAAAGAAGTTCAATGTCACAGTTGTCAGAGACGAGACCGCGCCACAGCAATCGCCGGGAGCCAGAGGGGATTGTGGTCCTCTCGTATGCCTTTGCTTGGCGCGTTTGACGACGGGAAGCACAAAGTTTTTACCTCCCACCGATAGAGATAGAGCTGCAGTAGGCTTGTGGTTTCGGCATTATATGGCTAGAGCAATATATTCGAGACGCTGCCTACCTGCATCCGCGTTATGAAAGTGTCCATTGTTAATTGGTAAGTCAAATGCAAGTTTTGTTAACATATATACTCCTTTTGGTTTGAAAATGTTTGGTTAAGTACCTAGAATTCAATAATTTGCTGTTTGTAGGTTTTAGATGTGTAGGAAGTCTTGTTTGAGCAAATGTTTGGTTTCTGCAGGTTAATCCTTAAGTGAACTGCGTGAAATGGATGTACGGGGTCACAAAGTTGTTGATTCATTGATTCAATAATTGATGAAGAAATAAGAATTATTATTATTTTTTGATTGTTTAATTGATTTGTAAAAGATGATTTGTAAATATTGATTTGTTTAATTGATGTGTACATAATTTGTGTTGAAATGTAATAGTTGATTTGTTGATTTTCAATCTGCTTTATGTTGAAGGCAAAACAGACTATCGCAACGCGAAATGGCTATCGCAACGAGAAAATTGCAACGCGAAATGAAAATCGCAATGCGAAATGAAAATCGCAACGAGAAAATCGCAATGCGATTTTCATTTCGCATTGCGATTTTCTCGTTGCGATAACTATTTTCGCGTTGCGATAGCCATTTTCGCGTTGCGATAGTCAAATGAATGTCTAATAAGTGATGACAACTGAACAGATCATAGCAATGTTCAAACTCAAGTTACTAATACATGCCTAACTGAAAATGTTAAAAGTGCACACATAAAATACACATAATGCAAGTTTTGTTAACATATATACTCCTTTTGGTTTGAAAATGTTTGGTTAAGTACCTAGAATTCAATAATAATTGTTAAAAGTTTATGCATGTTAATCCTCGTTGCCTTTTTCATTTTGCATTGCGATTCTATCGTTGCGATTTGCATTTCGCATTGCGATGGTCAAATGATTGCCTTTCGCAACGTGATTCTGACTTTCGCAACGAGATAATACAGAATCGCAATGCGAGTTTCAAAGTTCGCAACAGGTTTTAGTTTCGCAAGCTAAATTTTTTGTGTATATATATACGCAACAGCAACAACTCATAACCTAAATCCCTAAATCGCAACTCATTCCATCTCCATCTATCACTCTCTCCGGCGACATCCATTCCAATATCCAACGACATCCTTCCCCATCCGGCAACATGTCTTAGTTTCGCATCTCGTTTGTTTAGTTACAACCATGAAATCATCTAATGTTGATCATGTTTGGATAGATTTGTGTTTTGGAGGGTCATGGGAGAATGTTCATGGTGTTTTACAATATATGCCTTTACCCATGAATCTTCAACTAAAACTGTCATTAAAGAAGTTAACTTATGAAACCCTAATGTTACGTGTTTCAAAGAAATTGAATTTAGAGCCCCTAAGTGGATTTAGGCTATCTTATCAGAGAAATGGTAAAGTTTATTTGTTAACCGACAATGAAGATGTTGAACGATTCATTGCTTACATTAATGTTTCAAGTGATGATGTTACATTGTATGTTGTTGAACCTAGAAGTAGTATTGTTGGGTCAGTAGCGGGTAGTAATCAACTAAGTGGGTCTCAAAACCCACAGCCTTTCTCTAATCCAAATCCAAATCAACTTTCAGCACCAAATTCCGGTTTTCGTATTGACCAATTAGACGATGATGAGCCAAGAGAAAAAATTGTGAGTACTAGTCAGTATTCGAAATTTGATCTTGGTCAATACCCGGACTTTGATATTGGTCAATACACGGATTTTGATGATGTTTCAGAAGAAGAAACAGACCCTGCGTGTAATGATTTTGATATTGGTCAATACCCGAATTTTGATGATGAAACACCCGTTGCCGAGGAAGATGTTGTTGATGATAATGAGGAGGAAGTTACGACTGTGAATGAACATGTTGAACATCCATTTTGTAATTCATATAATCCTGAAGAAGAAAAAGAAGAAGAAAAAGTTCCCGAAGAAAAGAAAATGCCACGGGAGTATAACTGGAATATGCCAGAATTACTTCAGTTACCGGAAGAAGAGTTGGCAAAGAAAGCAGTTGATTGTTACACAAAAGTTATTCGTATCAAGAAAGATGATTGTTTTGATACAAAGGAAGACTTGAAGATAGCTTTGTATACGAAATGTGTGGAAGATGGCTATCAACTAAAAGTTAACAAATCAAGCAAAGATCGTTTCGAAACAAGGTGTACGATTGACAAAAACTGTACGTGGCGTATGATTGCAAAGAGGATAAAAGATTGCGCAATGTTTCAAGTTAGGACTTTTATTGATAAACATACATGTTCAAGAACCCAAGTTTTTCCTCACCATAGACAGGCAAACAAAAAGGTGTTGGGTGGTTTTCTGGCTGAGTTAATGTTTTTGAATGGCAGGGTATATCGGGGACATGAAATTATGACTGACATGAATGCTCGGTTCAAGATTAGTATATCATATTCTCAAGCTTGGAGAGCCAAATGTTATGCCTTGGAATTTTTGAGGGGGTCGCCAGAAGCATCGTTTGCCCAACTGCCGGCTTATTGTCACAATTTAAAGCTGAAAAATCCTGGGTCGGTAAATCATATCAAAACAGATAGAGATGGACGCTTTGAGTTGTTGTTTATCGCCATTGGTGCTGCGGTTAGTAAATCAATATAATTCTGTTGACTCATTTCTGTTAGTTACATGCATTTCACATTTAAATGATTATATTTCTTGTGTATATTATTTTGTAGATTCGTTCGTTTATTACTTGCATGTGCCCAGTTATTATAGTTGACGGAGCACATTTGAAAGGTCGATACCTTGGAGTAAACTTATTAGCAGTAGCCATGGATGCTAACAATGGGATATTGCCAATAGCTTACGGGGTTGGCAAATCTGAAACCTCTGATTCATGGACATGGTTTATGGGTCTTAGGGATTACATAGGTCCTATTAGCAATCTGACAATCATATCCGATAGGGCAAACTCAATTAACAACGATGTTAGAAGGTGTTTCCCAGATGCTTTTCATGGACTTTGTGGTGTTCATTTGTATAGAAATCTAAAATCAAGGTCTGCTGGTATAAAAAAGCACAAATGGACATACTGGAAGGCTGTAAAGGCTTATCGGGAAGTGGATTTCAATAAGCATATAAACTGTTTAAGACGTGTTTTGCCTCAGTGTGCTCAAACACTAGAAGATGTCGGGTTTGAAAGATGGTCAAGAGTACATCAACTTGGAGCAAGATATGGTTTCATGACGTCTAATAGTGCAGAATCAATTAACGCTCTAAGTCGTCATTCCCGGAAATTACCCATTACTATGTTAATGGAGTTTTTTCGAGCCTCTATTCAACAGTGGTACTACAAGAAAAGAAACCATGCAGGTATTATTTCTTTGAATTCGTAACTTATCATATATTTTACTAAGTATTATTTATTTAAATTTACAGGAACATTGGAACATCGTGTTACACCATGGACTGAAAAAAAGATAACGAAACGTGTTGTGAAGTCAACGTCATGGAGAGTTGAACCATGTTCAAACACTTTGTTTGAAGTACTGGATAATAATTTAAATGGGCTTGTCGATCTAAATGCAAGGACGTGTAGTTGTATGAAATGGCAAACATCTGGTTATCCATGTGGCCATGTTATAAAAGTTGCTCTTCATCTAAACCAAGATGATTCAAGCACATACGCTATGGATTTCTACACTACAGAAGTATATCGACAGACTTATGCCGAGATTGTCTACCCTATTTCACATCCTTCTGAGTGGGACATACCAGATGACTTACAAACAGTTTTGCCACCAGCCATGGATAGAAGGCTACCTGGCCGACCAAAAAGTCATGATCGTATACCGTCTAAGGGTGAAGAGAAGAAGAGATCGACATGTAGTCGGTGCAAGAAAAGTGGTCATACAAGGTTGATATGTGGATCACCAGTGCCATCACAATCATCTTTTCCTCTACCAAAATATGGATCATCATCAAAATCCAAAGCTCATATGGTGTCAAGAAAAAGGCAATCAAAATCGCAATCATCTTTAAAATCCCAATCACAACTGGCTTCACCTTTTGGGACTGTTAACTTAGGTGATTTTTAAATGCAAACGTTGTATTATGTAGATTTTATGTGTGAACTTTTAACATTTTCAGTTAGGCATGTATTAGTAACTTGAGTTTGAAAATTGCTATGATCTGTTCCAGTTGTTATCACTTAATAGGCAATCATCTTAATGTCCATCGCAACGCGGAAATTACTATCACAATGCGAAATGAAAATCGCAACGAGAGAATCGCAATGCGAAATGAAAATCGCAACGCTAATTTCGCAATGCGAAATGAAAATCGCAACGAGGGAATCGCAATGTGAAATGAAAATCGCAACGCGAATTTAATTTCGCGTTGCGATTTTCATTTTCGCGTTGCGATTCTCTCGTTGCGATTTTCATTTCGCATTGCGATAGTACTTTTTGCCTTCAACATAATACAGATTGAAATCAACAAAATCAACCATTACATTTCAATCAATTAAACAAGCACAAATAAGAATTATGTTAACATCAATTAAACAAATCAACTTTTACAAATCACCTTTTACAAATCAATTAAACAATCAAAAAATAAGCAATAATTATTAGAGAAAATAACACTTCTACTATTGAATAAACTTTTGCAGCCATACATCATTTTCATGCAGCTCACTTCTGAGATTAACCTGCATAAACCAAACATTTCTCAAACAACACTTTCTACACATCTAAAACCTACAAACAGCAAATTATTGAATTCTAGGTACTTAACCAAACATTTTCAAACCACAAGCCTATAAACATACCAATTGTTTATGGACATTTTTATAACGCGGATGTAGGTAGGCAGCGTCTCGTATATATCGATCTAGCCATATAATGTCGAAACCACAAGCCTACTGCAGCTCTATCTATATCGGTGGGAGGTAGATACTTTATACTTCCTGTGATCAAACGGTCCAACGCCAAGCATACGAGAGGACCACAATCCCCTCTGGGTCCTTTCGTTTGTTGTGGTACGATCTCGTCTCTGCTAACTGTAATATTGAGCTTCTTTGGCTTCTTGTTTCCAGAACGAGTCCAATAATTTATCGCATCCAAGTATTTAGCCAAATAAGAGCTCCATCCCTTAATAATATCTCTTAAATCAGCCAATGATATGTAATTTATCATGCTGTCATATACTATTGCCTTAAGGGATGGGATCTGAAGCTCGACGAGAAGCCAATGGTTACGTTCCAAAACAGGGATAAACACCTGCAATCATAAGTAATAATTCATTCATTTGCGCACTTATTTATGAATACCTTTAAACTCAATCTAAAATAAACACTAACCTTATCGACCTCCCACCATGCAGGATAAAGTTTAGCTTGTCCATTGCCCAACGCAAATGATTCATCTCGTTGATTCTTCAAGTGAACGGCGTTAAAAGACGTCGGTATAATTGTATACCGTGTATTTCTTTTATTTTCCTTAAGTTTCCTAATTATTAGAAGACGTGACACCCACGCATCGATATGCTATTTTACAAAAAAAGACATATATTAGTAACTTACATAAATTTACAAAAAAAATAATCAAATGAAAATATAAGAAAAATATAAGACTTACCCCTCCATCGAAATAGCCATTGTCTTTGACCCCTAATAATACGCCCCACCAAGACCGATCAAGCAACAAATAGATATCATCATTGAGCTTGCATATGTCAGTGAAACACCCCTGGCTTCGCTCATGTAGATAAAAATCAACTGCGGTCTTAGCCCAAAGGGTGTTATCCAGAATTGTGTCCGGTAGTTGTTTCCTCTCCTCTTCAGATACCGGTATGGTACTGGCCGGTAACTCATACGAGAGCCAACTTGAATCCATCATGTCTGGCACGTCAGATGGTTTCTCAAGAATCCTACATATGACGCCATGTGAATCGGGCTCTTGAATGGTGGGAGGGACCTCTTCAACGATGACAGTGGCCTCTTGAACGGTGGGAGGGGACTCTCGAGGAATGATAGGGGCCTCTTCAACGATAGGAGTGGACTCTTGAGGGATGATAGGCGAGTCGGGCTTCTTCTTGCGGTGTCTTCGCACTATTGGGGTATACGGAGACTTAATAGCACGTGCACGCCGTCTGATGCGTGAACTCTGTCGTGCAAGAAAAACCCGACGTAAAGCATCCACCTTATCGGTCCGCTAAATAAAAATACAAATATCAGTAAATAAACAGACATGATATTTAAACAGTGAAAACAAAGATAAATATATTTCAAACTTTCAACCAAAAGACAAAACAAAGACAAATACTAACTTCACAGTGTTAAAGTAAAAAGTTTAGCAGTTTTGGCAGCAACCGAATAAATTTACTAAGCAATCTAAGTGAAATGGTTAATTTAAGTGAAATTACGAGTAAATTTATCATCAAGTTAAATATGGAAAATCTTAAACTTACCTCGTTGCGTAGAGTATGAACCTCATTCTGCAACGATACTACCATCTCACGTAGAGCGGCAACCTCACCACGTAAAGTAGACACCTCCACACGCCATGCACCATCGTTATCGCGTAGAGTACCGATCTCCTCACGCAAGGCATTGACCTCATCACGTAACTCCCTTGACTCATCCCGTGGAGGTGGAGAACAGGGAGATAGAATTCGTGGCATCTTTGTCGGTCGCCTATCATGAGGTGATGGAGGAGAAGAGACTCGATGATGTGACGGGATAGGTGATGGCTCTCGTTGTAGAGGTGTATAGTCGGGTCGATCAGGTGATGGCTCTGGGTGAGGTGATGGCTCTCAAAGTAGAGGAAGTGGAGGTTGCTCATCATTCGTGCCATCAAAAAAACGCTGACTAGCTTGCCACCAATCAGTGGCAAGCTCAGCCTCCGTGGGTGTCAGTCTCATTAATGGAGTGTTGGCCTCCTAAAAATATAAAAACTAAAACAAAGTTAAACGTCTACTATTAATAACTTGTTTATATATGATAGTATTTGTGTTAACTTACATTATTTATTGTCGCATATGGTATTAAGTCTTCCCAATCCAACATACGTTTCCTCTTCCAGGAAATAGCCCTAGGAATATCATCTGAGGATTTTAATGCATATGTCCGCATGCTGGGGAAAGCCTCGAATATCCAAATCTACAAACAATATAATAACAAACATTAGTAATTGTTAAATAATTAATTATAATTTTGAAAACATTATATAGAAATTCTTACCTTAAAGGCCCAAACAAAGCCTGACAAAGTGTATTTCGACCCATCGCCCCGCAAACTTTTACGGTCATCAAAGGCAGACGACAACTTAGTCCAGGTAGCTTTCCATATATACGAACCCCACGGAAACAGATTCCATGTATTTAGGTCCTCTACCAATAATATTAGCTCCTGAGGAATAGGTTGTCTGGCCTCTCTGCCTAAAAAGCCGGCATACAAAAGTAGTAGAAGGCATACTCGGACAACATCGACGTCATTCATCCGAGTAAAACCATCTTTCTTATTAAACAATTTCTTCATGTCGTCGACGTGTAAGTTCGGCTTCTCTATTGACTCATCAGGAAAAACCCTGGATAACCATGATGGGCGGGTGATATGACGAGTGTACCAGCCTACATCATCGTGTCCGAATCGTAGACCAGTGATTAAGCAGAACTCCTTCCGCCCAAAACAAGTATACGCCGGTGGAAAATGAAACCATATCTCTTCCTCACCACGTTGTATACTGTCGGGTAGATCGCTAGTCATGGTCTGAAGCCACAAATGGGTCAAACTAGCATCTCCACCCGGATGTTGTACTCTCAGCCATGGCCCGAAGCAGGTTTCTTCAAACAATTTTCTTTGTGCAGGTGAAAGCTTCGAAGCAATTGTAGTGGCTAGGCTAACTTTATTCCTTAATGTCAATGAAGCAGAAAAAAATTTCTACAAAAAAACAATAAACATACCAAGTTAGATATACCAAAAATTACACTGTCAAGATATACCAAAAACAAAACAATAAACATAAATAGTAGTTTATTCTTGAAACTAAAATTTGCAACACTGTTTTTGTCTTTTGGTTGAAATGAAAATCGCAACGAGATAATGAGAATCGCAACGCGGAAATGACTATCGCAACGAGAGAATCGCAACGCGAAATGACTATCGCGACCAGACAATCGCAACGCGAAATGAAAATCTCAACCGCGAAATAAAAATCGCAACGCGAAATGAAAATCGCAACGCAAAATGAAAATCGCAATGCGATTTTGGTTTCGCGTTGCGATTTTTATTTCGCGTTGCGATTTTTATTTCGCGTTGCGATTATCTCGTTGCGATAGTTATTTCCGCGTTACGATTTTCATTCTTGAAACTATTCTTCTTCTGCATTACTTCAACCAAAAGACAAAGCAAAGACAAATACTAACTTCACAGGCTAAACAGTTTAGCAGTATTGGCAGCAATCGAATGAATTTAATAAGAAATCTAAGTGAAATGGTTAATCTATTATTGAAATTACCAGTAAACTTATCATCAATCTCAATATGAAAAACCTAAAATAATGCAAAAATTTCAAAATAAAAATAAAAAAAACTAACCCTCGGAGGTTGATTTTCCATTTCTGAATGATTGTGAGGGATTTTTGACTGTGAATGGTTGTGAGGGATTTCGCCGGCGATGGGGATGGAAATCTTCGGAGATGGGGACGGATTTCGCCGTAGAGAGTGAGAGATGGAGATGGGATTGAGTGTTGTGTTTTTGGGTTTGAGGTTATGAGTTGCGATTACTGTGGACGGTTCAGTTTCCGATTTATTAAGAAAAAATTCGTGTTTGGAATTTGAAAAAAAAATACGCGTTAATACGAATGGCGCTATGTAAATCGCGTTGCGAAAGTCAGAATCGCGTTGCGAAAGTCAGTATCTCGTTGCGATTTTGTATTATCGCATTGCGATAGTAAGTATCGCATTGCGATAGTCAGTATCGCATTGCGATTTTCCCAATTCGCGTTGCGATTTACTTATTCGCATTGCGAATTGGGAAAATCGCAACGACATTGTATACCATCGCAACGCGATTTCCAACTATCGCAACGCGAAATGCAACGCGAATTTGCGATAATGGAGATCGCGTTGCGAATTAGCGATCGCATTGCGATTTTGTTGGTCATTTTGGATAGATAAGGTTACTATTACAAGATGAATTCTCTCCGAGCGTACGTTAGCAGGACTAATGGATTCTCTGGCTTGCTTTATCGGTGTTGATTTCTTCTCTTTCTTTTGTGATTTTTATTGTTTTTGTTCGGATTTGAGGTTCAATGGACTCTACGACCTCGTGTTTGGACTGGAGGAAGTTGTTTGGAGGAGGTGATAAACAATCCCTAAATTTCTTTTCACCTGAGGTTTCAGATCAGATCTCCTTGGTTAAACCTCCTTCTGCAGTGATCGATGAGGGGATAACAGAATGGAACCATTCGTTGGTGGGTCAATTCATAAGAGCAGCCCCTAATTTTGGTTCTATGCAAAAAATCGATGAAGTTCTCTGGGGGAAAACTTTGACTGTTAAGGTTAGTATGGCTGGTTCCAATATATTTGTTTTCTCTTTTTTGAATATGAAAATTAGAGACTGGATCTTGAGAATGGTCCCTGGCATGTGCAAAATAAGCCGTTTGTGCTTCGGAAGTGGGAGCCAAGCCTACAGAAGCTTGACTTTGATCTAAAGCATATACCAGTTTGGGTACAATTGTATAATGTGCCCCTTGAGCTCTACACTAGGACGGGATTAAGCTATATTGCTAGTGTTGTGGTGCATCCTTTATATATGGATGCCATCATTGCTTCTAAGGAGAGGCTCGAGTATGCCAAGGTTTGTGTTGAGATTGGGGCTGGTATTGTTATTCTTGAACTGGTTAATGTGCTACTGAGTGACGGTTCTATTGTACGGATCAGGGTTTTCATGCCTTGGTTACCCAAATT
The DNA here is from genome assembly GCF_006381635.1 of Hibiscus syriacus. Classification (NCBI taxonomy): domain Eukaryota; kingdom Viridiplantae; phylum Streptophyta; class Magnoliopsida; order Malvales; family Malvaceae; genus Hibiscus; species Hibiscus syriacus. The sequence goes on along the minus strand of NW_024063263.1, from coordinate 917,456 downwards.
TTGTCAGCATTGTAAAACCTTTGGACACCATACTAGTGGGTGTGCTGAGGTAGTTCCTGCTCCTGTGAAGAGTAAGGAAACTCAATTTTGGAGGAAGAAAACTGTCCCTACCCTTGCTGAGTCTAATGAAATTGAGAGGTTAGATGATAAGAAGGATGCTAACTTCTCTAATGCAATTCAACCTGATGTTAGGGCTGAAAGTATAAGCACAACTGAGCTGCAGGTGGGGGATGCTGTGGAGTTGACTGTACAGGCCCTACAAGAGATCAATGTTGATTCGTCTGTGATTAATGTTGGTCAGGTTTATTCGGATCTGGCTGATGAGGGGATGAAACAGTCTGCTAGTGTTGAAGTAGTTGAGCAGAGTGGTAAGCAGAGTGTTCCTCCTGCTGGGAGTGAGTTTCCATCTTTGCAAGACTCTATGATGCCTAAGAAGAAGGTTAAGGGAAGGAAAAAAGAAAATGATGGATCTTCTAATAAGTTGGAAAAGCTGGCTGATGGTGGAGGCTATGATCGAAAGCCTCGAGCTGCTGCTATGGGAGTCGCAGTTCTTCTTAATGAGATTAAACAAAGAAAAAGGATATGGTTGATAAGGTTAAAGGGAATGCTTGTTGTGTTGGGGCTGGTATTGGAGGACCTCCTCTCCACTCTTAAATGTTGATATGTTTTTGGAATGTGGGGGGTATTAACAATACCCTCAAGCATGGTAAAGTTTTTAAAAGATAAGAGAGTCTTGGGGTGGATGTGGTTTGCCTTATGGAGACTAGAATTAGAAGTATTAACATTTCCAAATGGGTTGCCATCTTGTCTGATGAGTGGAACTTTCTGGCCAATTATGATTTTGTTGATGGTGGTAGAATTTGGGTCCCATGGAAGAAAAGACTTTCAGTTTCTGTTGTTGGAGGATATGATCAAGCCCTTTCTATTTTAGGTGATGTTGCTGGTCACAGTGTTATGATTAATGCAATTTATGGCAGTAACAACAATCTAGCTAGAAGGGGTCTATGAGAGTACTTAAGAAACTTGGAGAGTGTTGTAGGTAATTATCCTTGGGTTATTGGTGGGGACTTCAACGTTGTAGCTGAGGTCCATGAGAGTTCTGATTATCCCTCAATGGGATCACGCTTATCTGATATGGAAGAGCTTCAGGGTTGCATGGAAGACTTGGAGCTTCAAGACCACCCCTTTGTAGGGCCTCTCTTTACTTGGTCTAACAAGCAAGAAGACTCCTACTTGGCTAGAAAGCTAGATAGGATTCTTATCAATCCACATTGGATGCATGTGTTTCCAATTTCCTTTGCTGAGTATAAAGCTCCTTGAGTGTCTGATCACTGCCTGGGTTTAATTTGGACTCAGAAAGAAGCCCAGATCAACAAGCCAAAACCATTTAAAATTTTCAACTGCTGGGCTGCTAATGAGAATTTTCTTAGCTGTGTTAAGGCTTCTTGGGTGGAATGTAGTGATGGTAATACTATGCAGGTACTATTCAATAAACTGAAGAGGCTGAAGCCTATCTTGAAGGAGTTGAATAGAACTCACTTCTCAGACATTTCTGCTAGAGTGAAAGCCAAAAGAGCTAAGCTGGAGCAAATTCAGCTTCCGAATCTTACTTCTATGAATCTTACTGGGATGGAGGTAGAGAAAAGAGTTCAGTCTAAGTTAGTTGACCTGGAAATAGCAGAATTGGACTTCTACAGGCAAAGAGCTAAGGTCCATTGGCTACAGGAAGTGGATTTAAACATTAAATTTTTTCATCAGAAGGTTGAGTCCCAAAAGAAGAAGAACACCATCAGAATTCTCAAGAATGAAAATGGTGATTTGTTGGAGACTTTTGATGGCATTACTGCATAGTTGGTTGATTTTTACAGCAAGCTTATAGGTGATGTTGACCCTTTGGTTAAGTGTTGTCATCCTGAATGGTTGAAGGGCGTTTTGAACTACTCTTTACCTGATGGTGCAGAGAGAGTTCTGTCAGGAGAGGTCTCTGATAAGGAGATTAAATATGCTTTGTTTAGGCAGGGGAGAGACAAGAGTCCAGGCCCAGATGGTTACACTTCCTGGTTTTTCAAGGTGGCTTGGGATATTGTGAATAAGGACTTTCTCAATGCAGTGAGGTACTTCTTTCAGACTACTTACCTTCTTCCTACATTTAATTCTACTACTATAGTTCTAGTGCCTAAGTCTCTGAATGCAAGCATGGCTAAAGATTTTTGGCCTATCTCTTGTTGTTCTGTCATATACAAAATAATTACTAGAATCCTTGTCACTAGGCTAGCTCAGTTTTTCCCTGGTATGATTTCTGCTAGCCAATATGCTTTTGTTAAAGGCAGAAGTATTTCTAATAACACATTGTTAGCACAAGAGATAGTTAGAGGTTATTCAAGAAAGAATCTCTTCCCTAGGTGTGCAATCAAAGTTGACTTGCAGAAAGCATTTGACTCTATCAGCTAGGAGTTCCTGTTGAATATCCTTGATGCTATGGGTTTTCCTCAAAGGTTTTATGACTGGATTAGGGTCTGTGACAGCACCTAGGTATTCAATTGCTCTGAATGGCAGTTTAGTGGGTTATTTTAGGGGTACAAGAGGTGTTAGGCAAGGGGACCCTTTATCCCCTTACCTATTTGTAATAGTCATGAATTTTCTTTCAAGCCTGCTTGATGCTGCTGTCAGGAATGGTATTTTCAGATTTCATCCAAGGTGTAAGAGGATCTCTCTTACACACTTATGCTTTGCTGATGATTTGTTATTATTTTGCCATGGTTCTTTGGACTCAGTGTTGGGGTTCTTAGCATTCTGGATATATTTTATGACTTGTCTGGTCTTAAGCTGAATGTTATGAAAACTGAGATTTTTACTTGTGGAATCCCTGGGGTGAACTGGAGCAGATTAGAATAGCTATTGGCTTTAGAGTTGGTCAACTACCTGTAAGGTACCTTGGGGTACCTTTAGTGACCAGGAAATTATCTGGGACAGACTGTAGAGCTCTGTTGGATAGGATAAAAGGCAAGCTTAGGCAGTGGTTCAGTAGGAAATTGAGTTATGGGGGGAGGCTACAACTAATTAAAGTGGTCTTGTTCATCATTTTTAGCTATTGGAGTAGGCATCTTATTTTGCCTAAGGGTGTCATCCAGGACATCTAAAGGGTGTGCATGAGATTATTTTGGAAAGGCAATGACTCTCATGCTCATGGTGCTAGAGTCAGTTGGAGTCAGATCTGCTCTCCTAAATTAGATGGTGGTTTGGGGATTAGAAGTTTGGTTGGTTGGAACCAGGCTTGTTATTTGATGCTTATTAAAAATATCTTGGCTGATGAAGGCTCCTTGTGGATTGTCTGGGTCAAGGCTTACTGCTTTAAGCATGAAGACTACTGGAATGCCTCATTTCAGCTGGACTCTTAGGAAATTGATTAAGATGCGTGTGCAGGCTGGATGTTTGTTTACTGCTTCTGTTAACTGGTCACAGGCTAAAGGAGGATGTATATGGGACAAAATTAGAGAGAGGAATGATAAGGTTGAGTGGCATTGACTCATCTGGTTCCCTTCACATATCCCTAAGTTCTCTCTGATTTCATGGATGGCCATTCTTGACAGGTTGCCAACAAAGGAGAGATTAGCTCGGTTTGTTGTTGTGTCTGATGTTCGTTGTGGTTTCTGTGATGATGATTTGGAATCGAGAAGCCATCTCTTCTCGGATTGTCCTTACTCGAGGGAGGTTTGGGCTTATATCCTGCATTTGTGTGGATTACAGCAGTACATGAGTTGGATCGAGTGGCTGTGTTGGCTGAATAGGAACTTGAAAGGCAAGTCCCTGCTAGTTCATATTCTGAAACTAGCTTGGACAGGGTACATTTATTACATATGGGAGGAGCGCAATCGTAGATTCTTTAGAGGATTGTCGCGTCCGGTTGATGTCATTGTAAATACAGTTAAAGAGACAGTTAGTATCAAATTGTATAGGTACAGTATTAATAGGTCGGATACTGTAAATAATCAACTTTGTGCTGATTGGGGACTGATTTAGGAGGTTACTTGTTATTTGTAGCAGCAATTGTTGCTAATTAAATAAGAGATATTGCAATATATATATATTAACAAAAAGGAGAATTGAGTAATTGTATTTAAAATTTTAATATTTTTAAAAATATTTTATGATTTTTAATTATAACAAAAGTACTGCTAAAATATCAAATTAATATTTTATTTGTTTGATATAGTTCAGAGTGAAACTAAATATTAAACTTTTTTTTAACAAGACACATCATCATTCTCTTACGGATATAAATAGGTGATAATATTGTACCGAAGGGATGATGATAGTTACCATAATATAAATTTTCAAACATTAGTGATCAGAATAAAAATTCATTTAAAATTGAACGGCATTCATATAATTTACCTTAAAAGATTTGAAAATAAATAAAAATAGGGTATACTACGTGTTTAGTACTTACACAATCAATTTTTGTCCCTTTTAATACCTAAACTTTCAATTTTTCAAAATCATATCTAACGTTTAATTTTTATTTCGTTTTAGTACCCAACATTAAAAACTTGTCGCATTTTAGTACCTAAACTATCAGTTTTGGTCCGTTTTGAAAAGAATTAAAAGTCTAAGTACTAAACAGAGTAAAACTAATAATTTAAGTACTAAACGTGTAGCTTATACAATAACTAAAAAAACTGCGTGATTGTTCACCTTACTTACAACCCAAATTTGTCCCACAATTTCCTACGTGTGTACGTATGTGTATATATATATATATTGTCGAAACGATTTTTAACCGGGTGGGGGAGCGAGATTTTGAAAACCATATCATCTTTAATTATTAATCTCATTGATTCATTTTTAATTAAAAACAATGTGATTTTAGAAAAAACCTCTCGTTTCGAATATTTGGGAATCCTTTAAAAATAAAACGTATGGTTCGAGGAGTCGTCACCAATCTTTGATTAGGGTGTGATTGGGCACCCAAAAAACGTTGTCATTTTAAATAAATTTTAATTTTAATTAAAACAACAAATTTACGATCTACGTTACCAAAATCCAAGTTCAGGAGTCGGTTACACATGGGGAAGGATTAGCACCCCACAGCGTCCTAAATCGGTACATAGTCGATTAATTAATGTCTTTGCAACGAATTTCACAAGTTCGAGTTTAATTTGATTTATGATCCCTTAAAACAACAAAAATGCAAATTTGTAACATTCAAAATCAACCAAAATAGATTTAATTAAAATTACCAAGCCATTAGAAAGATAAAGAATATTCGATTATTTACAAATATTGAGACTAGACCTTTAAGTGAGTTCTAACGATCTTTTCTCAATGAATTTAAAAAATCAAATATTTATTTTTCTTTTATTCACAAATTTTAAAGTGAATAATCAATTTTTTTGTGACAATGACGGGATACACTTGTAATTTAAAACCGTTGAGAACAACTTTCTTGTAAGTTAAGAAAAGTTATTCCGACAGTTTTAAATTAAAAGGGTATTACCCTTAATCCGATTATGTGATCAAGTTGAGTCATACATATGAGATTAACATGCAAAAATTAATTAAACACAATGATCATTTAAAAACATATACAAAATTATTCTGCAATATGATATTTCAGTAAAAATTATATACATATTTTATAATTAAAAATATATACTCTATACATAGTTATATTTAATGAACAAATGTGACCTAAACACAACAAACAAAACATAACATAACAAATTATAAATTTCAGAAAAATAATTATATTTATTAAAACGAGGACTAAATACTATTAAATAAAAATTTAATATCCTAATTATAAATAAAATACAAATTAAGGTAGAAATACTAGTATTATACCATATTGAATACTAAGAACTGAAATGAAACTATTCATATTTAAAGGGACTAAAAACAGAATAAATCCAAACACACTCGGGACTAAAATGCAATATGCAAAAATACATAAACAAAATTATAAACAATACAAACTTCGACCTAGGGACTAAAATGCACAAGAAGTGGAATTACAGGTTAAGTGCAAAAACATGCGTAAACTTAAGAAACATGAGCTTAGGGACCAAAATAAAAACTAGCGAGAAATATAGAGGCAAAATTAGAACCGCAAAAATAATGATTTAGGATCGAAATAAATTAACAAGAAAACTAGAATGGCCAATACAGAAAATAATCCACGCGGGAAATAGGGACCCTAGACCCCTAAACGATGACGTTTTACCCAAACCTTAAAATAAAACTAAAACCCTAGTTATCACTTCACTACTCAGCCATCCCAGTCGCATTCTCCTTCTTCTTTACTCTCAATCTCTCTTCAACAGCCTCCCTCCCACTCTCTCTTCAAACGACGCTGCCAAGAGACTCCACCAGTGAAGACACATATGACAGATAAACTTACTACTCCCTCGATCTCATAGCGTTGCTATCTCCTCTACCCTCTCATCCTCAAACTCTTCTCGACAGCCCCCTTCAAAACCCACCAAAACCAAAGCTAGCCACCGAGGCCTCCACCCTCTCAACGGTTCCGACGAGAAACCAAACAAAACTCCGATGAAAAACTCAAACCTCACAAACTATTTCGTAAAACAACAAAACCTAAAAACAATCTAACCCCAACCTTAAATCAACCTAAATCTCATGTTCAAATTTAAAACCCCCGATTTGGGCCTAAAATTCTCAATTAAAAATAACCCTTAAAATCTAACATTTTAGCCACCCAACATGACAATATGGTGACCTACCCCAACCCCCAAACTCAACATAACCCTCAACTCACTTGCTCGACTCCCCCCGACCTCAAAGGTTTCACCGCCGACGAAGAGACCACTAACGAAGGTAAACATTTTGCTCTCTATCTCGTCTTTATTTACTTCGTTTTGGTTTTTCGAATAGGGAAATTAGGAATAAAAAAAATGATGAATTGTTTCCTATCTATGCTTGGTTATTTCTGTACAATGCTTTGAAAACAGAAAAAAATAAGGAGGACACTACTGTTAGTATGAGTAAAGAAAAAACCTTGAAAAGAATATAATTGGATGCTAGAAAAAAACCTTTGTCTCTATTGCTTTTGAATGGAAGAATGAAATATCTCCTCGTTTACAATTTATTTTCCCCCTAATTCGATTAAAATTGTAGCTCCTCTCTCGTTTGTTACTGATTTCCCCCCGGGTGCTGATTCTTTTGCTTGCTTACCGTTGGTGAACCCCTTGCTGTGTATTCTACTTTTTATAATCGTTGGTCCTCCCTGTCCTATTTTTTTTGTTTGCTTCATCCTCTCCCCCGTTTTTGATGGGTGATCCCCCCTTCTCTATGCTCGTGCTCTTTTTTTTTTAACGAGAACCCCTTTGTTAATTGCTTTCTTTTATTTTTCGATGGTGCCAGTATGGGTCTTCTCTTGGAATCATACTTGCAGGGCACGGGAAGCAGTGGGGAACTGAGCTGTTGCAGTTGGAGGCATGGGCACGGGCGACAGCCCCGTGAGAGTTGTTGGTGGCCGATAGATTCTTCACGTAGGATGCTTGGATGAAGTGCTTCACATGGGCGTACGAGCGGCTGACTTGAACCGGGTCAAGTTGTTGGGTCGGATCGGGCCTTGTAACCGAGTTAAATTTTGCTATATAGGCTTGGGTCTTGAATTGCCGTTGGGCTCTGGATTGGGGGTCTAATTTTGGGTCTTTGCACTTGTAATTAATTTGGGTCTAGTTTGTAATTGGACTTTAGACACTTAAATTTGTATTTGGGATTGAATTTCAATTTTTTGTCTCAAATTCCAACATGTACGATTTCAATCCAATTAAACGCCTAAAGTTCCTCAATTTTCATATTAACCCAAATACAAGCTTCCATTCATCACTCATCAATATCCCCACTTCATTCGAACTAATTTTTCATCGAGCACAAACATCTTCAAATTAACTCTTGATCATCTTCAAATGAAATTGAAAGGCCCAAAAAAATAGGGTATTACAGCTGCCCCTCTTTTCTTGTTGTTGTGAACACAAGAACATGGCAAAGATAAAAAAATAACCTAATTTTGTCTGATCGCAACATCTTTTCCTTTCTTTAGTGTTCTTCTTGACTTTCACTTCCATCTCACTTGTACAAACCCTTTTAATCGTTTGTTCCACTTCTTTGTACCCGAGAATCTTCAATTTCCTTGCACATCTGATGATCCGATGGTTTGCTCCAACACTCTTCTGAGAAAGCTTAAAATGGCTCGGACGACTTATATTGTACTTGGGCGTTTTTGTCCAATTCCATCTTCTTGCTTCAAAATTTGATAAGAGATCTGCTCCACTCCTCCTTCGGGGTAAGTAAGACTTGAAAATCTTCGGAATACATGTCTGCTCCATATTCTTTCAGAGATTATATGACTCGATTAATCTTCGATCAACGTATTTACTCCCTATTCTTTTCAGGGAGTATAGAATTCAATAAATCTTCAGAAAAATGGGTTTGCTCCCTATTCCTTTCAGGGAGTATAGAACTCAAGAAATCTTCTGATGTGATTCTGCTTCACTAATCTTTGGTGAAGGCTTACAAATTACCCGAAGGATTTATTCATCATGCTCGAAAGACTTACTGATGGCCCGAAGGACTTATCATCTTTCTCTAAAGGCTTACAGATGACCCGAAAGATTTAATCATCATGCTTGAAAGACTTACTGATGGCCCGAAGGGCTTATCATCTTGCTCTAAAGGCTTACAGATGACCCGACATATTTAATCATCATGCTCGAAAGACTTACTGATGGCCCGAAGGACTTATAAATTGTGAAATTTTTAAAATCGCATTCTTCGTTTTCAAAAATTCCATCTTCTTAAAACAACATTTTTTTCATTTTCAAATTCATGTGAAAACATCCTACCCGAAGGTTTTATGGATGGCCTGAAGGACTTATCATCTTGCTCAAAAGGCTTACCGATAACCCAAATGATCATGCTCGAAAGACTTATTGATGGCCCGAAGGACTTATAAATTGTGAAAATTTGAAAATCGCATTCTTCGTTTTAAAAAATTCCATCTTCTTAAAACACTATTTTTTATTTTCAAATTCATGTGAAAACATCCTACCCGAAGGTCTTATGGATGGATTCGCTTCACTACTCTTCGGTGAAGGCTTAAGATGGTGCTTCACTACTTCTCTGTGAAGGCTTAAGATGGTGCTTCACTACTCTCCGATGAAGGCTTAAGATGGTTTGCTTCATTCCTCTTTGGTGAAGGCTTAAGATTGACTTACCCCATTCTCATGTGTGCAAGTCCTTCCAATCGATCGATTCACTTCTTCATACACAAAAATCTTTTTTTTCTTCTATATCTGATGGTCTTCACTTCAAAGCAATGATTCTTCTATGGATTAGACCTCTCTGTTCTTCAGGGTATGCCTCTTTAAATGTAACTCTTTGCGTTTGAGGTTTGAAATCTTCCTTTCAATCGTCGAGATTTTAACATTTTGCATCTTCTCTTTTCGCTGGAAGATCTGTCAAAATCATGTATTTATGCATGAAACACGAATGCAACTAAATGTATCAGTGTAATGCATTTTCTTTTATGCAAATGATGTTCTCATGAATACATAAATGTCAATTTAATCTTCACTTGCCCTCAAAGTGGTGAACTCAATCTTCTTCTACTTGATCATTCTTTTCCTGGGTTTGCTTCATATACCCGTGCAACAATTCATAATTTCCAATTTGCATTTTTGGAAGAGCCCTCTGATCTTCTTCTATATTCTTGTCATCTTTATTTTCTGTCTTCATTTCAAAAAAAGTGTTTTCTCTCTCAACTTCTTGCTACAGTCAGAAATACGGCTGTGTTGCCCCATTTCCGTCCTTGGCTCAATTATGCTTTCAGAGTTGTTCTTCCAGGACTCTGTCATTGATCGATGTTCAGTTGATTTGCTTTACAAGGAAAGCTCTGCTCAAATTCACGGTCTGCCCCTGAAACTTTAGGTTGCGAGACTCATTCTCAATAACTTCTTGGTCTGAATCTTGTCATCTCAACATGATGTGGGTTCAGTCGTGCCCCAACACTACTTTATACTGGTACGGGTCTTCAAAATTCCCCATCACCTCCAATTGTAAGGCTCATTCTTCACGCCTCCTTGGTCTGAATCTTGTCATCTCATCATGACGTGGGTTCAGTTCTGCCCCAACATATCCTAACTTGAATGTTCTCATTCTGGTATCACTACACAGTAGTGTTGTCAAATAGTTTGAGCGCTTCTCTTCATACTACTTAAGAAGTGATCAATTCTTCTAATAAAATGTCTTACAAGCCGTAATATGTGCCCCTTCCAAAAATGACGAGCATCTATTTCTTTACGGGTTACCGATGACATCCCAAGAAAGTGTTCTTCATTCATTCTAATTTCTTAGACCATATGCTTCAAGATTGTGGAATGCTTCATGTTCCGGCATCGCTTATTCTTCCTGACGGGTTACTGACAACGTCATAACAAAATATCACAATTTCTTCCTTCATCCATTTTGATCTCTTGGACCGTCTGCTTCAAGATTGCGGAATGCTTCATGTTCTGGCATCACTTATTATTTTTCTCCACTAGAGGCATAATGAGCCTCACCAGATTCGAGGACCTTTCACATTTGAAACTTGTCCTGTTTGAAAATGTTTTTATCCTTTCTCTTATTTTTAAATAAAAAAAGAATTTTATAAAACATTGCCTCTTAATTCAGGCTCGTAATCAAATCAAATCAAATCATAAATATGAGTTCACAAAATATCAAAAGAATCAATAACTCTTTAATGTTTTTAGGGTTATAGCTCTTTGACAAGTGCCAAAACTAAGGGATTGGTTTCAGGTTGGCTTCATATTTTCTAAAGTTTCGACCACCAAAATTTCACTTCTTTCATGATCATTGTGAACATCGCAATATGCCCTTCTTTCTTGGCTTGGTATTTTAATCGGATGCGAACAAAATGACACAACTAGTATAATCAATTACTAGACTTTCTAGAACACTTCTATTTCATTTCTCTGAAATCTTCCATTTGTTCAAGCTTCGTAGACTCCTCTAACCAAGGCAGTGCAGAAATATCAATCTAAAAATGAAATTCCTGAGTACTAGTGTGAAATTGACTATAACAGGTGTTTCTCAACTCCCTTAGTCCATCTTTACCGCAACTCCTTATTTAGATAAACTTGATTTAATTTGCCATTGTCTGGCTAGCTGAAATCAGCTTTATTGTAATTTGCCTTTATCGGGCTAGTTGAAGGATTCATCTCATCACAAATTCTTTGACTTGACAATTACAGTGGAGCATACACCGAATTGCCAGGTACCCGATCAAGGTCATGGTTTGAATATAATCTATTCATAAAGCCAGGGATTTTGAGTTTCCTCTATAACCAATTGCCTTAGCGGAATAGCTCAGCTTTATTATTCACCCATATATATATATATATATTGTTGGGTATGCAGATTCAATTTCTTAAGCTTGTCAAGAAGAACCTGTCATAGTCTAGGTGTTGTTGAAAGTCAGAAAATCTCATCGTTAGAGTTCAATTTCCAAGCAACTGACCTAAACTAGATTCACCTACTCGACTATTCCATTCGTAAAGACCATAATCATCATCGAACTTTCATCAACAAAAGTGTGGTATATTTAGTTTTGTAACATCATACACAAAAGATGCCCCATGTTGTCCACTCCTATGCATACCTGAATACCAAGCCTAATGTTCATTTCCTTCTAAGAGGAGAAGGTTGTATCGGCCCCTTCAATATAAAGATATGGTGTTCGATTGTATCTTCTGGGGATAAGGTTAAGGTCATTGTTTTACCAGGTTTTAACTTTGTCATTTCGTCAAAGATTTATAACCCTAATTATTAAAGATCTTTTAATTCAGTTGATATTCAATGAATTTCAAGTCGTAAATTCAATTCAATGCTCACCCTTCTTAAAGTAACATGAATTCATTTAAACATCATTACAAAATACTGATGAGAAAGTCCAAAAAAACATGTTCAAACAAGATGTTGCAAATGAAAAAAAGTTTCATGATGAACAAAATGATTTTTGCGCAATCAGGATGCCCCATTATTCTTCTGATGCAGTGGTGTTTGATTCGATTAGGTGCTATATATTGTGCTCTGGTGCCCCACTCTAGCTCGTCATCCATTGTTCCACCATTTCTTGTGTCAACGTCCCATTTTCAACCAGCTTCTCTATTTCTTTCAACATCTGCCTACAATTCCCCGTAGAATGCCCCGATGCCCCCAATTGAAAATCACAAACACTATCCTGATCATAGCCATGAGCAGAAGGGTCTGGTTGTACTTTCACTGGCCTCGGTATAAGGTATTGACCTTTAACCAAATGGGGATATAAATCCGAGATAGAAGTTTGGAACACTTTCAAAGTACTTTTCGATCGTGGGACCTTTTTTGGACGACTCGAGTAACCAGCTGCCCCTTTTCTCTTACGGTTGTGGGAGCTATGGACGTGACATTCATTCACCTCATCAGCTCTTCGCTCTTCATTTTTTGAGCTTTTGGAAGTGACTTTCAAGTTTCCATTACTGATTGCATCCTCAATCGACTTTCCAGCTAGCATAAGGTCCTTGAAGTCATTCGTCGAATTTCCCAACATTAACTCAAAGAAAGGAGCCAGAAGAGAATCATGAAACATATGTGATATTTCTTCTTTTACCAAAGGAGGTTGAACTTGCGCTGCCACTCCTCTCCATCTTAGGGCATATTCTTTAAAGCTCTCAGTAGCTTTCATCCTCATCTTCTGAAGGTGATGACGTTTTGGGGCTAAGCCTTTAACGTATTACCCTAGTAACGCATCAGCTAGGTTGATCCATGTCTTGATTTTCTCTTTGTTCAAACGGTTATACCACACCACAGCTGGCCCAACAAGACTATCATGGAAGTAATGAATCAAGAGATTATCATCATCTAAGTACCCTTCCATCTTTCTGTAAAACATCTTCAGATGAATTAGGGGGAAACTAGTGCCATCATATTTTTCAAAGTTAGGCACCCTAAATTCATGTGGGATAACCAAATCAGGGACCAAACTGAGTTCTCTGGCTTCTAACTCTTTGTTAGTGGCATTAACAACCTTCATATCTTAAATGGTTTCATTCAACCACTTGAACTCGTTCTTAAACTGACCATAATTGACGAGGCTCTTCCATTGGTTTGAGTTAGATGCTCCGGGGCAAAGTATCACTCTTGATGCACTACTCTGATGAGACTGGTGTCCTTTATCAGTTATTTCCTCTCTGCCAACAGCCTTGGTTGCCAGCACCTGGATCATTTGATTCGATACGCCTTGCAGAGACCTCGATGCTTGATTCATTGTATCTTGTTGTAACCCAACCAACTGCTCTTGCAACTGATCTTGTGATTTCTCATTAGACTGCTCCATTCCTTCCAATTGTTTGTTCATTATGATGAGGAACAGTATGAATGAATGATCTTGGTACTACTGTCACATAATCTCCTATAAATTATTTCCATGTTTTCAAAATTAATGCATATATAAGATGCTTAAATAAATATATGCAATGCAAATGCTAAATGCAAATACAAAAGGTGTCATTCTAGAGTGACCATCTTAAAACAACTTTTATTGAACACAAAGGTTTCATTGCATCAAACAAACTTTTACAGATAAGGGGCAGCTTTCGCTCATAGCTTTTCTATCTCCTTCAAAAACCAATTTAACTTTCACTCATGCTCGGGGGTTGAGTTATCAATCTGCTTCAATTCTCTTGCAAAGCCAGCTAAATCAACCAATTTGTGAGCCACACTGCTTGCTTGGGTCATAGCTTCTTTCATAACGTTGTCCATTTTCTCTATCTTGAGTGCTAATTCTCGGAGCTGCAGACACTGTTGTTGATTTTTCCTTGTAAGAAAGTCATTTTGGTTATGAAACTCTCGCATAAGATCACTACAGTCATCCACCATCTTCATCAACTTCTTGTTCTTGGCTCTAGTGGCTTCTAGCTCAGCTTCATTCTCCTGTTTGTGGCGTTGATGTGAGATTTCCAAGTTAGATATGGCCAAATTCAACATCTAATTTTCGACTTGATATCTACCCAAATCATTGATAGTTGTATCGCGCCTTTTCTCTGTAATCTGTAATTCATAAGAAAACTTATCCGCTCGGCCTTCATGCACCTTGCAATTCTTTCTCCACTGTTCAACATCATTTTTCAATTTAGCGACTCCTGTTATCCACTCCTCTGAGACATTTCCTATGCCAGCAAATTTAAAGGCGTGGTTTATCCTTTGAAAATTATCCCGCATAACTTCCATCTCTCTGCTCAATCTATCATTTTCGCTCCTTAAATGACGAATCTGAGATTCATATCTTGGCAAACTATCTTTTTCTTGGATGTCCTCACTGATACCCTTACCTTTGAACACCTTTAGCTCCGACTCAACATGATAAGCTGCTACCGAAGTGTATTGTCCTTTCAATTCAAATTCTAATACTCCCTGATCCAGAAGATGTTGGACTCGTCATTTTAAGGCGGTGCAATTCTCAATGGAATGTCCTTGAACCCCATCATAATATTCATAATGAACATTTACGTCATACCATTTTGGATACGGAGGCTGCAACGTCTTCACATAATGTGGAGCTACTTCTCGGGCTTCTAATAGTGCATCATACAACTCTTTATATGATATTGGGATAGAATCAAAATGAGAACCACCTTTCGGCTTGGGTTGAACTACATTTTCAAGTTTTACTTCCCCCGACATCTGGAGTAGACTATCAAATACCACCGCGTTATGACTGCATGGCTTCTTTTCATCCTTCTGAATTTCTAAAGTTGCCACTAACTCTTTGGCATTTCCAAACAGCTTATTGATACGAACAATGATTGAGTGTGACTTCTCATACTGGCTAGAATCAACAGGCTCTAAAGTAGTCTCTTGCATATTTGACACCTTAAGGTTGCTTCTGTCGAGCTTTGTTGTAGAAGTCTCTATTCCTTTGGACAAAGCATCTATCATATCCATCATCATGTACATCTGCTCTTTTATCTCTCTTATCTCCTTTTGCTCTTCCTCAGCCACGCGATCTTCGGGTACAGATCTTTCCACTATTCTCGAAGCTTTCTTAGGATGCCATTTCTCATCTGTGTTATAGTCTTCTTGATCATGAAACCCCTTGTCCATCATGAAAACCTTCTACTATACTGACCACTCACAAATCGATACCTTTTGATTATGTCATGATCATGCAATGCAGACAATGAGAAAAACCACATAAAAAACAAGTTAGTACAAATAAGATAACAAAATGAAAAAAGGCAACAATAGTAAAATAAGTAAATCAATAGGAAAATAAAATAGCGAGTACAAATGCAAATGTAAATGCAGATGCACGAGGTGTTAATTCCAAAAGTGACCACTTATAGAACAACCGTTCACTTAGACAACAAGAATTCAATAAGTACACCATGTAATCAAAATACAACTGTGATTCTTCATCTCTTTATTTTATCGAGCCACATTCTTCATGGAATCTAACATTACACCCAAAGTTGTCGGCGTATTTTATCACCTTTGATGACGTCTGATGTCTTGAATCTTGAAATCTTCATTCTTACCTTCCATGCATAATGGTCTTCATGTCCTTGGTGAATGGTCTTCTCGTCTTTATGAACGGTCTTCTCGTCCTTGGTATGATTGTATTTATCCCTTGACTCAACATCTTGGCCTTTGCAGTTTTAAAAGAATTCTTCAATCAGCTTCAAATCTCTTCATTCATCGGGTGCCCTTTTTAATGGATCATTTAAACATATCTGGATCTCCCAGTTTTGACTACATGGTGGAGAATTTCTTGCCTCAATATGGTCAGCCTTCTTGTTAGTCAATCACTTGTGAATTAACACCCCTCGATGACATGAGGATGCAAATGCAATAAAATCAAAATAAAATAAAATAGACAGAGAACAAAAATGGGTTAGTGCACATAAGGTAAACAATAAGATAGTAGATACCGTAAACATCAAATAAAACCTACCCTCACATGCTGGCTACCCAATCATGCTTTAGTAGATCCTACCTAACATGATATCTACCCACATGCTTTGTCATTCACAAAAAATCCTAACTGCATGGTATCTAATTCACATGCTTGTTCAAAAAATATAAAACCTAACCGTATGGTTTTCTAGTTTTCATTCTTATTACAAAAATAAATACGAGGAAAATGTTAGAATACGTTTCCCCTTTATGTCTGCGGATAAATATTCGGCATAAGACGGGCAGAGTTTTGGTTTCACTAAAAGGGTCCTCGAATTGTCCTTTGCTGGTGCCCTCTTGGGCTTGCCAGACCCTCGACTCTCACCCATCATAGGCTTAAACGAGTCAAGTTCAATTCGAGAGGATACATTTCCCTATGTCCATGCGAGGAAACTCAATGTTTCGCTCGTAAACATAAGGCATGTACCCCAGAGGTTACTTGCTAAAGCCCATGCGGAGAAAAATAATTTTTCTCATGTAAGCGTAGCATTCACCCCTACCTAACGGGACAGAGCACAGTTAGAAGGCTCTAAATATCAAAAGGTTATAGCGACAGTGAGGGGAAACTCATAATCCTTTTCCTCGATCCAAGAAACACCACAAACCAAAATAAAGGTCAGAAAACTGAAACATGCAAATCACACGTTAGTATAACTATTTACTCGTTGACCAAATTACAAATTAAAATGCAAACAAGAAATTTAAAACAAACAAGAGATCAAAAACCAAATTAAAATGAACTTATAACTTTCGTTTGCAAAGACAATTAATTAGTCGACTACCGGCCTGACTCTCTAAAAAAAGTCCCTAGCGGAGTCGCCAAGCTGTCGAAACGATTTTTAACCGGGTGGGGGAGCAAGATTTTGAAAACCATATCATCTTTAATTATTGATCTCATTGATTCATTTTTAATTAAAAACAATGTGATTTTAGAAAAAACCTCTCGTTTCGAATATTTGGGAATCCTTTAAAAATAAAATGTATGGTTCGAGGAGTCGCCACCAATCTTTGATTAGGGTGTGATTGGGCACCCAAAAAACATTGTCATTTTAAATAAATATTAATTTTAATTAAAACGAAAAATTTACGGTCTACGTTACCAAAATCCAACTTCGGGAGTCGGTTACGCGTGGGGAAGGATTAGCACCCCCACAGCGCCCTAAATCGGTACCTAGTCGATTAATTAATGTCTTTGCAACGAATTTCACAAGCTCGAGTTTAATTTGATTTATGATCCCTTAAAACAACAAAAATGCAAATTTGTAACATTCAAAATCAACCAAAATAGATTTAATTAAAATTACAAAGCCATTAGAAAAATAAAGAATATTTGATTATTTACAAATATTGAGACTAGACCTTTAGGTGAGTTCTAACGATCTTTTCTCAATGAATTTAAATAATCGAATATTTCTTTTTCTTTTATTCACAAATTTTAAAGTGAATAATCAATTTTTTAGTCACAATGATGGGATAGACTTGTAATTTAAAACCGTTGAGAACAACTTTCCTGTAAGTTAAGAAAAGTTATTCCGACAGTTTTAAATTAAAAGGTATTACCCTTAATCCGATTATGTGATCAAGTTGATTCATACATATGAGATTAACATGAAACAATTAATTAAACACAATGATCATTTAAAAACATATACAAAATTATTCTGCAATATGATATTTCAGTAAAAATTATATACATATTTTATAATTAAAAATATATACTCTATACATAGTTATATTTAATGAACAAAAGTGACCTGAACACAACAAACAAAACATAACATAACAAATTATAAATTTCAGAAAAATAATTATATTTATTAAAACGAGGACTAAATACTATTAAATAAAAATTTAATATCCTAATTATAAATAAAATACAAATTAAGGTAGAAATACTAGTATTATACCATATTGAATACTAAGAACTGAAATGAAACTATTCTTATTTAAAGGGACTAAAAACAGAATAAATCCAAACAAACTCAGGACTAAAATGCAACATGCAAAAATACAGAAACAAAATTATAAACAATACAAACTTCGACCTAGGGACTAAAATGCACAAGAAGTGGAATTATAGGTTAAGTGCAAAAGCATGCGTAAACTTAAGAAACATGAGCTTAGGGACCAAAATAAAACTAGCGAGAAATATAGAGGCAAAATTAGAACCGCAAAAATAATGATTTAGGATCGAAATAAATTAACAAGAAAACTAGAATGGCCAATACAGAAAATAATCCACGCGGGAAACGGGGACCCTAGACCCCTAAACGACGACATTTTACCCAAACCTTAAAATAAAACTAAAACCCTAGTTATCACTTCACTACTCAGCCATCCCAACCGCATTCTCCTTCTTCTTCAGTCTCAATCTCTCTTCAACAACCTCCCTCCCACTCTCTCTTCAAACGACGCTGCCAAGAGACTCCACCAGTGAAGACACAAACGACAGATAAACTCACTACTCCCTCGATCTCATAGCGTCGCTATCTCCTCTACCCTCTCATCCTCAAACTATTCTCGACAGCCCCCTTCAAAACCCACCAAAACCAAAGCTAGCCACCGAGGCCTCCACTCTCTCAACGGTTTCGACGAGAAACCAAACAAAACTCCGATGAACAACTCAAACCTCACAAACTATTTCCTAAAACACCAAAACCTAAAAATAATCTAACCCTAACCCTAAATTAACCCAAATCTCCTATTTAAATCTAAAACCCTCGATTTGGGGCTAAAATTCTCAATTAAAAAAACCCTTAAAAACTAATGTTTTGGCCACCCAACATGACAATCTGGTGACCTACCCCAACCCTCAAACTCAACATAACCCTCGGCTCACTTGCTCGACTCCCCCCGACCTCAAAGGTTTCACCGCCGACGAAGAGACCACTAACGAAGGTAAACGTTTTGCTCTCTGTCTCGTCTTTATTTACTTCGTTTTGGTTTTTTGAATAGGGAAATTAGGAATAAGAAAAATGATGAATTGTTTCCTATCTATGCTTGGTTATTTTTGTACAATGCTTTGAAAACAGAAAAAAAATAATGAGGACACTACTGTTAGTATGAGTAAAGAAAAAACCTTGAAAAGAATATAATTAGATGCTAGAAAAAAACCTCTATCTCTATTGCTTTTGAATGGAAGAATGAAATATCTCCTCGTTTACAATTTGTTTTCCCCCTAATTCGATTACAATTGTAGCTCCTCTCTCGTTTGTTACTGATTTCCCCCCCGGGTGCTGATTCTTTTGCTTGCCTAGCGTTGGTGAACCCCTTGCTGTGTGTTCTGCTTTTTATAATCGTTGGTCCTCCTTGTCCTGTTTTTTTTTTCGTTTGCTTCGTCCTCCCCCCCCCCCCGTTTTTGATGGGTGATCCCCCCTTCTCTATGCTCGTGCTCCTCTTTTTGAACGAGAACCCCTTTGTTAATTTCTTTCTTTTGTTTTTTCGATGGTGCCAATATGGGTCTTCCCTTGGAATCATACTTGCAGGGTACGGGAAGCAGTGGGGAACCGAGCTGTTGCAGTTAGAGGCATGGGCACGGGCGATAGCCCCGTGAGAGTTGTTGGTGGCCGACAGATTCTTCACGTGGGATGCTCGGATGCAGTGCTTCACATGGGCGCACGAGCGACTGACTTGAACCGGGTCAAGTTGCTGGGTCGGATCGGGCCTTGTAACCGGGTTAAATTTTGCTATATAGGCTTGGGTCTTGAATTGCCGTTGGGCTCTGGATTGGGGTCCAATTTTGGGTCTTTGCACTTGTAATTAATTTGGGTCTAATTTGTAATTGGACTTTAGACACTTAAATTTATATTTGGGATTGAATTTCAATTTTGTGTCTCGAATTCTAACATGTACGATTTCAATCCAATTAAACACCTAAAGTTCCTCAATTTTAGCTTTCATTCATCACTCATCAATATCCCCACTTCATTCGAACTAATTCTTCATCGAGCATAAATATCTTCAAATTAACTCTTGATCATCTTCAAATGAAATTAAAAGACCAGGACAAAATTAGAGTATTACGTATATATAATATAAATGTATATATAATATAAATTTGTATCAAATCCAGCATTTGTTTCATTTTCCTATATCTGCTCCGATCTCATCGCCCTCTCCTTCTCTTGGACTCTTTGCGGATTGAATCATTTGCTTGTGAAGGGTTAGGGTTTTTGAAGAGATGGGGCAACAGTCTTTGATCTACAGCTTCGTGGCACGCGGAACTGTGATCCTCGCCGAGTACACTGAGTTCACCGGTAATTTCACCACCATCGCAGCTCAATGTCTCCAGAAACTACCGGCGTCTGACAACAAGTTCACCTATAACTGCGATGGCCATACCTTCAATTACCTCGTTGAAAATGGATTCAGTAAGAGCTTTTTTTTGTTTGCCTGCGGTTTTCCGAACTCGATCTTTTGTTTTTTTTTAAGTTGGTGACCTTTTTTTGAAACCTGATTATTCGCTTAATGATTCGAATGTGTAAATCGGCTTGTGATTCGTTTTGTTGTTTAATTTTTTATTTGGCTTTTATGTATGTGTTGATTATTATTGCCATGTGTTGGATCTGAGATTAGTTTTGATTTGCTTGGTGTTTTTGTATGGATTCGTTGTTTTCATATCTTAGTTTTGTACAATGTTTTGTTTGGTCAAAGCGGAGGGGAAGAAATCTAATTTGAACATTTTTATTGTGTTTAAATGATGCTTTGGATTCCATTTCTACATTTTTTTTTTACTTTGATCCTTGATATTTAACTCATTCTATATCTTCATATCTTTATGTAACTGTTGTTTTGTTTATCCGTTTATCCGTTTATCATCAATTAAAAGAAGCAAAGACATGTTTTGTTTGGATGTATAATTAAGAATCTAAATAGGTGTGTTAATGACAGACTTATATTCTTCTTTGGATGTCTTCCATTTCCTTTTTTAGATAAGCAAATTGATGTAATATCCAGTGAGATTGTAACATCGTTTAATGGTTCGCATAATTTACGATCTGCAAGATTTGGGACTGATTTATGTGCCTTCCCCTAGCTAGTTGCATTTCCTATTGAACTCTGGCCGTCCTCTGTTAACGTATTTGTGGATGCATGTGCTCTGCATTTGGGTTTGGGTTCTATGCTGGTTGTACCAAATGAATGCTTACTATATAGATAGTAAAGAACATTGCTAGGAAGCAAAATCCGTACTAAACAAGGAAATAAGAAAACTAGAAATCCTAGTTACACATTTTTAGTTAGCTTATACTGTTATGACCAGCCTTTCAATCAAAGAATCTTACCTTCTAATCATTCCCATCGATGGGGCAAATCCATGTAACTCTCATTTATACAGTTCAGCAGGCTGTTGTCTTTTAGCTGCTATTTGGGTGCTAGAGTGTTCATATTGATAATATTGAAGCTGTATGTCATATGCATCATGGTGCCTTCATGGAGAGTAAGGGAGAGATTCCTTTTTCCAAACTTAATGGTTTTAGTCATAGATCTACTTGCTGACTTCTGGTATGATTTTGGTGCTACAGCCTACTGTGTAGTTGCTGTTGAATCTGTTGGCAGGCAAGTTCCAATTGCAGTTCTGGAAAGAGTGAAGGAAGACTTCAACAAGAGATATGGAGGAGGGAAGGCAGCAACTGCTCCGGCCAAAAGCCTGAATAAAGAGTTTGGGTATCTAGCTCTCTATTTTTCTTCTCAGATTTCTTTTTTGACTTCTTGGAAATATGCTTATATTTTTATACATGATAGGTCCAAATTGAAGGAGCATATGCAGTACTGTGTGGACCATCCTGAAGAGATCAGCAAACTTGCTAAAGTGAAAGCTCAAGTTTCTGAAGTCAAGGGTGTCATGATGGAAAACATCGAGAAGGTAATAAATTGCTGCTAAACCCATCACTGTTCTAGGTGTAGTTTGAGGGTTAAGACATGGCAAGATGTATAACCAGCTTTTCCAACTTTCGAGGCATGGCGTACAAAACAGAATGAAAGTTCGGATATAATGCTTGTAGCATGTTGTTTTCTTTCATTAATAACACTTTTCTTTGACCAGGTCCTCGATCGTGGTGAGAAGATTGAGTTGCTGGTGGATAAAACTGAGAACCTTCACTCACAGGTTAGTCCCATTCCAACTGTATCTTATTTTGATACACCATATAATACATTTAACGCAAATGAACTTAAAACTGAATTACAGGCCCAAGATTTTAGGCAGCAGGGAACAAAAATGAGAAGAAAGATGTGGCTTCAGAATATGAAGATAAAATTGATCGTTTTGGGTATCCTCATTGCCTTGATTCTTATCATTGTGCTGTCAGTCTGCCATGGCTTCCATTGTTAAATCTGTCTTGGATTTCCTTTGTTCCGCACTTTGCCACCTTGCCGACTAGATTGTCTTGATAAATTGGTTTGCTTTGCTATGTTGTTTTTGGCCACGTGTTTTCTGTTTGCTTGCCATTTGTATATTGGTTGATTGTGTATAGGTTATAGTTCAAACTTCTTACGATAGATAAGCATATCCATTAATCATTTCTTCTCTGATGTTGTAATGGAGAAATGTTTGAATGTCTGCATATCCTATTTTTCCTTTCTTTTCTATTTTCTTTGAAATGTTATCGACTCTGTTGCTTCGGTTCTTCATTTCTTGCTTAAGTACACATAAAGTTCGATACGCATGATCAATTCTGTGTTCGATACATATCTGTATCCGAAGCTTACATTTTAGGCCCAGTAACCTAGTTACCTAGGGGTCATATTTTGAGGATCTTTCATGGCAGGAAAAGGGTTTGTATTTTATGATAAAATCTGGTGGCGAACGAGACACTTTTGGACTAACCTGTATATTAAGCATGGTTTGGTGAATTGCTTGCTTGCCATGCAAACGAATCAAATTCTATTAGTATTTAGCTTGTTTCAAACTAACTAGTCTTTCTTAATATAAGGTTAAGGAAAGGTACTATCGGAAATGTAATTATTTTTTAATATTTCCGGTAAAGCGCTACATAAAACATTTTTTGTTGTACTGGAAATGTTGATTTCACTAGCTAATTTCCGGTAGAAAAAAATAATATTTTAAGTAGTATCCAATATTAACATTTCCGGTTGAAAAAAATAATATTTAGGTAGCGTCCAATATTAACATTCCGGTAGAACAAATAGTGTTTTAGGTAATGCTTTATCGGAAATGTTAAAAAAATAATAACATTTCCGTTAATGTCTTTTTCTTAACCGTATACTAGGTTGTCGCACCTGAGACTTCCCCTAATTAGTCGGTAAGTTATATTATTATATGTTTGGAAAAAAAATAAAATTTAGGTTAAACTATGATTGAAATGGATTATTATATTTTACTTTGGAACTACTAAAATAACTTTCCAAAACTATTAAATTAATTTACAAATTATTTTAATTCCTTCGTATATGAAAAAATATGGTTATTTAAATCTAATATAAAAATGTTTTATTTTTATACTACACAAATAACTTATTTTTATAATATAAAGATATCTATTTTTTTATAATTTAAAATTAAAATATTAGCGATGATATAATAATATAATATTATTTATAAATATATTTAGAATAATATTTATTCAAACTTAAATAGTATATTATTATTACTTTTAAGTTTAATAAAAATAATATATTTATAATTAAGCTTTAAGTATCTAATTTAAAATTTTAATAGATAATAAAATTTATAATTAATTTTTTTGTTTTCTAATCAAATAGATCGTACCATAAACTTTTTAGTTCGAGTCAATAAAAAAATATCACAAACTCTAATATATTTTATAGATCGAGTTTGAATTAAATTATAATCCGTATATAATAATTGAATTTGAATGAAACTGATAAGATTTAAAGAAAAACATATTTTACAAAAACATATCAATAATTCTATATATACTTAATTTGATTTATATCCAACTCAACTTGAATTGACTTGAAGATCAAACCGAAAATAATTGATCCGACTCGAAAATTAACTGATCTGATATTTACCCGAAACGACCCGACTTACTATAGACCCAAATAAAATTGAAACTTGAAATGACCCAACCCGACTTACTATAGACTCGAATAAAATCGAAACCCGAAATGATCCGACCTGACCTAAACTTAATCTGAATTAAATATTAACCAAAATGATTAGAAATGAAACTGATCTGAATGATTCGTTTGCCACCTCTAAATTGATATCATAGTACATAATAAGGTGAGCTAGGTATTTATATTCTGGACCAGATACCAGTAATAAACAATATTATCCATTATGTATCCACACCTATGTCTCTAATATTTGGTGTTATATATCACATTAATTCTTTTTAATGTTTCTTTAAAAAAAACTCATTTAATTTACATTTGACTAGAAGGATTATACAAATTTATGAGATGAACAAATTTAATGATGTTAAATTTTATTGATCAGTTTCTTTTACTTTATAAGATTTTACGGGTGGATGAAATATTTCCATAAACTAAATTTTATGTATGATTTTAAAAAATTAAAAGTTTAGGTACAAAAATAAAAAAAAATTAAAAATTTAATTACTAAACACATAATTTACTCTTAAAAAACGACTCCATAACAACAACAACAAAATGAAATGATAAAACCCTAAACCCTAAAAAGGATTAAGAAACTGCTTCTAGAGCCTTCTTCTCCCCAATCTCTGTTCCGGCTTCCTCTTTATTAAAACACAGAGCCTGAAACCCACACATTGCCTATTGTCACCCCCAAAGCTTCCACTTTTAACATTCTTTTGTCGTCCCAAACCAATCATGTATCGTTTTGCTTCAAGCCTGGCTTCCAAAGCTAGGTACTTTTCCATCCCAATTCCTTCATTTCTCACTGTTTTTGTTCCTTTGAAATGATCTATCTTACACTCTCTCTGTTTTTCATTCTTTGGTTTCAGGATTGCTAGGAACACTTCACATCAGGTAGCTAATTTACCATTAGTTCCGATCTTTTTATTGTTATTGTTATTGTTATTGTTAGTTTTTAGGTTGATTTGAGTTTTTTTTTACTGATTTCCACTTTGGGTGTGTTTTAGATTGGTAGTAGATTGAGTTGGAATAGGAACTATGCAGCAAAAGATATTAGATTTGGGATTAAAGCTCGAGCTTCGATGCTTAAAGGTGTCGAAGAGCTTGCTGATGCTGTTAGAGTAACCATGGGTCTTAAGGTAAATCCAATATTCACCATCTTCGTTTCGTATTAGCTCCAATGGTGATCATTGATTGAAATCGGTTTGTTCCTTCCTCGTCATTATTGAACGGAAAAATGATGCAATGTATTTATTGATAGGGGCGTAATGTGGTTATTGAACAAAGCTATGGTGCCCCCAAAGTGACTAAAGATGGTTTAACTGTTGCAAAGAGCATTGAATTCAAAGACAAAGTCAAGAACGTTGGTGCCAGTCTTGTGAAACAAGTTGCGAATGCCACCAACGATGTAGCTGGTGATGTTAAGGCACAAGCGTGTTTTCGAATCAAATGGTTTCGTTTTGAATCTTCAAAATTAGATTTTTTTAAGGTTATTGGTCTTGACATCTATTGTAGATGCATCCTTTTTGCATGTACTATATCCTTCGTTCTAAACATCTGCTTTCAACTGCATTGTTTATATATGGGGATCTGAGTCATGAAATTCTTGACATTTTTGCAGGGACCACCTGTGAGACAGTGCTTACACGAGCAATATTTACAGAAGGATGCAAGTCGGTGGCTGCAGGAATGAATGCGATGGACCTGAGGCGTGGCATAACAGTGGCAGTTGACACTGTTGTGACAAACTTGAAAAGTCGGGCACGGATGATTAGCACATCTGAAGAGATAGCTCAGGTTGTTTTTCCTATTGAATGATTTTCTATCAAAAGCTTATTGCAGTCAGAACAATGCAGTACTTTTGGATCAAAACCGAAGTGGTGGTAAACTTTAATCTACTAAGGCTTCAAGTTAAATACTTCTTAATAGGTTGGAACAATATCAGCTAATGGAGAGAGGGAAATTGGCGAGTTAATTGCAAAGGCCATGGAGAAGGTTGGCAAAGAAGGGGTGATAACAATTCAGGTATCAGTACCTTCATATCATATTGGCTTTTAAAGTTAAAGTGTTGGTTTCTCTTGCTTGCAATAAATCAAAATTTTTGAACTGTTTTATACCTGATATGATGACTTACTTTGGGTTAAACCTTTTCAGGATGGAAAAACTCTGTTTAACGAATTGGAAGTTGTCGAGGGCATGAAGCTGGACAGGGGCTACATATCTCCATATTTCATCACCAATACGAAAAACCAAAAATGTGTAAGTAACTCATTTCTCCTTTGACAGAACTGGAGAATCTCTTGAGTCCCCAGTTTTGATCAAGTTATGATGCTGCTTATTCAATTCATTGTGTTATGGCAGGAATTAGATGATCCTCTTATCCTAATTCACGAGAAGAGAATATCGAGCTTGAATGCTGTTGTAAAAGTACTAGAGTTAGCTTTAAAGGTAAACAAATTTTTAACAAATCATGCATACATCCTTTTGATTAATCATCATTCATCTAAATGTTTTTCTCATTGAGACTGTATTGAAATTAGATTTCCTTCATAACATTAATATCTTCTATGCTATATTTGTTCAGAGGCAAAGGTCGTTGCTGATCGTAGCTGAAGATGTAGAGAGTGAAGCACTTGCTACACTCATTCTTAACAAGCTTCGTGCTGGAATCAAGGTTTGATTTTCAGTCAGATATGATTTCCTTTGTTAATTCTCCTCTTTTTTAGGAATGCTTGTGAATATATATATGTATTAATTATGGGGCAGGTCTGTGCCATCAAAGCCCCCGGTTTTGGAGAAAACAGGAAGGCTAGTTTGCATGATCTTGCTGTCCTCACAGGAGGAGAGGTAGGGCGATTTTGTTTTTCTTCTATATAATAGTATCTTGTTCATGGTGTATGGTTCTTCTGACGTGAATTTTCATAACCTCATGGTGATGTTATCTGTTACTTATCGGGTGTAGGTTATAACCGAAGAACTTGGCATGAACCTTGAAAAGGTGGATCTGGACATGCTTGGAACTTGCAAAAAGGTATGATATCTATAGTCTGGACGCTAAAGTCTTTGCCCAATGTGATATTCCATCATTTTTTTTGTATGTAGACGAACATCTTTTTTGATGCATGATAGTTTTCATTTGGCTGCTAAAGGTGACGGTCTCGAAGGATGACACCGTTATTCTTGACGGGAATGGTGACAAGAAATCTATTGAAGAAAGATGTGAACAGGTTTTGTTCTTTTACAAACAGTTGTTTATATCTTTTGATTCTTGAGCTCTACATGATTTCGTTAACAGTTCATATTATATAACATGTCTTTCGCGATAACAGATTAGGTCAGCAATTGAATTGAGCACCTCTGACTATGATAAAGATAAGCTGCAAGAGAGACTGGCAAAGCTTTCTGGTGGTGTGGCTGTCTTGAAGGTATGGTACCTTATTAGTTAGTTTTTGATATTTTGAACTTGTCTACTTTGAAATGTAATGGCTGTTCGGTTCCTATTTGCTGCTCTGCTTAAATGGAGTTGATGAAACTCATAACTTGTCGGACATTGCCAGATTGGAGGAGCTAGCGAAGCTGAAGTTGGCGAGAAGAAGGATAGAGTTACAGATGCATTAAATGCTACAAAGGCAGCTGTAGAAGAGGGTATTGTGCCAGGTAATTAACTTTTGAAGTCAATGGTTTTTTCATGAAGTTTCAGTTAAACTTGGAATATCATGGAAACATTACTAAAGGAATTGTATCATTTAGGTGGTGGTGTCGCTCTTTTGTATGCATCGAAAGAGTTGGACAAGCTACCTACAGCCAACTTTGACCAGAAGATAGGTGTTCAAATTATCCAGAATGCTCTAAAGGTTTGTTGTGAACCTTTTCTCCATGTCGGATGGATCGAATGCTGAGAATTCTATTCTCGTTATAGTGTTGACTATAAGGTTTCAAAATGCTTGTGATTTTGATGTGTGAGGTTTCTGCCCCCTTATACATGAATTTTCTGTTGCAGACACCTGTGCACACAATTGCTTCAAATGCCGGAGTCGAGGGAGCCGTTATTGTCGGTAAGCTGTTGGAGCAGGATAACCCTGATCTCGGGTATGATGCAGCCAAAGGTATGTGAATCTCTTACGAGTTACCTTCATCGTATTTATTTACGCTCCAAAAAACTAGCCTAGCTTATACATATATCTTTGCTGCATAACCAGGTGAATATGTCGATATGGTGAAGGCGGGTTTCATTGATCCATTGAAAGTAATAAGAACTGCTTTGGTCGATGCTGCAAGGTAAGCCGTCGTATAACTGTTTTCTCGGATCACATTATCGGTTGGGATTCCTGAAAGTAAGTAGCTGAGTATGTTTCCTTTGTGGTGCAGTGTGTCCTCATTGATGACAACAACCGAAGCCGTTGTAGTCGAACTTCCCAAGGACGAGAAGGAAGTTCCGGCAATGCCCAGCGGTATGGGAGGCATGGATTATTGAGGTTATTCCTCCTAACAATACACTAAGGGCATTTCCCTGGTTTCAAGTTTTTGTTTTTAGAGTTAGAGTTGAGCGAGATGATCATTCTCTACAAATTATTGGTACTGCCATATTGATATGTAACGATGTCCAAGTGTCTTGGTGTACCTTTCATCATATTTATAAATAAATTTTTTTTAGTTTTTTTAATAAAATATATACATGCGAATTATTTAAGTGTAAAATATTTATAAAGCAACAAAATGTAACATCGTCGACCCCCGAATAGACCACCATCAACGACACGGAAGAAGACGTCGTGAAGCTGTAAAAAAAGGAGAGACGAACAAGTAACAGAAATACGTTTATTGCTATTTCTTTGGGGGCAATTTCCTGAATAATATGCAAAATATTTGTTTGGTTGCTTAGAAAATGATAGAAATTCAAAGCTTCAAGCTGAAGACGATTTGGATGGTGATCAGAAAATTAATGTAAAAACGTTAAAAAGGGCTGAAAAAGAAGCAACTTGAACGAATAGCCGAGGAAGATTCATTGATATTTATGTTCTTCAAGACTGCCAGACAGGGAATTTACACTCAAAAGGAAAAGGTTTCTAAATTTCAACCTTTTTTTCATGCATTATTTATTTATTTATTTATTTATCATTTGAATTAATATTTTCCATGTCCATCAAAGAGATCTTCTTCCATTGTTCTTGGTCTTCTCTTATGGCATACTAAGATGATAATTACATACGCAATATACAGATTAGAAGCAACTGATTACAACTATTTAATTGCTTGAAAATGGCAGAGATGAGCGTGTCTATTTCAGCAGTTGAACTTGAATCTACTGTGATACATATAAGTTCAAGCAACTCTCAGCAACTAAAGGTATCGTCAGTGGATCCGAGGAATATAGACTGTTTCGAAGCGAGGAACGAGTCACTCCGAGCCAGATACGTTTACGGCATAATCTTCTTCGTTGCCAACCTAACCGCTTGGTTCATTCGAGATTATGGCCACAGTGTTTTCCCTCCACTCTACTGTGAGTCAAGTCTGTGATTCCTTGAGTGTATTATCAAAAATAAAATTATGTTTCCATTGATTTTGAGCATATATCCTGTGGTACATTCCTGTTGTTGAAGTAATGCTCATCTGAACCTGCGTGGGAGATGTTGGATTACATGTTCTGTTTTCTTTTCTTCCGTATTTTACGTACGAAAAATATTATCTTCACAGATAAAGAAGCTTGTGGAATCACCGGACACGATTGCTTTCACACATTCGGAGTTCTTCGAGTGAGTTTCGGATGTTTTGTATCTTCCCATTAACAGTGTATGTATGTGTTGACATGTACTTATATTCATGTTTACTTCCCAACTTCGAAAATCGTGTTCCTTGACATAAACTCCAGATGTTTTTCCTTCTCATGTTTCTAACCACATTCACTGCAAGAAAATTATATGAAGCTTGCAGTAAATGGCACTCAGGATGGTGGGGGATGAAGCTCGTCCTGTTGCTTGTATCCATGGTTGTACCATTCTTCCTCCCTCCAGATTTCATCCACGTATACGGTATGTTTGCTTCGAATCCCGATTGTAAGAACTCGAAACTTTAATCATGTTAGTATGGATGTATGCACCAGTGCTCTACTTGTACTTTAGGATCATGAGTGGAGCTATACATCTTCTAATTCTAGAAACTACAGAGAAGACGTTTCTCCTTTTCATCATACCCCAAATTAAGGACCTCATTTCCTCTTTCTTGCAGGAGAAGTTGCTCGTGTCGGTGCAGGGTATTCTTTATACGTTATCACTACGGATTTTTCCACATGATATTTTCATTGGGGGCCATGTACTTTGCAATGTTGTTCATCAGTTGGAACCTGGAAGACTCGGCAAACGAGTAACGATTTTAAGTTTTATATGTTTTCTGGATCGTCAAATGAATGAAAATAAATAGTTTAGATTTATATTATGAAATGAAGAGATTTTCATCGGAAAAAAAAATAGAATATACTCAAATTTAAAAACTTCAGTTTTAGTCATTAAATTCATATCTCTCAATATTTTAAAAATTAATCATCCTAATATAAAATCTTGCGTCGATCCATATATGATTTTACGGTCACACGCAGGTGGAGCATTGATGTTGGGTGGGCAAGTGCATGTGTTAAATTCATCAACGAGTGGTTGGCGGCTACGATATACGGTAAGTATTTATATATATGCGATTTTTGTATTGACAATTTTGATTAAGAGATTTGTTATTAATTTTTTACGTCAGCACAGTGTATATCAGAGACCAAAACTAATTTCCAAGTGTGATTAGATAAGATAGATTCAAGTTCATCATTAATAGCATTTCTCAAAATCTAGCATAAGTAGAATTAATAGCTTATTCATGCATTTTTGGATCATAATCTATTAGAAAGGTCTGAGCCATAGAATCATTAATCGAGTCTAAGTCATCAAATTTAACAATAAAAGAAGTGAGAAAGTTTAGACCAAAACTAGTTGTAGTTTTTTGTCTTTTACTCCTCTTAAGTTCACTATCAAAATCAATATCTCTAGCATGTTTATTTAAAGCGGAAGGAGCAAAATTATCATGCATTGAAATAGATTTCTTTAAAGAAAAAATGTTTTTAAAAAATACAACATTTCGAGATTCACAAATTGAATAATCATACAATGAAATAAATCGATAATCCACACTATTTAAAGCATAACCAATGAAAACATCATCAAAACTTTTAGAACCAATAGAACAAAAAAAAAAATTAACGAGCACAAGTCGAGCAACAAATTTTTTTTAACGAGCACGAGTCGAACAAAATTTTAACGAACTTAACGAGCAACGAGTTGAGTCGAGTAACAAAATTTTTTAACGAGCACGAGTCGAGCATTACACAACTCGCGTTCAACTTGCTTGATAAGCACCCCTGATTACACATAATTAATCACTTTAGTTTGTGTTATACTTTACGATAACATTATACATTATATACATGTACCCATAATTATAGATTTTAATCAATCCTTTAAATATAGAATTGATTTAAAATTTATAGTCAGAATATAATTTTATTTAAATGTATAGAATATAAAAAAAAATAAATCATTGAATTCGTTCTAATAAATACGTTGAGAAATTTTAAGAAAAAGGAACTCATAATGGTACACATGTAATGAGTGCTTAAAGAAGCATTGTTTCCCAGATGGGTAAGGACAAAATGGTTATCAAGTTTTTGAAACATGTCAATTTGGTGGTCGTCGTTGGTTCTTGTAAAAATAAATTATAAAATTTTATAGAGATGGGATAAAACGTTACGTCTTTCGATGTTTAAGATTTAAATTATAACGTTTTGATAAAATAAATTAAATCAAAAAGATTATTTTTATAATGAATATTTATAGTATTTAATTTAAATTAATCAATTAATAAATTAAATATGAATAATTATATAAAAAATCTTTCATAACTATTTTTTAAAAAGTTATTCTATTATGCTTTGGATTTATCTAAATATTCCAATAAAGTAAAAGCAGAAAAAGGGACAACTTGTACTACTCATAAACATAAAAATTAAATGAAAGGTACTTAGTTGTTAATTTAATCGAAATATATCTTACAATATACATTGTTACGTGTCATTAGCATGGTGGGAGTTATCGAAATATGAAAAAATTGCCACAAAAGTCGACATCTGTTGACCTTTCAATCAACCGCTAACCTTAAAAAAACCATTTTAAACTATAAATGTAATATTATTTTTCTAAATAATCTGACACAAATATGAGATAATATCCATCATTTTGAAAATCGGACCGGATCTGACACAAATATGAGATAATATCCATCATTTTGTTATTTCCCTATTTTTTATTTCTATAAACCTTAAATAAAAATAAATTTACTTTGGGTAAACTATAAAATTATCATTGAACTTTCTTATTTCTCCTATTTTATTCACTAAAATGTATAAATATTCAATTTAATCATTAAATTTTTGAATTACTCATGTGTTGATCATTTTACGTTAAATAGTTAACGATGTTATGACATGATATATTGCATCAAAATGATATCATTTTGAAAAAGTAAATGTATAAAAATGATGTCATTTTAAATTCATATAAAACTCATTTTTTTATCATTTTCCATTTGTCATGTTTTCTTATTTTTTTCTCTCATTTTCTTTTTTTTATGCCCAAATTTTGGTAACCGTATCAGCCATTATTAACCATCACCAGGGATGGTTAATGCAGAGGCGGACCCAGGACAAAAATTCAGGAGTTACACAAAAAAAAACTCTTATAATATTAATTTTTTCCTATAATAAAGAGCAACAGTTACACACAATATTAGAGGTGTCACTTGTATTAATTAAAAAAAATAGAAACAATTAACACTAAGTAGACAATTTTGAGGGGTTGCCTGGGATACCCAGGGCAACTATAAGGTCCGCCCTTGGGTCAATGAATCTCTATTTTTTTATGAAACTCATTTCGTCTCTCAAACATAAATTCAATGTTCATTTAATAAAAAAACACTCTAGATTATATAATTTCAACGTTAAATGCTTTGATTTCTTCTTGTGTAATCCTTATTGTTAATTGTTGGATCATACTCATTTTAAAGTACGTACTTTTTAGTTGTAACTTATGTTCTGTCACCGTTACAATCGTGTCCAATAAACCATTAATTTAGTAATGCCGTTGCTCTTTTTGATTTAGAAAGAACGTAAGTGATTGTGCTGACATTTTTTGTGAGTTCATTTCAAAACTCACATCTTGCCTTTTCATCTTCCTTAATTTTAAGATACCCATAAGGCCACTAGTGATCGAAACAGAAACAATTTAAAATTTAATAATTAAATTAAAATTTTAAAAATTAGTGACCAAAATAGGAGTAGAATGAAAGTCAATTGATTAAATTTGTAATTTGCCCTTTAACTTTTCTTCTCACTATCAGTTTCAATGACTCGTGTGGTGTTTGTAGGGCTTGTGAAATTCCACGTATTGGTAGAAACACGTGTCGGAATTAGGGGTCCGGTAGCCCACGTGGATGAATCCGACCATTGTTTTTATTTCCACTCCAACTTGTTTGTGTGCTCTTTCCTCCTGTTTCTCTTGTTTTAAGGAACATTGGATTTCCTCCCTTTTGTTTCTCCTAAATTTTAGGGACATTGGATTTAGACGGCGCTACATCTCTTTATAACTTGAGAGGTTCTGCTCCGAGATTGCTTAAAATAATATTAAAAAACGATATGATTTATAAAAATATTACAGGTTAAATGTGTTACAGCGTAAGAAAATGAGTTATAAAATGTCATGAATATTATTAATATTTTCTGTTGTGCCTAAAATATTATTAAAGTTAAAGCTGATAGAGTATTGAATTTTCTCATAATAAAAAAATAAGTTAAAAGCTGAAAATGTTATGTATATATATAAGTACAGTTGCACCCAATAATATCATGGTTCACAAATAAATATATTGCGATCTGTAATGTTAATATTTTTATTAATAAAAAAAGGTTATGTCCAAGAATGTCATGGTTCATTAAAAAAGTATGTTGCAATATGAAATTTTAATATTTTTTAATAATAAAATGAGTTGCGCCTAAAATGTTATCAGAGTTTAAGCTGATGGAGCTTTGAATTTTCCCACGATAAAAGAATAAATTAAAAGCTGAAATGTTATTAATATATATAAGAAATACAGTTACGTTCAATAATGTTATAATTAACTAATAAATAGGTTATGATCTGTAATATTAATATTTTTATTAATAAAACATGTTACGTTCAAGAATGTTATGATTCACTAAGAAAGTAGGTTGCGATATGTAATGTTAATATTTTTTTTAATAAAATAGGTTGCGCCCAAGAATGTCATAGGTCACTAAGAAATATGTTGCGATATGTTATGTTAATATTTTTATTAATAAATAGGTTGCACAAAAAAATAGTTTAAAAATTTAAATATCGATACTTATACGGTAATGATTGATACTTTTAAAAATTGAAAATATTGATAAAAAGATCAAAATTTAAAATATCGATACTTATGTGATGATGATAGAGACTTTTAGATATTGAACAAGTTGATAAATATGATTGATAGTTAAAATATCGATACATATGTTATGAGGTTCGATACTTTTTTTATATTGATACTTATGCTCTTGTATTTGTGGAAAAGTTCAATACTTTGCAGCTTTCTCATTTTTTATTTTTTTAATTCGAAAGTTTCGATTTTTGTGAAGAAGTATTGATATTGTTTACACTCGTTTTGTCCGGGTTGAAACTGTTAATTATTATTAATATTATTTTTTTTATTTCTTTCTTTTACAGGCCCATTACAATATGCTCAAATCGGGCCCAATTACAACTCAAGACTAACTAACCCAAACCCTAGCCCAAACCCTAGCCCAATAAAACCATTAGGATTTGAAACCCTTGGGTTTCCAGCCACCGTCGCCAGCAAGGGAAAACTCTCGCCGCCGCCACTGTTTCGGTCACCCACTCCAGTCATCCAATAGTTGTCATCCTTAACTACTCATCATCATCATCTTGCATCAACAGTGAGAAAAGATCAGTCAAACAAAATAAAAATAACTAAATCTAATCATCAAATCTAGACCTAACCCCGAAAAATAAGGAATCATTAAAAACCTAGATTTTCCTTCATCCAGCAAGCAAAAGACCCAGATTTAAAAGGAGAGGAGTTTCAGTTCGAGGGAGGGGAAGTTGGAAGAAAGAAAACAGAAAAGAAAAAACAGAGAGGGAAAAAGGGGAAATCAGAACCGAAGGAAAAAAGAAAGAAAAAAATCAGAGAAAAAACAGAAAACAAAAAAGGGAAAAAGAGAGAGATTTTACCTCAGTTTCAAAGATTTTTATTTCCCAGGCGATGAGAGAACTTGTCGATCACCAAAGGTAGCCCTTTTTTTATTTATTTTGAGTTCAATTTTCTTGAAATTTGTGGGTTGATTTGGTTCGGTTAAAAGGGGTTAAGAGATTAGGGGTTTTGTTTCAGGTTGTTTGAAGGTTGTTAGTCCCTCATCGAGGCAGTGTTCAGTGGTGGCCATGGTGGTTCGTGGCCATTGGTTTAGTTTCTTCCAAAAATAAAAAAGGAAGAAAGATGAGAGATTTGGGGGGTTTGAGCGTCTAAGATGAGAAACAAATGGGGCTAGGGTTTTCTTGAAGTTATAATAGGGTATTTAAAGGGTCTAAAACGACGCCGTTTCACCCTAGTCCTTAATCGTGTTTTTCAACTTTTATGGGTTAATAGCACCTTAGGTCCCTCATGCTTGTAACTTCTTTGTCTCGGTTATGAAATGGAGAGGGATCAATGTCGTGTTAGATCCTATTTATTTTGCCATATTTATATTTTAGTCACGACCTACTATGTTAATATTTTGGGTAAATGCTTAATTTAGTTTATTAATTTGACATTACTCACATTTTAGTCTATATTTACAATGATGCTTGAAACTGTTATATTTACGTATTAAGTCCCTATAATTTTATTTGTACACGCTTTTATAACTGTTTTAGCTTAATTATTTCATGGAATAATTTTGGATTACTACTTTAGTGGCCCTTTATATTTTTAATTATTCTAATTTGATCCCTATATTCTTCACTATTTTACTTTAGTCTTTTATATGTGCATATCTATATAGTTATGAAATACCTTATACCGTATGTATATTTATTTCATTTATTTTATCTGTATATATATATGTGTGTGTGTGTGTGTTTTGCATTTTCTAGATATAATATAATTTTTTTATCCTAAGTTAAAAGTATATATATGCAAATAGATATGAAAATACAAAATTTTTATTTTTGATGTATTACATTTTTTATAAATTTTAAATTTATACATATGTGCTATATTATTAATATTTGCTTACTAACTATAATATAGTATAATAATGAATATTTTTATATGGACTAATTATATTTTTATGCATGTTATGTACGCAAGTTTGTAATTTGATGCATATAACTCTAAGTTTAAATTTAAATAATTCATATGATTTCCTTATAAGCACTACTTGATTCAAATCAAAATAATTTGATTAAGGGTAATATCTGTTCATTTAAGGGTTATCGAGAAGTGACTGTCTTAACGTATAAGAAAGTTGCTTTCGATAATTTTAAAATGAAAATGTATCCCATTAAGTGAAACCCTAAAAATTGACTACACATAAATGA
Source organism: Hibiscus syriacus (assembly GCF_006381635.1). Taxonomy (NCBI): domain Eukaryota; kingdom Viridiplantae; phylum Streptophyta; class Magnoliopsida; order Malvales; family Malvaceae; genus Hibiscus; species Hibiscus syriacus. The sequence continues at coordinate 880,710 of NW_024063263.1, read as the reverse complement.
AAATGTATCCCATTAAGTGTATCCGAGACCGTAAAATTGTTGTTTTAATTAAAATTAATATTTTTATTAAAATGACAAGTATGTTTTTGGGTGACCAATCACACCCTAATCAAAGATTGACGGTGACTCTTCAAACCATGTTTTATTTTGATTTTAAAAGAAAACTCCAAATTAATCGAAACGATATTTTTTAAACACATAGAAAATTAAATTTGTTTTTTAAGAAATCGTTTTTGACAGTTTGGCGACTCCACCGGGGACAATCTTTTCGAGAGTCAAGCCGATTAGTCAATTAATTAATTATCTTTGCAATGAAAATTACAAGTTCATTCTAATTTAGTTTTTTGTTCCCTTGTTAGGTTTAAATAAAGTTTTTGTTTATAATTTGACTAACCACTAAATAGTTGTACTAATTTGTTTGCTAATGTTTTCAGATTAAATATGTCTTAAAGGGAAATGAGAAAAGAGTTTTTTGTGTTGTGTGATTCTGTGTTTTTTCTTTTTTCTTCACACAATGTGCACTCGCATTATCATAACATGAGCTAAAACCCCACTCCATCTTATTTAAGTAGGAGTAAGAAACTACTACCTCGTGTGGTTTTCACATCCGTATGGGATAGTGGATCGCTCCTGGGGCTCACGCCTTATGGTCATCGTGATGGTTTTCACCTCCGTACGGACATAAAGAGGTGTGTCCCCTCGAATTGAACTCGATCCGAAAGCTTGTGATGAGCCAAGATTGAGGGTCTGGCAGCCTAAGGGGACACCGATAAGGACAATTCGAGAACCTTTTGCTTTAGAGCCGAACATAGCATATAGTGAATCTAGAACCCGAACCTAAGTAGAGCCTAACCCAGACCTTAAGAATCCCGTGTGGAGAGTACACAAGGAAAAACTCTTTTAAGTCTTGTAATTTTTGTAGTCTAATTTTGTTTTTTTGAATAAATATATGAGAACTAGAGATCATGTGGTTAGATTTATTTTTTTCGCATAAGCATGCGAACTAGATGGTATGAGGTTAGGATTTTTATGTTAAATAAACCATAGGGGTAGAAATCATGTTTGGGTAGGATCTGCTAAAGCATTATTGGGAAGCCAACATATGAGGGTAGGTTTTATTGACAAACTATATTATACCCGATTAATTTCTTTATGATTACTGACTAGTTTTATTTTGCCTTTTTATTTTATTTTGTTTTTATTTTTGCATTGTACTATTCATTCCATGGTATTGATCCGTGATCGATATCCCTATAGAAGGCTAGTAATATGGAACGAAGGATTCAAAATGAGATAGAGACAATGCAGATGTTCTGAGATGGTCCGAGTAGTCCCAGTTTACAAATGAAGATAGCTTACAGCCTGGATATGTATCATATTTGATTGGGTACACCCACATAAATGTCCGTCAAAATGACTTGAGCGAGCTGAAAGAGATATGGGGAAAATGGGAAACAGTCGATAAACAGTTGTTTTTTCAGTTATATGGTGATATCTCCTATCTCCTAGATGTCCCGATTAACCGAAATTTGTTTAGAGATCTTATGCAATTACATAATCCCGCTTACAATTTCTTTAATTTTGGCCGAGTGGATATGACACCTACCATAGAGGAGTATCACGCCTTGATTCGTTGTCCGAGATTCCAAGTAGACAAGGTGTACACCAAACCGCCAAACACTCATTCTTTTAAAAAGAAACTACTCTTGATGACTGGATTAGTGAAGAATAGGTCGTAAGAAGTATCAAGAAGAAATGAGATAATGAATGTATCACTTGGATCGCTCTAAGAGAAGTAATTGATCATCATCCCAACAAGAGAAAAAAGATTGACCTATTTATCTGGGTATTTATGGGCTAGTCATATTCCCGAAGGTCCTGGGGCGTGTTGATGTGTCATTGGTTGCTTTGTTCGAGAGACTGGATAGGCATGTGGATCTCGTTCTGGATATTTTAGCAGAGATATTCCATTCCTTAAATTCCTGCAGATGAGAAAGAGAATGACGCTTCATAGGGTGTGCACCACTATTGCTATTTTGGATCCTTAATCACTTCAAACACGTGGAGAGGGCACCTGGCTGTGTGCTTCTAGAAGGGTTTTCGCCCTTGAAAGATTTCCTTTCTCGAGAATAGCTTGGGGGTTTCACCGAGAAAAATGGATGGTCATCTTCAAGGATATTAGAAATGGTGATATATTATGGCGCGCTTCGTGGAACATCTCTTTAGACATACTTTATAGGTGTGGAGAGCGAGATTGGGTTATGTTGCCAGGTATAAGGGGTTTTGTAGGATACACTTCTTTACTGGTTTCCAAGCAATTTGGGTCAAGGCGGTTCATTCTTTCAACTTGGGATTTGTCTGGGTCAGAGTTTGCATTCAAATGAAAGCAATACAAAAATAAAGTTAAAGGGGTTACTGATGCATGGAAGCAGACTCGTAGAGTAAATCTCTTCACTTTTGACCTAAAATTGTCACATGAATACAAGGAATGGAGAAGTAACCAAGTTAATGATAATATCCCAATGGTCAATCCCGAAAATACTCAGCCTATGGAAGAACATCTTAGAGTTGTACCATATCCGTTAGAACTAGCCAGACGTGATTTTGAGGCTTAAATAAAATAGTGGAAGGAAACGTTACAAAAGATAGAGGATGAGGTGTACCAAAGAGGTTTATAAGTCGATATCTAAAAATGTTGAGCTGGCTGAATTGAAAAAGTAAAAAAATAAACTCAGATTGGATTTTGATGATCTCCAGTTATCATACCAACAAATGGTAAAAACTCATATGGCCACCAGCTCGAGTAAATTGCTTGTTGAATGGAGACAAGAAGTTGTGAGTTTAAAGAGGGAAGTCGGGGAAGCAAAGAAGAGCTCAAACATGGTAGACATCAGGTGAAACTACTTTCAAAAGTAAAGAGTGTATTAAAGCAACAACTACAAGAGAGTCAAGCCCAAAATGAGAATTTGAATGGCAGGGTCTTGAGTTTAGAGTTAGCTTTACGACGATACTGAAGTCAAGAAGGTAGTTCAAGCCGTGGGGAAGTTTAAAACTTGAGGAAGTATGTGAATGAACTTGAGGCTATGGTTCAAGATTTTCAGAGAAAGGCAAGTGAACTACTGATAGTCCCCTATGAAGGAGTTATATAATGGCACCATCGTTGGGAGTAGGCTTAATTAAGAGTTACGCAAAAGGATAACCTCATCGCAAGCTACATGGAACATGCTCAAAGAGTAGCTCAGTACTTAGTTGACTTAGCACATGAAGCTGCTACTGTAAGTGAATGATTAGAGCCCGAGACTGAAGAAACTCAGAGGATATTGGAATTACTCGGGAACATGCAACAATTAGGGGAGATAGCTCAGATCTATCTGTGATATGTTTAATCATTGTAATCAAACTTCGTTTCTAATATAAAAAAGTTTTTCTAAGGAATCGTTCCAGAATCAACACCTTACATTTTTGCATCTACATTTTAATTTCTACATTGCATTTACTATTCGTATTGCATTGTATTCATTAATAGCCATATTTTTCATATTCATTAATAAAAGATCAACGTTAATAAAAAGGTTGTATGAAAGAATACTGGAAACTTCCAAGCACCCGTACAATACTAGGAAAAAGCCAATGGAGGAGAGAATCGACCAAATTGAGAGAAATCAACTAGAAATACTTGAGAGTTTAAAGAAAGCTCAAGAAGAGGTCTATGAAAAAATACTGAAATCTCATAATGATATGATTGAGAAACTTACAAGCATGTTATAAGGAAGGAATACAAACCGAGAAGAGACTCCAATTTTCAGTGCTACTACCGAAAAACCTTTATACCCCGGGCTTTAAACCACAAACAGATCATAGAAAGGATCCAACTGTTGGTACTACCGAAAAACCCCTATACCCTTATGGCTTTACACCACTGCATGTTAGAACACAACAAGGAACGACTGCTTAGCCAGGAAGAGTGCACATAAACTTACCCGACACCTCCGTAAACCCACACCAAGTTGAAGATATCCCAGATTTTAATGAGGAGGTCAGAAAAGAACAGAACAAACAACTAGAAGAGAAATAGAAACAACTAAAAGATGAAATCAAGGCTATGAAAGAGGAGACATGCTGCTCTGCAGATCTTAAGTCTGATCCTCTTGCTTCTCAATACATACGTGTAAAACACTTACACGCTAAGTCATAAACTTAGTGAGGTATAAAAATATAACAATGCATTTCCTATAAATATAAACATGCAATCTAACTATCCAAATACAATTATACTTATCATATCATAATTCAATAATGTCATATATCGTTCAGTGTAAACAATAATAACATGTCAACATATAATCATGTAAATACTTTTTACATCTTTTATAGGTCCATATACATTACTGAGAACTTAAGGTATGCGAGTACATTGAGGTTATGCACATATGCTGTCACCACAACTCGTATAAGAATCCATTGAGTGGCATGTGAAATATGTCCCGAAAGACCTAAGTATATGTCCCAAAGGACCTATGTAACCCTCGACTCTTGGCATGCCAACTATACCTATAGCTCTCATATCGTATAACATGGGCATTATAATTATATTTCATACATTCATATAACCATAATTTCACCACATATTTATGTACTCATGTCATTTCTCTTATAATCACATATTTCTTCTCTTCTATCATATATCACGTGTGCATATGACCACCAATCTTATATCATATAACATATGTTATTTGAGTATGTTCACATGAATCATATATCATGTATCAAATCATACAAACATATATAACTCATGCATGTGTTTATAATGATCATATTATATATATGCATGTTCATAACTATTGGACCATGAAACCAATACAGGAAATAGACTTATCACAAGTCTTATTTCAATTGAACTATACACGATGCACTCACCTTAGCCTCACTTAATTTCAAATCCACTTCTATGATTTTATCTCTTTGGATCGATCCTAACTCTATGGTCGTTCTGGAACTTGCTTGTGCTTGATATCTACACAATCATACATATTATTTCATATCAGCATTCCAAATATCATAATTCGATCCTTAATTTCTTTGACCAAAAGAAAGGCTTAATTTCATTTTCTACTTGTAGTAGCATCGTTACCCCCTGTAGGGTATCGATACTTCCCTAGCTGTGGTATCGATACCAAGCCTGGGTATCGATACCCATTTTGCATTTTGTAATCCTCGTTTCAAAAATGGTATCGATACTGTCCTTATGGTATCGGTACCCTTGGTATCGACACTACCTTCCAGGTATCGATACCCCATGAACGCCTTTGTCAAATTCAGGCTTATGGTATCGATATTGTTTAACTAGTATCGATACCCCTATAACAATTGTCATTCTTTTTGTCTTGAAGTATCGACACTGGATAAAGCAATATCGATACTCCTAACCCAAAATTCACTTTTTAAGCCCAAAAATTTACCTATATTAGCTCACATCCTTCATGTTTTATTCCCTTTTATACTCTTAACTAAAGTACACATACTCAAATAAATTTCTCTATATTTCAATCTCCTTACTCCCTAAACACAAAACCGTTCTGACCACTCTTTACAAACCGTTCCGGTTGTCGATTCGAGCTTCCAAAAATCCTAACAATTGGCATCAGAGCCTAACTAGTTAAGAAGGTTTAAACACCTTGAGACGATCCTAGAAGAAGCTCTACCGATTCCCGACACAATCGAGAAGATGGCTTTCACCTCCGACTCGTTCCACATGGAAGACTCCCTACCAACGGACAAGCCTCCATACTTCAATGAAGTCAACTATCACCATTGGAAGAAATTAATGAAGGTATTCATCCAATCCAATGATCTTGATGCATGAGAGATAATCGAGAACGGTTACTCTTCTCCAAAGAAGAAGGAGAAGAAGAGGAGTGACAAAGAACGGAAGAAAGCTCAACTTAATGCCAAGGCCATGCATATGCTGTTTTGTGCATTTGATCATGAAATATATGAAGGGGTTTCTTCATGTTCAAGTGCCAAGGATCTTTGGAATAAGCTTGAGGAAATCCATGGAAATAAGAAAGAAGAACCAACAAAGGTGGTGTCTCTAATGGCTCGTGAAGAGCCCGAGGTATCTTCTAACTCAAATGAATTTAATTCATATACGTTTGATGAGTTACAAGATGCTTTTAATAGGTTATATTCAGAGTTTGAGACCATGAACTCCAAATATAAGAAAATAATTTCAAAATTTAAAATCGAAAACGATTTTCTTTTGAAAACAAAAATAGATTTTGAAAGCGAAAATGAAATTTTGAAAAAGGATTTAGAGCTTTCAAAAAGTAAAAATTGAAAGTTTTGAAAAAGAAAATTTTGATTTAAAAGTTAAGCTTGAATGCTTAACAAAAGAAAAATAAATCATTTTAAATAATTCATTTAGTTCAATAATGACAATATGCTCACATTGTCATTATCATGGTCATATGGAACATACTTGTCATTTGAAGAAAGGAAAACGTTTTAAAATTAGACAAGTGTGGATTCCTAAAGGAACAAGAGGCATTGAAACTAACGTTCAAGGATCCAAAGCAATTTGGATACCAAAATCTACTTAAATGTCTCTTGTAGGTGTGTGAGAGCAATGATGATGAAAATGATGATATTCAAGATGCTCTAGCCACACATGAAAAAGGAATTGGTAACCTCTAAGCTTAATACTTTTAATTTTGGTTATTTGGTTGCTCATTTGATTTTAAGCATGCATGAGTTTTGGTTTTAAATGATTATGCATCATTGTTTTAATCTCATGTATGTTGAAAAGATGGTTGTGATGAACATTTTAAATTTTTAATGATTTTTTATAATTTTTAGTTCATCATAATAAAATTTTGGTCAAAATTGGTTTTAATGCAAATGATATCTCTCTAACAATTGATATCAACTTTTCAAATGTTTTTATTTTATAAATTTTTAACATTTTGACCTAAATTTAAATGTTTATGCATGTGGTTTAAATGAAAGTGATATCTCTCTAACAATTGATATCAAAGTTTTCAAAAAATTTCAAATGCATAACACTTTTTGAAAACTTTATGCATATGCACTTAATTTCAATAATTGATATTGCATAAAGTATTTTAGACTTGGATGTATTGAATTTCATGTGCCACTAACATGTTTGTTATTCTTTGTTGAAATTCAATTTTGTTTAAGTGTCAAGATCCTAAAAGCATAATTTTATTTAGAATGCATTTATTGAGGGGGAGCTTTGATTTTTTTTTCAAATGATTTTAAAATGTCAAATTTACTACTTACTCTCCAAAGTTATTTTGAACTTCAAAGATTAGAGTCTTTTTGATTTAACAAAAAGGGGGAGAAGTGTTAAGGTGTTAAAGGGGAGAAGTGTTAAAGTAAGGGGGAGTAATTTCAAACTTGATTTCAAAATCTTAAAATTACTCAAATGTTTTGTTATATCAAAAAGGGGGAGATTGTTGAAAACATTTTGATGTTTCGATATAACAAATTAAGTTAAATGAATTTTAAGATTTTACAAAAGGTTTTCTAAAGTATATTCGATATAATTATTCGAATATCAAAATATTACTCCAAATCTTTCAAATGTTATTTTTAATCCTTACTCAAGTGTAAAATTAAGTTTTAATCTTAAAATAATTTCAAAACAATTTTACAAAGTATTTCGATCCATTTCAAAGCCAAAAATTCCAGATTGTCCAGAGGGAACCAATTCCCCCCAAGGGGGTACCGATTCCCCCCTGAATGGTTTGGCTCCGAGAAAAACATAATGCTTGGAGGGAACCGATTCCCCCCCAAGGGGGTACCGATTCCCCCTGTTCAACGGTCAAAATATTTGAATTTTACACTTAGGGAATCGATTCCCTATGAGGGGGTACTGATTCCCCCCACACTCCAAGCTGTTTTATTAATTGATTCTCATCCCCAAACGGCTCCAAAACATCCCCAACAGCTATATACAACTTCAAACACATTCCAAGCTATAAATACAAGCTAAGGACACTTAAAGAAGAAAGAGAACAACCATCCAAGCAATCAAACACAAGAGAAGAGTTTTTCATTCTTATTTCATCTTTCTCTTGTAAATATTTTGTTCCTGTGAGCTTAATTCTTGTAAACACCTACCTTAGAGAGGTTTTCTTGTTTACATTTCTTATCCTTTTGTAAAGGGGAAAGGTTCTAGCTAATCCCGTGTAAAAGCTAGGGAAAGGTTCTAGTTTAGCTCGGAAAAACTAGGGAGTTTGTAAGGTTACTCTTTATCCTCAAAAGAAAGAACAAATTAGTGAATTTATTGGAAAATCCTTGTTGAGGAGCTAAGGTAGTGGACGTAGACTTTGGTTGAGAAAGTCGAACTACTATAAATCGATGTGCAATTCTCTATATTTCAATCTCCTTACTTCCTAAACACAAAACCGTTTCGACCCCTCTTTGCAAAATATTCCGATTGTCGATTCGAGCTTTCGAAAATCCTAACATGATTATATTTACTTATTGATCATACTCGTAGAGTAAAAAAATAAGGGTAAACTACATAAATGACCACTCAACTATGGGCTTGGTCTCGAAACTATTGTCATTTTTAAATTTGTGTCAATATGACCATTGAACTATTTAAATGGTCTTAATATAGCCACATGTCGTTAATATTTAATAGAAGTGTTTACGTGGTAGTTAACAAAATTCATATATAGGGCGCGAAACCTTATAAAATTACGTATTCGAGGTGCTGGAACCCTGCTTTGTTTTCTTCCATTTTGGTCACTACTTGTATATAATTTGTTTCTTGGAATTTAATGCAATTTGATATTGATTTTTTATAATTTGTCTATCGTCTTAATTTGATCAATAAATTTAAAATCTTTTATTCTAGTAATGCATTAAATTTATAGACTAAATCCCTATGATTTTAGAATTAATCGATTTGATCACCAGGATTAACTTTAATTCTTAATTATTAATTAGGTCCTAATTTCAATTTAATTTAATAAATGAAGATGGGTTTTGACACCCAAGGGAATCTAACTTGGGTCCCAAGGGTAACCTGCGCATGCCTTAACCATTGAGCTAATTCTTACGTTTGTTATTAAGATAATACATATGTTATATAACTTGTTCAAGTTTAAACAGAAAATATAATTTCATATTTTTTTATGATAAATCATTAAAAATTAATTTAATATTCAAATTATAATCATAAGAAAAACGAAATACCTCAGATTTTGTTCAGTGACTAAAAATCAAGCTTTGAAAATTTAGTGGTCAAAGTATAAATTTATAAAAGTTTAGGGACCAAAAATATAATTTTTAAAAGTTATATATTTTGGTCTATAAATGAATAGTTTGTCCCAAAATAAATGTTTTCGTAATAATCAGAATTTAGATTCGGGATTTGTATTAAAGTCTATAATGCAGTAAAGTTTAGTAAGAAATCAGATAAACGGATCGAATCAAAATTTTACGAAAATTTGAAGGATGCTAGATAAAGATTTGAAATATTATTTCCATATTTAGAACAATGAAATTTAATATAGATAAGTGGAATTGAAGTTAATTTTCCTTATTTAGCTAAAATTGGGAAAGTTTGGTGACTAAATTGTAATTTTTAAAAATTACAAGGACAAAATAAAAACTCAACTACAGGTTGATTCATCTTTGACTATGAGATATTTTAATGGAAGATATTTCAATGGAAAATGGTAATTATCAAAATTCATTAATGGAAAATTTACGATTTCTCATAAAATGAATTTTAAATTCATTTAAATTAGTATAAAGCCATGTGTTTAAGTAATAATTAGGAAGAAAAAGAAAATAATTTTTCAGCCTTCTTCTTCCTCAAACCGTGAACTCCATGGAAGGTAAGGAAAGGATTTTCAATTTCATTTTTAGGCTTATTTAATTGATTTTTGGATTAAGCTATTAGATATATAATTAATCTCCTTGAAATTCTCTATCATTTGGTATAAAAAGTTCATGGAAACATGCTTGGATGATGAATTTTATGATTTGGGTGGTTGAAGAACAAGTTGGATTTTGGTGATTTAAAGCTTGATTTTTATGTTATTGATGTTGTAGATTAATTTACAAGTCTTGGTGATGAAAAAAATCAAGTGTAAAAACTTATATGGGTTTTGGCCAAGTAAGGGATTATTGGGAAAATTGGTTGAATTTTGATTCAATTTGATGTTGCGATGATTGGAATTGCATGAATTTGATCTTAGGAGCTTGAATTCATGCATGAAATTGAATGAAATACTTGACCTATTGCTTAATGAAGATTCGGCCAAAGGGGGGGAAAATAGGGAAAATTATTCAAAAATTTCATATGTTTAGAATTAATATTGGAATGATTCTACAGGCTTTGGAAATTAATTTGGACCAATTTGGAACCTTGAGATATAAAAAGGGCTAGATTGCAAGTTTTGTGAATTGAGGTACATTTATGAATAAATATGTAAATTGGAGTATTCAATGTTGAATTTTAATTATTGAATGCTGGAATTTTAAGTTAAATAAGTGATTTGGGATCAAAGTGTAAATTTGGGTAAATTTAGTGATGGAAGAATAGTCTCAAAAGTTGGAACTTAATTATGAATTTTCAAATGTGATGATATTATTTTAGTATGAAATTTTAATGCTGGAAATTTTAGTAATTTATGTGAAATGATCATAATGGTGAAGGGTCGTTATGAATTAAATGGAAATGTTGATATGAATTCAAAAAGGGAATTCATAATTAGTGGTTTAATTGTGAAATTTACAAAAGTTGAAGGGAGGTTGATGAAAATAAATATTTATGGAATCAAATGAAGATTTTGGGAAGTTGAAATTATTATGGATTTATGATTTAGTTTTGTATCTATTAAATATCGATTTTATTTCTATAGGCTTTTATATTATTAAGTTTAGATTATGTTAGTACGATACTAACATATATTTTGATTATTTTATGTTATTAAATGATGTTGTCAGACCACGATAAGTCTAGTGATCCAAGTGACTCAAAATGGAAGGAAAAAGTGCAGGATTGAGAAGATTATCGTAAAAAAGGTTCGATAGTGAGGTAAATGTGAGTGCATATTTAATTTGTATTTATCTTTTCGAACGAAGTTTGGCTTTTTGAGCCAGTGACAGAGTCACTATGGTAAGAAGTGACTCATAAATATTATAAGATTTGTGATTAATGTATAAATGTTCATTTGGTAAGCTAATAGAATTATGGAATAAACTAATGATGCTAATTAGGGAAAGTTGCCTAGAAATTATGATTTGAACAATAAGTTTAGAAAATCACCAAAAATTATATAGAAGCGATTAGAGGATGATCTATATACCGTTGGATTTTTATATCAGTTTAGTTTCGTTTTAAATAAATGACTAATGATTTCGAGGTGTACATGAAGAGATATAAATTTTTAATCGATGATAGGTAAAAAAATAAGGCAGCAGATTTTGCTCAAAACAATTTATGTAAGTCAAATTTAAAATTTTGTTATAAATTGTACAAGTTGAAATAGAAGAAGTGCCTTATATGGTTAGATTCATATTCGAGTCTAGTTTCCAATGTTGCATTAAGAGTCGTAGGTACACTTGACATGCTAGGAAGTTGAGTCAAGTTCAAGTTAAGTTAAATTATGGTACATTTGTGTACATTAAGTATTGCACCGTTAGTGCACATGTTATGATTTGCACTTGGAGTGCATCTTACTATGATGATTGGCACCGTGATGTGCCTAGTACGCATCTTATGTTATACTCACATACCTTGTGTTCTCTTACATATACATTGGGCTATGAAGGTAAATATGAAATTTATGATAAGTATATGAAAGAAAAGAATATGGAAATAAAATGAAAGTTATGAAATATGTACGAATGAAAATAATATGAAATGTTTGTTATATATGATGCTGATTTACATGATTTTTTTTAATAAAATCATGAGATGATGATTTTCAGGTTTTGAAGAGGAAAACATCTTGAATACTCAGTTTGGAAGTTTTAATGTTTTTGTTTAAATTACATATTTATGTTTATAATACTTTATGAAATTTATGTTTTATCTCGCTTTAGTTATGTTAATGTCTCACTAAGTTTTACTTAGCACGTGATGATTTTCATGTGTAGGTTCAAATAAAGAAAAAAAAGACTTGGAGTGAGAAGTATTGAGCCCATCTTTTCTTGGGAAATCCTATTGACCTACAGTATCAATAAGACATCTTTAACTTATTAGTGACATGTATATTACACATGTTCTATTGTTCTGGTAGAACTGCTTTAAAAGTTGATTGGTTTATTTTTAAATTAGCTAGTATTTTGGTAGTTTATATATGTTGAGAAACAACATTGAACTGCCTAATTGCTGCCTAAATTTGACGATGAAATATTATTTTATATTTTTAAACGAATGATTAAATAGATTTTTAATTGATAATTTGAAATTTTAAAATGAAATAAAATTTTACGGGTTATCAAGTACGAAACGTATAAAAAGTCAATGTGACATCTTTAACTTGTATTTAAGTACGTACAGGTTAAGGGTGTTACAAAAAAATATTTAAGATTCAAATTATAAATTTATCCTCTGATTTTAAATTGTGCTCGTGAGTTCGGGTATGTTAAATAAATTTTTAATTTGATTTTAAATATAATTTCATATATACAATCATTAATAAATAAATAAATTTAATTTAAAAGTATTAAAATCTTAAATTAATTATAAATATTATATTAGATTTTTTTAGCAATTTAAGTGTTATCATATTCTCAATTGACCTAGATTTAAGTCCTCACTTGTTTATTTTTATTTCTATCATTAACTATAATATTTAATATATAAAAATATTTTAATTGATTCCTAAATATGAGATTTAACTTATTGGTTAAGGTTTTGCTTGACTATTAATTGATCTTGGGTTCAAATGCAATTAGGTTATTTTAGATTTATTTTTATTCCTAAACCTGAACAAGTTATATAACATATGTATTATCTTGATAACAAGTTATATAACATATGTATTATCTTGATAACAAGTATGAGAATTGACTCAGTGATTAATTCTAAAATCTAGGAGATTTAATTTATAAATTTAATACATGACTAGAATAAAAGATTTTAAAGTTAATCATCAAATTAAGGTATTAGACAAATTAAAAACAAAATTAGGATCAAATTGCATTAAATGAAACAAATCATATACAAGTAGTGACCAAAATGGAAGAAACAAAGTTAAGGTATAGTGCCTCGAATACGTAACTTTATAAGGACCTATTCCCTAGTTATACTAGTTTTGTTATTGCCACATAAAAACTTCCATTAAATGTTAACGACATATGACTATATTAAAATTATTTAAATAGTTAAGTAGTTATATTGACATAAATTTAAAAATTGTGGTCATTTCAAGACCAAACCCATAGTTGGGTGGTCATTTATGTTGTTTACCCAATAAATAAATAAAACGCTTCACATTCGATATATAAAATATTAATTCTTAGGGTAAACTACATATTTAGTACTTAATATTAATTTTGGTCTGTTTTAATATTTTAACTTCTAATTTTTTTTTTCAAAAACATACCTAAAGTTTGTTTTTCATTTTATTTTAGTAAATCTTTGTTAAAAACTCATTGCATTTTGTACTTAAACTATCAGTTTTGGTTCGTTTTAGTACCTAAACTTTCACTTTTTTAAAAAAAATTAGCATTAAATTTTGAATGAGGTACTAAAATGAAACAAAAACGGAAGTTTTTAACGGTGTGATACTAAATTTAAATGAAAACTGAACTTTAGATATGACTTTTAAAAAATTGAAAGCTTAGGTATTAAAACGGATTAAAACTGATAATTTAGGTACTAAATCCATAATTGACCCATTTGTTTATTATTATTGTTTTTAATCGCATTAAAAGTATATTATTATTTCAAAACAAGAAATAAAATACAAAATTGGTAATTAGAAAGCAAATCCTCCACATTTCCTGGTTCACATGCAAATTCCCTCGACTTTCCCTTGTTCTTATCCTTCTAAAAAAGGTAAAAAAAAATAAAAAATAATAATTAAAAAATAATTTCAATACATTATTATAAAAAGATCACATCCACATGAAGAATCCCAATTTCAAATTTTCAACATTTAAAAAAAAAATCTGTAACTTTGGGTTTGTCCTTTATTTTCTTTGTTCAGTTTTTGATTTTATAAATGCTTCATCTTGTGTTGGGTTTTGTTTACTTTCTTGTATAGTTAATTCTTTTCTTTAATTCTTTGCGCATCATTTTGTATTCTCAACCGTACCGGATTCACCACCTGTTATTCTTATTAATTAATATTATTATTTTGTTTGAAACAACGGCGTGCATGTTCTTCAGTATTGTTCTGATCTGGATTGGATCGCAAGGTAGCAGTAAGAGAGAGAGAGAAATGGAGGTGTCTTTGATGGGGTTAAGTGCTTGAACTTATTTTTCTTTCTTTTTCTGGGAACATTGTTTGGTTGCCTAGGAAAAAAAAGGAAGAAGGAAAGAACCAGGTAAGAATTTTTTGGATCTCTATTTCGTGTCCCCAAAGATTCTTTTTATGATAGTTATAATAACTGTCCATTACTGCAAAGTGGGTGTGAAATGTTCCTTAATTTGTTTTATTTTTTAGGGAGGAATAGTTTGCTAATGTGCTTGCGTTGTTGGGGAATTTTGAGTTGAAATCGAGTGTTCTTATGTTGAATGATTGAAATCGTGTTTTCAATTTGGAAGCTAATTTTAGGGTTTGAATAGCGTATTTGACTCCTGAGTGGCATGGCTGGTGTTGATGTTTCTAAGTATGCACATAGTCCGGTGCACAAAGCCGTTGCCATGAAGGATTATACTGATCTCAAGAGGATACTCGCCTCTCTCCCACGTCTTGGGAACCCGACCGAGATTCGGACTGAGGCAGCCTCGTTTGCCGAGGAGGAGAAGGCTGATGGAATCTCTTCTGTGATTGATCGGCGCGATGTTCCTAACAGGGATACTCCTCTTCACTTGGCTGTTAAACTCGGTGATGAAACTGCAACCGAAATGCTTATGGTTGCCGGTGCTGATTGGAGCTTGCAGAATGAACAAGGATGGAGTGCGCTCCAAGAAGCGATTTGTAATAGGGAAGAAGCTATTGCTATGACTATTGTTCGGCATTACCCGCCATTGGCGTGGGCAAAATGGTGTAGAAGGTTGCCTCGTTTGGTGGGAACTATGCAAAGGATGAGAGACTTTTACATGGAGATCACATTCCATTTCGAGAGTTCTGTGATACCGTTCATTTCCAGAATTGCTCCTTCAGATACGTATAAAATTTGGAAGAGGGGTGCCAATTTGCGAGCCGATATGACTTTGGCTGGATTTGACGGATTCAGAATTCAGCGTTCAGATCAGAGTATTCTTTTCCTTGGTGATGGCTCTGAGGATGAGAAGGTTCCTCCTGGGTCACTTTGCATGATCTCACATAAGGATAAAGAGGTCATAAATGCTTTTGATGGTGCTGGTTCTCAAGCAACTGATGAAGAGGTTCGACAAGAAGTGGTTGCAATGTCTCAAACTAATATATTCCGGCCAGGGATAGATGTGACACAGGCAGTTCTTTTGCCACAAGTGACATGGAGGCGACAAGAGAAAACTGAAATGGTGGGTGCCTGGAAGGCTAAGGTGTATGATATGAACAATGTCATTGTTAGGATAAAATCTAGGAGGGTGCCTGGGGCCATGACCGATGATGAGTTCTTCGCAGCTTCCAATGAGAATGAAACAGAAAGTGAAGAGCTCGATGAGATATTGACAGAAGCTGAAAGGAGACAACTTGAAGTTGCTCTTAAGTTGGATTCTTCAGAAATATCCAATGAGAATGGTGATTCCATTATTGGGCATCGCCATAGTTGTTATGAGTCTAGGGAAATCCCTCTCGAGGGGACCAATGGTTATAAAAGTGTAGAGACTAAGCAGGAAAAGAAAGGATGGTTTGGTGGATGGAGGAAACGGGAGGCAAAGCATGAACCACCAAGAAAGATTGTGCCGCCTAGAAGTTCTCTTACTGTGGATGAAAAAGTGAGCGACTTACTAGGAGATTCTCCTCTCAAGAACCAGATAAAACCTGGTAGGCATTCTGTGGAAATTATGGCAAGGGATGATCATAGGAGGATAAAAGATTTGAGAGCAACTTCTATGAGCTCAGAGAGTGGTAATCGGCGCAAGGATAGTGGCAAGGAGAACGAGTATAAGAAAGGGTTGAGGCCTGTTCTTTGGCTTTCTCCAAGCTTCCCACTTCAAACCGAAGAACTCCTGCCATTGCTAGACATTCTTGCGAACAAAGTCAAGGCAATTCGTCGGTTAAGGGAACTACTCACTACAAAGCTTCCTGCTGGAACCTTCCCTGTCAAGGTATGTTCTTTTGATGAAAATTTCTGTGACATTTTCTCTAACTTCATTTGTCTTTATTGTTCAGATTTATGTTGTTTCTCATCATGTAAGTTTCTTAACGACCTTATACTTTTCTTCATATTGTCTTCTCTTATGATTGTCTGGTATGATCTCTTGTCAATTATGGGAAGACATTTCCCTCTAGAGAGATGTGTAGTTTGCAAAAGATAGGTTGTCTTTATATGTTAGAGTGATCACCTGGGCAGTTGTAAATGATTTTCTGCTTCGTATTTTGAGGCTTTGCTGATTACCCAAAACTTGTGAGTTGTGATGACTAAGCAAAATGAATGCCAGCCATTGCCGTAATTATTCAGTAATGATTGGCAAGTCCTAGAAAGTAACCCATATCGAACAAAAATGACAGTTGGTTCCATTTTCCTCGAAGCATTTCTCTTAAAGATTTTGAAGGTCCTATTTTTTATTTCCATTGCCAGCGTTGTTCCAACTAATTTTGCATGATCATTGAAACCTTTTACATCTTTTGCAATCCGTTCCAAGTATTGCATTTAGTGATGGAAAGTGTTAAAAGGGACTCATCTTTCCAGGTTTCTTGAAATGGATATTATTTGTTCATTTGTTTGCGTTGAATATTTTGATTTTTGGTTGGTTTAATTCATCTTTGCTGTATGCTCAACAGTCGACACTTGTAGTCCTTTTCTGAGTTGACTCTGCTGTTACTTGTTCCTCATAGCAATAGAAGATTTTGATTCAAGTATTTATTTTCTCATTTATCTTCTTTTCTATTCATATACTTTAGCGGCATTTAACAGCGGCAGTCACCTGTTCGGTGTATTTCTGGAAAACTTTGTTTTTTCGCTACATATGCATCTTGGACTAAAATGTGTTCAAAGTTCTTAAATGTTTTGATTTTGATTTGTATACTCTGTCAGATTAATGAAAATTTGAACTATAAGAGTGGAGTATTTCCTTAACACATGCAAATCCTCTAAATTAATCGGACTCGGGGGTGAGTTTCCGATATGGGTATGCTTCTCACATGGTATGCACAAATTTGTTCCAAGTTTTCCCATATATTTAGAGGGTTATAATCTTGTTTATCATGTTCAAATAAGTGTCGATACGGTTATTTTAGCTCAGTCACTAAATGAAATGTATGAATATTGTTTAGATTTAGCTCAATGACAAACAATGTTTGTCTCATCAATTATACTAAGAAATGCTCATGGTTGCACTTAGGTTGCTATCCCAGTGGTTCCAACGATCAGAGTACTGGTTTCTTTCACCAAGTTCGAAGAAGTACAGCCGGTGGACGAGTTTGCAACGCCCCCTTCAAGCCCCTGTGTCGGGCGAGAAAGCCCTGCAGTGACACATTCGACAGGTTCATCTTGGTTTCAGTGGATAAAGGCGCCGTACCAACGCCCGGGCTCATCCAATCACAGCAACAACAAGATCGAAAACCTTCAAGATCCATTCGCGATACCCCAAGATTATGCTTGGATCACAGCTGAAGCAAAGAAGAAGAAGATGCAGGAAAAGAGCAGAGCAATGAAAGCTAAGAGCCAGAATCAGTCGAAGTGAGGCTTAAAGGATGCCCGGATGTAAAAGCGTCCGTGAAAGTTGTGTTTCTATTAATGAATCAAAAAGAAACGAAAAAAAGGCTGGAAGGAAAATTGATATGTGATTCTTACATTTACATACAACATTTGGTAGGCATTTTTGCTGGTTTTTGGATTACTGATTTACTTTCGGTTTCTCACGGGGTAGGTTCATGTTAGTTCGTTTAAGTTTAACCGAACGAATGAACGAACACGAACATAAACGAACAAAAAATTTCTTACTCATGTTCGTTCGTTAAGGAATATAGTTTGTTTGTGTTCGTTCACTTAAATGATAAACGAACACAAATGAACGAAAATAAACAAACAAATGTAAATAAACATAAACGAATGTAAACGAACATAATAAATGAACATAAACGAACATAATAAACGAATGTAAACGAACATAAATGAAAATATATATATTTTTTCTTTTCTGACAATTTTAGGATTATACTTTATTTAATTATTTTGGACTTTTTTATTTGTATTTAAAATTAATTGAATTTTAAAATATTTATGGGTATTAGATTAAAATTTATTGGGTTTTAATATTTTAAATGGATCTAGAGAGATTGGGTGAAATATAAATGAACGCACATAAACGAACATATTATCGAACGTTCACTAACGTAAATGAACGAACGAGTTCTCTTTCGTGTTCATTCATTTAATTAAAAGAACACAAAATCTTATTTATGTTCGTTCATTTAATAAATAAACAAACATAAACAAACTATTAGAATATTCATGGAACTACCGAAGTGGCAAACCCAAGATTTTTCTTTATAATCACATGGAAACATCATTTAAATATCATAAGATAAAAACATAAACAATCAAGTTTACAAAACAAGGAGCTCTCACATACATCCCAAAATAATACAATTTCATTATTTAAAAATAGAGTTACGACTCAAATACATGAAAGTCTATGAATAGTACATGCCCTCTAATAAAAGAGGGAAGATGTATTTTGTTGTTTTGAATGATATGGAATGTAAGATGTGTAACACCCCCAACTCGTATCTGACCCGGATACGAATTCAAAGTGTCACATTGACTTTTCAAAGCATTTACTTTTAAAAACTAGTCGAAATTTTAAACATTTATTTATATCAAAATTGTGAAACCCTTAAATGAAATTAGTTACGGATATTTAAACTCAAACTGAAAATAAAACTTAATATTAAATAAATAAAGTAAAATAAGTTTACAAAATCTGATCAGAACATATGCGATTTAAACATTAAATTACATGCCAACACATTTAGTACAACAAAATGACATACTGCGTAAATTGTTTCTGATATGATCTTCTTGCAGAGATATATTGTCTTGACTTATCCTAGCTCTGTTCTTCCGTATTCTTTGAACCTACGTGTGAAAACACTCACATGCTAAGTGTTTGACTTAGTAAGACAATAAAGTGTGTAATAAAACATTAAAAACATTTAATCTTGCACTTAACTTTATAAAACATCATATAATAAAGAAACCATAATGCATTTCACAAAATATAAACATATAACATCATGCACTGTTCATTCATGTTATTTTCTTTTATTATAACTCATGGTATATCACTGAGAACTTAAGGTATGTAAGTGCATTGAGGTTGTGCACTGGGTTACAGTCAAAACTGCCACATAGAATTGCACCGAAGTGTTACGTAAAATATGTACCGAAGTGCCACGTAGAAATGTCTCGTAAAACCCTCGACTCTTGGTATGCCAATTATACCTTTAGCTCTCATATCACATACTTTTGGGCTTTACCATTTATACATTACACATAGCTTATATCATATATTCGTGTAATCACATATGTCAATATCACATAGTATTAAATAGTGCATGTTCACGCAATAACAAATTCAAAACTACGATTATATTCATATAATCACATAGTTCATTATCATATATTATGAAATGTAAACAATGCATATTCATGTAGTAATGAAATCAAAATCATATTATATACTCATGTAAACATGTACTCAAAACATTTAATAAACTTTCAAAACATTGTTTCAATCAAAACATTGGAAATAGACTCATCGCAAGTCTTATTTCCATAAAACAATATATATATATATAGTAATATGCACTCACCTTGGCCTCACTTAGTCAAAGCAAAACACTTATCACTCTTAATCGATATTATAACTTCAAATCGTCCGGAACTTGTCTTCGTTCGATATCTACACAATAATACGATCAAGATGAATATTGGAGTTCGTATTACTATTAATTAATCATCAATAACATAAGCTAAACGAAACACTTAAATCACCATTTCAATCTGAATAGTATCGGTACCTTAGGCCCAGTATCGATACTTCCTCACTATGATATCGATACACAATCTACATTGTGGAAAATGACTTCTAAAAATGGTACAGATACTTGTCCATTAGTATCGATACCCTTGGTATCAATGCTACTCCTTTAGTATCTATATTATTTTAAGGATTTATAAAATTTTACCTTATGGTATCGATACTGTTCTTCCAGTATCGATACTGTTCTTCCAGTATCGATACCCAAACCCAGATTTACCTAATTAAACTCGAAAATTTACCAAAACTCAGCTAAATCCAACACTTTTAACTTCTTTCAAGCCTTAAAACTCAACTACTCCTTTTAAAACTAACATATATCACTTTAGTATATCTATACATCCAAAATCCCACTAAATCATTTGAACCTAAAAATCACACCAATTAATATACATATCTCAAATTCATTTCCAACACCTTAAACTTCTTATTCTAGCTTATGAAAAGTCAAATTTACCTTCAAAATTCATTTACTCATGATTTCTCATAAATTTTCTCAAAAATCCTTTTTACATAATCACCCATAAGTTATCCATCTTTTAGTTTTTACTTCTCTTTAAGCTTCCTCAAGCTTCCCTAATTCCCCAAGAATCAAAACTAATAAAAAATTACAAGAAATAACTGATTTAAAGATTTCTTACCTTATCCAAGCACTCACGGTGGAAATGAGGAAAAAAAGGATAAAGAAAGAGAAAATTATAGACTTCTCAATTAACTATTTCCTCTCTTTTTCACATGTTTATATTACCTCCATTTCCTTGCCTAAAGACCATTATGCCATTTCATCCTTTAATTCTTCCTAATCAACCTACAAAAGAAATTCCAATTAAGTCCCTGAACTTTTTAATTTATCTAAATTATTCACAAAGTTTTAAAATCTTACACTTTGGTCACTAGCCCAGTATTTGGGATGTTACAAGTTGTGTGATAAGCTCCTCAACGCTCCTCCTAAGAACCTGTGCACAGAAACAAATTGTGAACGATGAGCTCACAAGCTCAATGCCATAATAATAACTAAACTATATAACATGCATTCATTACTTGGTCATGCTAGCAAGCAAAGACATAAGCATACAAGTATGCTAAACATACATGTTGAGGTAGGCAACATGGTGTGGCAGAAAGGTTCGATGCATTTCGGGACACACCCCTCTAAAGTTAACTATTGGAATATGAGAAAACTTATAATATTGATACCCCTATTTGGGGTATTGGTAACTATCTGTTGAGGACTGAATTCGATGCTTCGAAAAATAATCAATATTGATACCCACCCTTGGTATTGATACCAAAACTAGCTACTGAAATCTGAAATTGGAAAATGGTATCGATACCCCACTCTTGGGTAGTGATACTCAACGAACAATATCAATACTAAAACATCCTTTTCGCGTATCCGTCACTAAACACGAGTCGAAGATGTCACATGAACTTTATAAAACATTTCTTACCATATATCAGTAAAATTTTGTTCCTTAAAAAACATTCATTTGAAAAATAGTAAACCACATATCAATTAATCGCATAAAAACCAAATTCAATTTTTCTAACAATCAATTCAAAATCATTTTCCACGATATTCTTGATCCCATAATTTTTTTTCTTCCCTTCGAGCTACTTGAATCACTAGATTTACCTTGATCTGAAGACATTATATAATAACATAAAATATTCAAACTATATGTTAGCATCGAACTAACATAATCTAAACTTAAATATAAAATTTGATAAAAATGAATTCGATACTTAAATCGATATAAAATTAAATCATACTTCCATCGTAACTTTCAAACTTCTCAAAATACTTATGTGAATAATATTTATTTTCACTATCAACCATTCAACTTTTGCTAATTACACAATCAAACCACTAATTATGAAATCTTTCAAAATTCACCTTAACTTTTCTATTAACTTCATAATGATCCTTCACCATTATGGTTATTTCACATTAATAACATAAAATTTCCATCACCTCAATAAAATATTCAAATCAATATTTAAACAATCAAAAGTTTGCAAATCCATCCTAAACTTTGTCAATTTAACTTCCAATCTGTGTAAACTTGTAATTTGATACAAACTTGATAATTAAACAAAAAAATCAGAAAGCTTCCAGAATTGTCCTAATTTACCCAAATGATACTTCTACATTTACTAACTTGCAAACAAGTCCCTATTTTTTTAGAACCTTTCGAATTCCTACCCAAACTTTTACCAAATTTGCAATTTGATTCCAAATAACTTTCCAACTTAAATTTCCAGCATTCAAATAATAAAAATTAACAATAAACACCCCAAATATCAACTTCTTGCAATAATGTCCCATAATTCTCAAAACTTGTATATTAGCCCTTTTTCTTATTCAAGCTTCCAAATTGATCCAAATCAAACTCACTTCCAACATTCTATCATACTACAATAATTTCCAGCAAAGGACCTTAATGTTTTGACATTTGTACAGAAATCCTCCAAAATTCCAAAAAATTATGAAATGGGTCCTTAAGTTTCAACCAAACTTCAATTAATCCAAACATTATTTCAAATACACAAAATCACTTCTACAATCATTCTAAACCCTTATTAAACAAAAATTCCAAATAATCTCCCCTTAGGCTGAATAATTAAACTTTTTACAAAATAATCCCTAAACTTAATTCAATCTCAATTTCATCACCCATTCATCATTTATAATCATTTCAACTTAATTCCATATTAATTATAAATCAAACACCATATTTCCTAAATAAAAACCTTATAGTTGAATCCCATATAAAATTTTATACTTGATTTTAAACAACTTCCATGCTTGATTTCAACTCCACAACACTTCTAATATCAAGAATCAATTTTTAATCATGAAAATCACACTTCCCCTTCATCAACATCTTACCAACTTAAGCATGAAACATGAAGATTTGTATACCAAATGAAAGAGAATTTTGTGTAGGTTATTTTATATTTAATAACCTAACTTAAAATTCTAGTAAAAATGGACCAGAAATTAAAAACAAAGCTTCTCACCTTATTAATGGAGTCTCTATAATTATAATTTCTTTACACATGTTTAACAACCATTAAAAATGAATTAAAAATTCATTTTTTTGTTAATATAATCATTTTACCTTTAATAAATCTTCATAACTACAACTTTGTCACTCTAATGACATCATCCCTTACCTCATCATATTCATAACAAAAAATATTACAAATTCTGGTTTTTCATGTTTGTCCTTGTAATTTTTGAAAATTGTAATTTAGTCACCAAATTCTAAATTTTTGGCTTAACATGGAAAATCGACCTTAATTCCATTGATCCATGTTAAATTTCACTTTTATAAATATAGAAATAATATTTCCAACCTTTATCTAGCATCCTTTATATTTTCGTGAAATTCTGATTCGATCCGATTATTCAATTTCAATACCGAATTTTACCGCTTTATAGCTTTTAACACAAATCACGTACCGAAAATCTGTTTCTCACTAAAATCTATATTTTAATCCAAACTGTTAATTTACAGGCTAAAATATATAACTTTTAATAATTATAATTTTGGTCCCTAAACTTTTCAAAGTTTATACTTTAGCTACTAAACTTTCAAAACTTACATTTTAGTCACTAGACAAAATTTAGGGTATTACAGTTTTATTAAGTCCCTCGACTATTAAAAATTATAAAATGATTCTCTAATTATAGAGTATTACTTTGTTGAGTCCCTCAACTATTAAAAGTTACAAAATTATCACCTGACTATTCATTATATTCCAAACTCGTCTTTTCTATTAAAAATTGATGGTTTTTTAGTTGAAAGTTAACTTACTGACTGTGATATGATAAAATCTTATTATAGAATCTCAAACGACTAATATTTCTCGGTCACCGTGTTAACTTTCAACTTAGATAACTGTCAATTTTTAACAGAAAATGATGAATTTGAAGCATAATGAATAGTCGATCGACCATTTTATAACTTTTAATAGTTGATGGACTTAATAAAACAATATTATATAGTCGGTACCATAATTATGTTTTAGTTTCTAACTATAATTATATTTTAGTTTTACCAAATTATTCAAATATTCTGTTCTTGTTCAACATTTTAACTCAAACAATGAGATTTATTTGATATTGAAGAATGATAAAAATGTAATATAATTTCGATTCACGTATATGATAAAAAATTGTTTTTGTGAGTTTAATTGTATAGTTTTTAATTTTGTTAAAATATATAATATTTCGCCATAAACATAAGCTTATTGAAAATAAATATTTAGGAAAAAAGAAATAGGGTTTCAAGCAGGGGAAGGAAAAATGAAGGAAACGAACTGAAAATGGACGGAATCAACAGTTTAATCTTTAAACTATTGCAATTTGAGCCAACTTTCAGGTGAAAAATAATGAGGTGAAGAAAAGCGGATTGAAAAATGAGAAGAAAGTGTCGGATTTGGTGGCCAAAGCAGCTATCTTCAGCCCAACTATCTTGCTGCAAATTCCTGTTTGGTTGGTTCGTGACTTGTTCTTCGGATTCTCTTGACATTGTTGTCGCTTTCGCTGCCAATCATAAGTATTCTTTGAATCTGCAATCTGGTCTCCAGGTAATGCTGTAATTTCTGATTCCATTTTGTGAAGGTTTTATGAATTATAGTTGCTTAGGGGATAAGGGAACCTAGGAATTGAAGAAATTAATTTAGCTGTTGTGTTTTTGAAGTTATTTCTTGCTGAGTTTGTAATGCTTCAGGCAAACCACTAATTCTGGTTTCAATTTGTAAAGATTTTATGAATTATAATCGCTAAGGGAAAAGGGAACTTAGCAATTGAAGAAATGAAATTAGTTGGTGTGTTTTTGAAGTTAGAGTTTGTAATGCTTCAGGCAATGTACTTATTTTTCCATTATTTTTAATTTTAAGAAGTTTATGCATGAGTTGTAATTGCTTAGGATATGGGGTACTTCGAAATTAAAGAAAAAAAATGATTCTTGTGTTATGGAACAATTATCTTGCTGAGCTTGTTTGGCGTTTGGACATGGTTTTAATTCGGGAGTTTATTTGAAAATGTCGGGTTTTCTTTTTCTTGTAAACAGGAGACCCTCCATTCTATCAATGACAATATGCATGTATCTCTTCAAGATAAATCAAAATTTTCTTTGTTGGGTCAGTATAGATCCTGTCTCGGACATGGTCAAAACGGATTAGTAGAGGATGATATGAGAAGCTCCTGTACTCATGGTGTAGATGGAGTTAGCAAATGCTGTGGACAACGTAGCTGCGGATGCCTTAAACTTGATGGGGTATTAGGCCAGTGTAGACAGACATCTATAGAAAGTAGTTACTGGATTGAGCTGGCATTTGATTCTCTTCATCTTCAAGCCAAGGGAATTCATTGGGTTCCTAAATTGCATCATCTTCATTGGAAGAGGGAAATAGTGTTTCAATGTGATGTCCATGTATGAAATTTAGATTGCTTCTACTTTTTGGTTTATCATTTGAGTTGTATTTGTCTTTGGTGATTAATCCATTGCTCTTTTTCCTGAACAAGTTTAGGTTATATTATATGAGATTCCAATATATGGTGCTCACCATTTCTCATTGCGATACTGGAATTCTTCTGAGCAAGGGAAAGCTTCTCTTAAGAAGCCACAGTGGGTTGATGAGCTTCAACAAAAGCAGCCTTTAAATGACATGGTAAGAATAGTTCATGAGAGCCTTATGGTGGAGTTAGGAAAGCTTTTATATGTGTATATATATATGTGTGTGTGGGGTAATTTAAAAATTTTTGAAAGCAGGATACAGTTGTTTTGGCAATCAACAGTGCTGCTGCAGCACAGATTATTTTTGAGAGGCATGATAGCTGCAAGCAATCCTCTGCAAATACTCCCATTATTTTGATGTAATCTCATTCTAACTTCATTTACCTCATGCTTTTGCCATGTATCTCTCTTCACTTTCTCACTTATCATTATGTGACTTTGCAGGTTTTGTACCTTCGTGTGGCATATATTGGCCATGTCATTGGCATCATTATCTACAATTTTTTATATTTTTCTTCAATTTTTCCATAGCTTTTTGAATTTTGAATCACAATCATGGATATACTCTGCATCAGCAAAGGCATTTAGCAATTCCTGGATAAATTTCCGAATTCGTTGTTGTCAGATCTTATATTGGCCTATCTTTCTGAAGGACAATGACCTCAGGTGAAAATTTTGTAGAATAAAGTGAATTCCTTTAGTGATATTTTTCTCAGTTCATATTGAGCCGAGGCATGTTTTTCTATACTAAGTTTTAGAACAATGTCTGTTATGCCTCCCCTCTTTATCCTGATATATAATATAATGTTCTTTATTAGGTCTCAAACAAGTGTGGAATGTGCAGAAAAGGTTGCATTACATAAGCATTCCTTGTGGTCAAGTTTGGTTGTGGATATCTTTTTGGGAGATTTGATTGGTTTGGCACTCTTATTTCACGCAGAATCTGTCTGTTCATGGGTTTCAAATTTTGCCAGTGATTTAACGAATGAGTTGTTGAGGTCAGGTTCTGTGTGGCTGATGGGTGTCCCAGCTGGTTTCAAGTTGAACATAGAATTGGCTGAAGTTCTTGGCATGATTTCTCTTAATACAATTCAAATTTGGTCTACTCTTTGGATTTTTGTGGGTTCTCTCTTCATTTATTTCATCAAAGGACTTGGTATATTAGCTATTCTTTTGGGAGTGACGATACCTGCTGCTTTGGTCATAGACATGATTGTGATTGTAACACTGCATGTCTCAACACTTCATTGGTTTATCTCGATCCTCTATTCACAGCAGTTACATGCGCTAGCAGCCTTGTGGCGTATTTTCAGGTACCACTTCTGCATTCCCTATTTTGGATTTGATTGGCTTCTCTAATCTGGTTATTTATTATTGTAAATTAAAATCAATTGAACGTGTTGTTATAGTAAAAATATAGTAGTAATATCTATGTCATACTGGGGTATTGCTACCATGCAGTAGAATGAGTTCGGTTTATTTGATTCATTCCATAGAAGTATTAAATCTTCTCTGAATGATTTTTGGGAGCTTCTGAAGCCCATTTTTCGTGCACAATGGTGCAGCAAAAACTTAAAAAGTAGATAGAGCATATTTGTAGATCATTCCAGGTCCAACAAAAATTTATCTCTGACATCTGGTACTGCTGAAATATGAATGGGATTCATGGATCCTATTTCAGAGATGGGAAAAAAGTGCTCGTGAGAGGATTTCTTTTTCATGTTCTAGGAGAACATACCATATCATATCACGAGCTCATGACATTCCATCTCAATCAAAGTGTTTCCCCATTTCATTTTGTTTAGAATTCTGTTTCGATGTAAATTACTGGCTTCTTGGAGAAGGGATCCAGTGCTTTTAAAGGCTAGTGTTTTTTATTTGATATATACCGATATAATATCAATGTCATTATTTTGTCATGCATCTGTTATTGCCCAATAGCTTTAGCTGATCTAATCTGAAAGGCATGCAAAGATATCATTTATGATTAGATTGATGGGTATTAGGGGGGGGTTTAACGAGGCCTCCCATTTTTATAAAAAAATTAGAAGTAAACTATCAATAAATTTATTTAGTTGTTTCAAGGTGTTCTAAGAGTTCCTGTTATTTGCAGGGGACGGAAGTGGAATCCTCTTCGTCAAAGATTAGATAGCTTTGACTATACCGTGAAGCAGCATGTTGTTGGATCTCTTCTATTTACACCTCTTTTGCTTCTATTGCCAACCACATCCGTTTTCTATATTTTCTTCAGCATTTTGAACACAGCCATCAGCCTTAGCTGTATGTTCATTGAAGTCATCATATCTGTTATCCATGCTACTCCTTTTATTAAAATTGCCCTTCGGTTGATAAAACCTCAAAGATTTCCATTGGGGATTTGGTTTGAAATCATAGCCTGTCACAATAGTAGCAGTCATTCCCCCTGGAGTGCTTATATCAATAGAAACAGTTTTCCGGTTGACGAGGCGCCACAAAAAGAGGATATAGATAGAACGGTATCCAGCGTTTTGATTTCAGTTCTCCACAGCAATTATTTGAGCATAGGTGAGTCCTGGATCAGTTCTTTGAACTCGTGATTTTCTTTGGATAATCTAGATCAGAATGGACAATTCTTAACAAATTCTTATCATACACCATTTTACTAAAAGGAATAGAGGATCTAACGAAGGAGAAGGGCTTATTTCTGCATCCAGGATTCTCAAGGCTTTTATGGAAGGTGTAAAAAAATTCACATGACGCAATAAGCTAAATCTTTTGATTTCTCTTTTCTGTATTTTCATCTGGCAACTGAATATGACACTTAATATTCTTGTTCTCATTGATGTTATGTTTTTATGTTTTAGTTCTTTGTTTGCTTGGATTTCATTGGAATGCCAGTAAGCTAACCATTGTGGAAAAACCTTGCAGGACAAATGGTCTTACCCCATTTCAGAAAAGCTTTTTCAGGAGTTTCTCGATCGTATATTGCAATGTCGGTGTTTGGACTTCTTAGTGGTAACAAGTAAGTTGATTTTCGTTGCTGTTCTTTTCTTTCGTGCTTTCACATTGTATTCTAGACTTAAATTTGTGTACCCTCTGCCCCCTCATCTTTCCAGAGTTGCATCTTCTATGGGAGCTACACTGCCTTCAACAATGCCATGGTTGTGTATCCCATACAAAGAATATTGGTGCCTCTGTCGAAATTCAATTCTTGCATGTACGGTGGATTGCAACTATAATAGATGTCATGATTCATGACCATCTTCATTTGGC
This sequence comes from Hibiscus syriacus, assembly GCF_006381635.1. Lineage (NCBI taxonomy): Eukaryota > Viridiplantae > Streptophyta > Magnoliopsida > Malvales > Malvaceae > Hibiscus > Hibiscus syriacus. The sequence goes on along the minus strand of NW_024063263.1, from coordinate 851,571 downwards.
CTAACTTGAGTATTCAGATATTTTAGCTTGCTTTTCGAATAGATAAGGAATTTTGGACGGACATGAGCTGCTGCTTCATTTTTGTTTGTTTCAAACTTAGGCATCGGAATGAACAAACGGCTTCTCAAAGGAGATGGGGGGAAAAATCAGGGTCTTACCTCAGTTGATTCATGTGAACACACTTAAGAAGTAACTTCCAATAAGTTTGGGGTTTGAATCCCCATCATCCTGATCACGTTCTCTTTCCCCAGACAGCACCCAATAAACAAGGAGATTGAGGGTAGCGTGGAAAGGAGATCAAGAGGGGAAAAGAAAATGAAGGAAAAAACTGGAAATTCACCTTGGTTGTGTCCATCTATTAGAAAATCATTTGTATGTTGTCAGAGATTATGTATAGTAATTATTCAATTCTATTTCTAGTTTGATTTTTTGAAGTCCTACATTTTTGCAACCCCCAACCATAACCATTGCTTCCTTTTTCTTGGTTGATGAAATTTACATATTTTGCCATCTCTAGGACTAGGTTGAAGTGGCTTTCAAGCTTGCATTTGATGAAAGATTTTACAAGACCTTGTCCTATGACCCAATAGTTTAGATTTTATTTTACTCCGGGCTGTTAACGGGGTGATTATCCCTTTACGCCGGTAGCTCTTTTGGTTTCACAGGGGTAACAGTAGCCGAGGCAAAGCGTCTGCTTTCTTCGCTCTGCGAATGGGGAACTCAGGAAATGACTCGTTCTCTCTTTGTGAGGTCCAAAAGTGGATAACACATCTTTCCCGGCTGATCATGTTCGGCCATATTTGGACTCGGGTAAAATTTTCCCATTGAATTTCATCAGATTAGGTTGAGCTCGATCAATTGTGTCATATTCAGTTCAGATTGTCTGACTCATTGGGTCACTCGAGTTTCAGTTCTTTAAAATCAGTTTAAGTGACGCTAAGGTTATTGCATATATTCTTTTTCTGAAAATTTGATACGATGCCTAGACTCTAATCCATAAATGGAAGGATATTGCGTTAAGCTTAATACGTCCTCTAACAAACAAATTTGTAAAACTGTATTAAGCCTAGTGTATAACAACTCGAAACCAAATACAAAAGTTTACTAAAAACAGTGAAAATGTTGCAACGGATCCATGTACAACATAATTTTATTCCCACGGTAGCCTGCAAGATGAAGGTCACTCGTAGTGCACAAACAGCTTAATCCCAGTTACATTTATTTCAAAAATAAAGATGATCAAAAACCGAAAACTGTGTTAAAATGAAGACAGGAGAAAGGCTTCATGAAAAACGGAAGAGGTTTTCCGGCATGCCTTTTTGACAGCTTTCACTTGGTATACAAAACTAGTTGCCAATTCGATATGTCATTGATCAACGTAGGAAGGAACGGGAAGAAAGGGAAACGGAGCGATGGATGCATATGCTACAGGTGGCCGTCCTAGTGGACTAGAGGTGACGTACCTAAATTTTCTCTTCATATCATCATTTCCACTTTCAGTTGCATCTTCGGGGAATGATGAAAGCTCAGCAATTCTGTCGGCATTTTCGGCGAGGCATTGCTGCTCATCAGAGAGGCGATGGAATAGGAGGCCAGACATAAATACGGGAAGATACAAAAGGCTGGCATAAAACATCCTTCTTGCTTTTTGAGTAGTCCGGTCACGATAAAATGAAAATGCTGCAGCACTTATTGCTAGGGTGATAAGTGATGATTCAAGACAAAACCAACCAGAAGCCACACCCCCTACACAAAGAATTTCACTGGTTTATATATTATGGAATATAAATGAGAATGTAAGATATAACAAGTCCATATGGATCATACCGTATGCTATAGTACTAATTAAGATAGTTTATATAGAAAAATTTCTGAATATCTAAGCAAAATAGATTTTTTATGCATATCCAATGTTTAAAACTTGTAAATATATATTACTAAATATGAAAAGTTAAATTTTAATAAATATAAACGAGGACTGCTAAAAATGGTGATACTATGATACGTCTAACATTTGGAATTAAGGTAACTTACAGTCATAGGCTATGAACCCCAAGGGGACAAGATATAGACAGTTCCTGAAAGCCACAGCAGCTGTTCTCCGACCTGAAGCATCCGTAAGTGAAAACATCTTGTACCTGAAAACATAACAAAACACAGAAAATGAAGTGGAGGGAGAGGGAGCTGGACCTTGTGAAATGCACCAAGAATTCACAATTCACATGCTAAGGCACTGACATATCTCACATTATCACAAAGAATCATCCCAAATGACTTCTGAAAATCTGAACTGAAATATTATGTTTCAGGGGAAAAAAAACTTTCCACTTTCCAAGTTATATCTCAACAGCATTTGTCTACAACAGTGGAGATACTTGAAGATAATTTCTCGAAGCCAAACCCAAATTTCAACACAAGACAAAAAAAAAGGAGGAAACAAAAATGTTCAATTTCTTGTGCATAAAGAAAAATGAGCAGTTACAATGTTCGAGAGAGAACAAATACTGAAAATGCTTACCCTCCTGCAGCATAGTCATCACGGCACAAGTATGCTAGGGCCATAAAATGGGGTATTTGCCAAAAGTAGAGAGCTGCAGGAAGAATTAATCCGTTGAGAGAAATCTGACCAGAAGCTGCAGCCCATCTAAGTCGGAACAGAAAATAAGAAGCCGTGTAAAATTGTTAAATTTAAATGAAAATTTAATGCAACTCAAAGCAAAGCCTACCTCAGGATCATCTTTATATATATATATATATATATATATAATAAAAAGTTTAACAAACCACCTCTATGTGGTACATATATGTATTTAATCTACACACAGATTCACATCTGTCAAACAGTGTGGGGATATTCTGTTCTTTTTTCCTTCATTTCAAGGGAGTCTTAGTCTTTCCTGCTTTGCAAGTTGAAAGAGGCAATTTTTTTCAGAGTCCAGAGACCATGAAAAGCGAACAAATCAGCAAATCATTGCCCCGTGTTCTCAATCACTCATGTCAACTAGGGGCAAATTTCAAATGAATAATGTTAAAATAAAAGCAGAAGCACTAGTTGAAAATAATATGGCCAGTTGACAGAAAAATCAGATTAGTGACTACATAAGTGGGGTTAGAAAAGTCAGAACAGTGACTAAGTAAGTGGGGTATCACCTCTATGTCAGGAAAGTTAATCCAAATAGACCCAGTTCTGACTATTAATATTTGTAGGAAGTCCTTATCTATTAGCAGCCTAGATCATCAAAGACTTCATAAAACGCTCTCTAAGGCAACAAGACTCAAGAAAAGCCACATTAGATGCTAGCTACGAGCCAGACAACCTCTTCCATCTCATCATTAAGACCTCCGATTAAAACAATAGTCATAAAAGGACTGCATCTTTGGGCCTTCTGTTATTTACAAATTTCTTCCCATTGCCTTCAGAAGCCAAAAGATAAAGCTCATCAGAGAGCACTTCACTCACCACAAGCTAGTAACTTGTATAGACAATTTTCATCACCAAAAAGTGTCCGTCTTTCTTAATCCTTATAGCTTCAAGAAAAAAAAACTACTACTATTCAGGAACCTAAGCTCAATGAAACTACCAAGTAGTCAAAACATGCCATCATCATCAACTTCTCATACAAGGCAGTTAATCACAGAGAAAAAATATATATATGCAAGCATATGGGTTGTGTTCCATCCTAAGTAACCCAAATATGCCATCGATATCAATTCACTAGGCAAGTATTTTATCATAAAGAACAAATAATATATATAGAATATTTCTTGGCTTCAATACAATAACTTTTAGTTCCAAACTGTTTGTATGACACACAAAATTTGACAGGCATGGAAAAAACTGACATAATTAAATACCATACCAAACATAAAATATGAGCAACTATAATTTCTTAGATGGTCATCACAATAATTAATAGTATTTAAAATAGTTACCCTAGAAGAGGAGGAATAGCACCAACAATAGCTCCAACCCATGTATTAACGGGGTGAATCTGCTTCAATGGAGTATAGACAAATGCATATAAAACAAGATTGGAAGCGGCGAGGCTAGCTGCTAGCATATTAGCCTGCAATAACCTTGTGGCAGAAGCAACATTAGTCCCCCAGCTGACAACGTCTTAAGCATTTAATGAAGCAATAAAATAACATTTTGATGTTAAAGAATTATAGAAAAGTGAGTGAATTGATCTGGCCACCTTGCATGCCAACAAAGCAGTGCCAGCAATTCCGACAGAAGCTGCCCAAGTGACTGCATGTGGTGTCCCAATGCGTCCTGAAGGAAGAGGTCTTAGCCTTGTTCTCTTCATTTTGGCATCATTATTTATCTCAAACACCTAGACACATAATAACACTGGTTAACTGATGTCGGTCAATCTAGTTAATGCATGAAAAGTAACTTAAAATACAACTACCGTGCACAATCACATCCTTGCAAATCAACTAAATAAAAAGTAACAAAACATAGTTTTCAAGAAAGAATGAAAAAGAAATTACAATTTGCAAATCATGAATTCAATTCTGAGAATTCTAAAGAATTAAACTGTTTCCTTCTCTATCCCCTTGTAAGGGTACTTATCTATCGTTCCTATCAAGAAAGCTATCTTCATGGATTCAAATCAGGCAAAATGAACTAAAGGCCCTATCTTCCTTCATTTTACTGCAACACTTGATTTCAAGCACACAGACAGAACATTCCTAAATACCCTAAAAATTGACAAATTGTAAGGTATACCCTTAGGTTAATCTTTCTAAATCAAGGACAAGAGATTATGATGACAGAGCCTTGATAGTTTAATCCATCAAAATTCCAATATGCAAAGTTCTCAAAGGCGCTAGAGAACTAGGATCCTTGTTGTACCCATGGTCTAGGATGCTAAATTTTTGCAAATTTATTTGTGCATCTGTGCCTCGCCTACATACTAGTCCTAGTCCTGGTCCTGGTCCTAATTCATAAGGACCTTTATCGAAGTACAAGATTTTGGCACCTGAAACGTGCCTCTTCTGGCATGCAGGAGTTACATGAAAGGCAAGCTCCTGAATAGTGATATTTTTCTTCATTTTTTCCTTATTTCTTAACAAAACATACTTCCAAATATCCAGGAAAGACATTAGCTTTACCATTTTGCAAAAACCCTTATCCTTCAAGAAATGAAAGAGGGAAACATTGTTCAATGTGATTTTGTTTTTTAAAATAGAGATATCAGTTAGCATCCTTGCAAGTATAGATAAAATGTGATAATTCAATCAGCTCAATCAAAACTCTAATCCAGATTTCTCAAATTCTACAATTGTTCTTAACAACGCGTTCAATGAAAGCAATCAAAGACTTAATGGCAACCTGATTTAAAGAATTCGCCGAAGCAGCAACCATCATGGTGCCAGCACAGGCGTAACAAAGCCCTGCCAAATCAACAGCGTTTCCACTACCTAAAACATATCCAGTCCCCGAAGTCGCCACCACCAGCATACTAGTATCCCCAAAATCAAGTCAAAATTAAAATAAAAATCAAATATTCAAAATTCGCATAAAAAAATCAATTGAGATTTGACCTGAGACGAGCCTTGGAGAGCTCCCAGTAACATCGGCCGTAGTGACGAGCTATCTGGATCGCATCATTAGCTTTGAAACCATCAGTTTTGTTAGCGAGAAACCCTAGCTTTATAACGGAGTCCGATGAAGGAGATGGTGAAGGCGCCGCCGATGAGGAGTAGAAGCGTTGATGAGAAGGAGAAATTGGGTGATCCACGACGGCGTTTGGAGCGAAAATTGAGAAAGCGGACGCGCCACGGAAGTAATTAAAATTGGCGGAGGAGGAAGAAGCAAGAAGCTTCGAAGAGAAGCTTAAAGTGACGGAGTTTCGCCACATGGTTTTCTAAAAGGCGAACTTTTTTGAAGAAAAATTGGGCAATTTAGAGGCTGAAATCTCGAAGATGCCGAGTTCTTACCGGGTACAGAAATGAGCCGCCGAGTTAACACACATAGGCTGGGAACCAATGATGAATCCCGCTGCTGATGACTTTACTCACTCCAACCATAATGCATTTGTATAAGGTCTAAACATGTCAAAAATCTCCCTATTATTTCATTTTTACAATTTAGTTCTTCTATTTTATTTTTTAGGGTAAACTACACGTTTATTGCCTCAACTATCACTTTTGTTCTATTTTTATCACTTAACTATTCTTTTGTTTCAATTTCATACCTAACGTTACGTGTTAGTTTCATTGTGGTCACCTACCGTTAGAAAACTAACAAAAATTTATTTATGTGATATTTTCTTTTAATTTTTCCAATGATGAAGTAGTATTGGTGACACATCAGCATCACTGTTAATTTTTTAACGGTGAGAGATCAAAATTAAAATAAAATGTAACGTTAAATATAATTTTGAAACAAAAAATAGATGGATGACTAAAATAGAATAAAATCAGTAATTTAATTACTAAACATGTAATTTATTCATATTTTTATAACATTAAATTTTTATACTCTTTTATTTTAAAACTTTTAATTATTCATTAATTTGGTCGTTGTAAAAAATAAAATAACTTTTGTAATTAGCTACATTTACAATTTTTTATATTTGATTTATTAGTCAATTAGTCTAAAGATACCACACAAATCTAATGGAAATAATTCTCTCAACCTAACTGAAACTACATTTACAATATTTATATAATCAGGGATGGATCTAGGCGGGTAGAGGCGTTCGCTTCCTTTAAATTTTTATATATTTTGAATTTTTTTAAATATATTTTTACCCTTTTAAAATTTTATAAAATCGTCATGCTAACATAAAATTTTGTGTTGATCCCTATCCGTATAGGTAGTTATGGTTGGAATGCAAATTTTGTAACAAGTGAGTAATAAATTTACTTTATTTTGTTGATTGAAACGATGCTAAAGAATAAAAAAATTATATTATCTTTAAATAATAAATTAATATTTTAATTATAAAATTTTAATTTAATATAAAAATTAAACATAATTAATAGAAGGTGTATAATAAAATATTTATAAAATGGAAAATAATTAATATTTTTATAGTAAAAATATCCGAAGTAGTTTTGGGAATAATCTAGGGAAAGAAAATTTTGAAATATAAAGGTATTTCAGAATTATTTTGGGATGTAAAACCTTGCATGTTGAACTCCTCACGTACACGCAATAAATTTTATAAAATATATTAAAACACTGAAATTTATAATAGGAAACGAAACAAAATTTATAAGTTTTCAAAATGATTTCAAAACTATATATTATATAAATAATGTCTTAGGTAGCGCTTTACCGGATATGTTAGCAAAACCGATAGCGTCTTTTCTTAGTCGTATATTAACGCCGCTGCACCTGAGACTTCCCTTTCTTTGTTCTTTCCTCCTCCTTGTAGGATATATCAAAGAGTTCAAAGATTGTGACATGTGTCATTTAATAGGGTTTTATAACGGTTGTTACGACCGACATGGGCGGAATTACAACAAAAATTTTGGGGTGTCAAATTTAGAAATTATATAAAGATTTTTTTTAAGGTGGGAAAATTGAATTTTAAAATTTTTATTGTTAAATATTTTTTAAAATATGGGGTCAATTTCTTTTTTAAAATATGTCAAAATATTTCTAAAAAGGGGTGTCGTTTTTTCTTTTATATAATATTATATATAATTTATATGGGTATAAATAAAAATTTTAAAACTTTTGGGGTGTCAATGGGGTGCCAATTGACACCCGTTAATATATACTGACTCCTCTAGTGACGATCGAGACACCTAAAGTGGTAATATTTATAACGTTAGAAACCTGGATAAGTCAAAAAAATATTTTATGTACCTATTCTAAAAAAGCTGTATAGTTTAAGCACGTATGTTAGTATTAAGCCAAATGAGAATGATGTTTATTTATATATAAATTAAGAAAATTAACAACAAAAAGAAAAGAAAAGAAAAACAACATCAACATGTCACCGCCAAAGACAATACTTTTTTAAAAAATAAAGTACTTTAGAAAAAAAAATAGAGTTAACAGCTAAATATTTTATTTAAGAATTATAAAAATATGACATTTAAATATTATAATTTTATTTAAGAATATAAAATATGACATTTTATGCTTAAATTGTTGAGTTAAAAGTTACATCTATAGTATTTATTTGACTATCATAATCATGAATATAAATTTCATATATATTCCTAAACAAATAGGGACTGAACAAAAATATATATAAATGATTAGAAACATCAAAATACACAAAAGATAAGTAATCCACAATTATGTAAACTATTTTATGAAATAATATTGTAAATTAAAATAAAGAAACTGGGGAGGTAAATGAGACGAGACATACCTGAACTAATTAAGATTGACTCGATCAAAGCTTGATAAAAACTCGACTCGAGTTCTTAATGAGTCAAAACAAACTACTTGATACTCGACTTTAAAAGCTTGCAAGCTACTAAAAAATATAATATATTAAGATTTTATTTTTTTAAAAAATTAAATTATTAATAGTATTAACATTTATGTTTTGTTTTTTCTTTAAATTACAGTATAAAGTTTTCATGTATTTAAGGTTCAGGTTCGAGTTTCAGCTTCAATAGAATTAAGTTTAAGATTTTTTTCTTTTCGAGTTTTTTTTAGTTTTTACGAGCTTCAATTCATGATTTCGAGTTCGAGTCAAGCTTAAAAGTTTTAGACTCATAAATTTTTCGAACTGAAATGAACTTTATTTTAAAAAATTTAAATCGAGTCGAGCTCAACAAATATTCGAGCTACTGTTGACTAGTTTACAGCCCTAAAAGAAACTCTTGGTGACGTAAAAAAAGTATTAATTTGAGCTTTCAATTCACAGAAATGGCGGACAATATTTCTTATGTTTTTTTTTGGTCAGAGTGTGGTCCTATTCCACTATTAAAGATTTAAAATAACGATTATCAAAAATAAAATAACCATTTATTATTTTTTTAATTTAAACAATTATTCTTGATTCTGAGCTCAATATCAACAAAGTAGATTTTAACTATTTTTACAAAAATTTAATCAATTGAAATAACTAAACTCAAAATTATTAAAACTTTAATATTCAATTAAGACTTTAAATTTTATATAGAAAAATTAATAAATTTATCTTAAACCCATATATAATTAAACTAAATACATGTTTAACGTTGTAATTTCAATATAAATAAACAGTTAAAACACACAAGCGCGCGCGCGCACACACACATATATATATATATATATATATATGGGACAGAATATGCATACACTATGTAAAATTAATAGGTCTTATACCAATTTATATCCATTATATTTCAATAAATAAATGACTTAGATTTAATTGAAATTTATAACTCACAAATAAATATATTTTAACTCGCAATAAAAAAATCTCTTTTTACCACAATCTTAAATTCTATACACTATGTAAAATTAATAGGTCTTATACCAATTTATATCCATTATATTTCAATAAATAAATGACTTAGATTTAATTGAAATTTATAACTCACAAATAAATATATTTTAACTCGCAATAAAAAAATCTCTTTTTACCACAATCTTAAATTCTAAACCCTAATCTCTAAATTCTTAAACTTTAAACCCTAAACAAAAAACTATTATTTTACTGTGAGTCAAAGAAATATTTATTTATGAGTTATAAACTTTAATTAAATCTAAGCCATTTATTTATTTAAATCTAATGGCTATAAATTAGTGTAAAACTTATTAGTTTTACATATTGTAAGTAGATCCTAATCCTATATATAGTCTGAAATACTTGTAAGATAATATGTCCATAATATTTCTTAGTAATTGACAACATACATCTATAAATAAAGCTACTCGAACCCAGAATCTCAAGAGAGAACAATACTCTTTTTAACCAGTAAGGTCAATGAATTCATAATTATAAATATACTTATAAATATATATATATAAATAAACAATAATAGGGATATGATTATTAGACCTTAATGGATACGTGCAAAATTTTGAAATTATAGGGTAAGTGAAATTCTCATCAAACCTCAAAGTTTGTACTTTTCACCAACAATTTACAAAAGCTTTGGAATTCTTAGTAACATACATTGAGGTCCAATGGCTTTTTGAAGAGTTTGTTTTCACATCCATTTTCTGTACCAACATTGATTCTTTCAGAAATTCAATTCAAATGCTTATTCTGCAAAAACATTTACAGATCATACTTTGATTAATGGTGGGAAAATGAAACCAAAGAGAGAGGGGGGGGGGAGTGAACAATAACTTCGGAGGGAGAAAATTACTGAGGTGAACAGATGAAGAAGGTACAGTTAATTAGTTATCAGACAACGAAATTCTCAGACAATAGAGCGGCGGTCGTAACACCGATCAAGCAAACTACGGCAATTAAATCTGCCATCCCGAACGATGAGTCTGATAAGAAGTATAGTTTATGACCATTACTGTCACCCCTGAATCCCCTAACTATCATGGCCTGTAGAAATACAATACACTTTGTCAGATATTTTACTTTAACGGAGGCTGAATTACTCGTTCTCATTGAGACTGAATGTCCAATACGGGTATGTGTCGGATATGTTTCTCTATATGTTGGAGGATCATATCCCTAGCTATGCCTGAATGTGACAGAAATAAGTACTTTAAGAAAAATAACAAGCCACGAGTGACGGAGTGGAGAAACCTCACCAAGCAAGTTAGGGTAAACCTATAGATCTAGGTTTACTGAAATAGAACCATTCAAAGGCATGGAAATCGATTGTCAAACTCGATTTGTATATTCCAGTTGGATATTATAGTTTAGGATGGTTAAACATGATCCAAGATTTTGTCATCGGCAACAGTAGTGTTAAAATGGAACAATCATGCATTATTCATCAAAGGCACAAGCAACCTATTGATCCATACTTGGGAAACTTCACTAAAAAGGATGACCACATATGGAAAATGCTAAATTTTCTTCCCGGAAAATAGTGATTTTAAATAAATGTTGGAGTTCGGTAAAGAAATAGCATGTAAAAGAGCTCAGTCTGAATATGAACCTGTGAGATTTGCTCTGCATGCTTAAAAATATTCTTGAAGATCCGCTGAATGTAGGAAGCAAAAACTGAAATTGAAGCCCAAGGAAAAGATTAGATGCGGATAACGGTCTCAATGAATTTGTCCATCACAAAATTGAGAAATGAACAATCTGTAATTTTGTCATGAAAGCTAGCCATTATGCAAAAAAAAATCTTTTACTTTATTATGGCCCATAAACTTAAATTTTCGTCCCACACACACAATCAAGGGAGAGGGAGAGAAAGAGAGAGAGAGAGATCCTTGTCAAGTGAATATTCTTACCATCAACCGTCTCCTTCATCGTCAACTGCTGCCAATTTATCCTACGAGATACAATCCCCAACGCAACATTACGAACCTGTTCACACATGAATTTTGACATGATTAATCCCACATTAACAAACACAAGCATAAAACAAGAAAAATTTCCTAGTAAAGAGAATGCAGTAGTACTGTCACTATCTTTCTTACCTCATCAAACACTAAATTGATAAACCTCAAGGAAAGCATGAGTGTAAGAACAATTTCAGCCACTGGTACACCTATATATCTCAAAGGGAGCATAAACCACCGCAAAGCAAATGCAAGTTGTTCTGGGGTCGTGGTTGCTAAGCAGAGGCTTGCACTTTGAAAGATCTTTCAAAAAATAGAGACCTATCTCAGAATTATAAAGAGTTTGTTTGTTTCTCAAACACAATACTGCTGAGCTACTATGCAAGACATATACATATTTGTGTAGTTACATAGTTGCCTATGTATATCTCGTAGAAGGTTTTACAAAGTAATATTATATCCTTTTTCTGTTGTAAGCAACTTACAATGAAGGTTAAACTTGCTGCTGTGCTAGCGACAGATAAGCCCTTCCGTGTTAACTGTAGTGGTCCTAGCTTCATGATTAAATATGAATACCCACTTAACGATTTAGGAAGATCAGGCAACCCCGTTAGCGAAGATGATGGGGTTCTTGACTGAACAAGTTGTGGTACACCATCAGTACCAAGCCCTGACAGAATGAATAAAATTCCACAAAGGAGTGACACCCTTCCCAATTGATCCTACAAGAATTGCTGAGATCAGTATGCTAGTATTACAATATAATATTATTTAAATCAGTAAATTGTACAACATGCAACAATCACAGACAGAATGTTTCCTTAGTACAATGCAAGTTAAACTTCAAACGCGACGTGAAAAGTCGGAACACAGCTTAAGGCACACAAACCAACCAAGCAACAGAGGAAGCAACCAAAAGCCATTATGGTGTAAAGTGTCTTCAAAGTTTAAAAACAGCATAATTTTGCACTCATATATACTATATAGACAGGAGGTGAACAGAACCTTTGACAAGTCATTATAAACTATACCAACTTGCACAAAGTACCTACCTCCAGTAACAAAAAAAAAAAAAAAACCAAACACATTTGGCACAAGTTAACAGAAGTTTAATCTCCAGCAACAAACTCTGTTCATCAGAAAAATACAATTTCTCATTTTACCCTCTATGTTTTAAAATCCAAACTTGATCAAGATCATTAAGCAAAAAGTTCAAAGAAATATACATGAAAGTTTCATTCAGAAACTGAATAATTTATCCAAATATACTGAGCTCTAGCAGTTAACATTAAAACCTTACCACCCACACAGGTTTTGGGAGAAACAATACTGACAAAAGAGCGATGAATGCTACCAATCCAAAACGAACAACTATTTGGGCACGTGCTGGTAAAACAACTAACGCCAACAGCCATACCTGCATAATCAAGATCAGTATCTAAGTTAGTCTCTGTATTTTTCCAATGGCATAAACAATTAAGGCATAAGGCATTGAGAGAGAAAGGAAACCTGAAGACAACTCACAATACTATAACATTCAGCTAAATAATTAGGCAACTTCCAAGCTTAGAATGTGTCATAACTTCAGCTGGACATTTTCACCAAATTGCAATGAAGAAAATTCATTAAAAAAAATCCACACAAAAAAATTATTCATAGCACTCAATAATGATATTAATCTAATCAACCCAAAAACAACTTAACCCATAAAAACAAGCCCCCCACAGAAGAAATCAAAAGTACCAAGTAGCCAACTATCCAAGAACCAAACTTGACAAATTTCATCACATTTTACAATCTTAAAAGATTGAAAATTTAAAGTCTTTACCAATTTGATTCTAGGGTCCACTGAATGCAAGAAAGTGGTTGGTGAAGAAATGAACTGGCAAATTGGACTTGAAGTAGCAGTTGAAATCAATCTTAAAATTTTATCAGCTGCTAAACCTCCAGTGGGCAACCAGCTCATCCATTTCCCCATTTCACCATTGTTACTTCCGATTGAAGCTTTAACTTGAAAATTCTCTGAAACAGGGTTAAAATTGGGGGATTTACGCCAATATGATAGTAACGGTTTACGAATTGGATGGTTCGAAGGGAAATTCAGAACCCGGGTAGATGTTGGGTAGGCTAGGGTTTTGAAATTAGGGTTCAATAAGAAAAGGAAAGGGGGTTTAACAGTTGGAAATGGACAGTGAGTGCAGTTCATTGGAGGAATTGATGGGGAAGAAGAGAGTTGGAAGGGCTTATTTGTTGTTCTTTGTTAAGATTGTGAAGGATTGGCGGGTTATTGGGTAATGTAAACGGGTTTTAGATCCTTATCAACAATGCCCAATCCCACCATTGTTATAGCTCAAGCTTCCATCTATAACGACACTGGATATGCTGTCACTTTACATGCCCGGCAGTGGTTCGTCGGATCAAATCGGGTCATAGTTGGGTTTGATTTAAGGTTTATTAAAAAATAAGTGTCTAAATTACTCCGTTTTTCTCAAACTGGTGCATAAACTTTTTTCCGATCCATTCAGGTATTTAATGTTACAAACGTTATCACTTTAAGTATAATTTTTTTTGATCCATCCAAGTGCCTAACGTTTACAACTTTAAGTGTTTTGACCGTTAAATTCTATTGTTAAAGGACACATGTCACCTTTTTAAAACTTTTAAAAAATTAAATTGAAAAAAAAAACCTTAAAATTATAATTTTTAAAAGAAAAAAACCAAAAAAATTTAAAATTACAAAAAACTCTAAACCTTTAAAACTCTAATTTTAATCACATTTTCATTGTCGACCGTCATCACCGCCTTCAATCAGCCGATCACTCAACAACGTGTGATCAGCCAACCACCCATGACCAAAATCCCCTTGTTTCCGCAATCGGTTGAGCACCTAACAACGATGTAGGTGCAACATTTCACTGACGTTGATTTCCACCTCCATCACTGATTTTCGCTACAATTAAAGGTTGAGTAGGGGTTTTCAGCCGTTGTGTGTTCTTCGACCATACATTGTTAGAATTTCGACTAATTGACGATGATGGTAACGGTTGAGAGTGGCAAAGGGATTGAAATTAGGGTTTTTAAGTTTTTTTGTAATTTAAGAAAATTTTAGAGTTTTTTAAATTATATTTTTTGTTCTTTGTTTTAAATAAAAATTCTTAAAATTATCAAAACATGACATGTATCACTTAACGGAGAAATTTAATAGTTGTTACGGCCTGAGCACCTAAAATGATAACGTTTGTAACATTAGACACCTAGATGGAGCAAAAAAAATTGAAGTACCTATTTGAGAAAAGTTGTATAGTTTGAGCACTTATTTTCTAACTAAGCTTAAACATCTTACTAATATTAATTAGAGTGGTTTAAACATCTTATACGTCCCCAAATTATGTCTTCATTCTGAATTAGCCCTTAAACTTTTAAACATTCTAATTTCATCTCCAAATTATGACCCTCATTCTAAATTAGCCCCGAACTTTTAAATCTTCCAATTCCATCCTCAAATCCTTCCAATTATGTAATTAATTTAAACCATGAATTTTTTTTCAAACATATAATAATATAGTTTGACCTAAAGTTTTATTAGCAAGAGGTGTGATTTGCATATACCGATAGCTTGAGATAAAATTAAAATGTTAAAAAGCTTAGGACCAATTTAGAATGATGATCATAGATTAAAGATGAAATTAAAATATTTAAAAATTTAATAACTAATTTAAGATGAGACTCATAGTTTAACGATGAGAATAAAACATTAAAAAATAAAACCTAATTTAAAATGAAAAATATAATTTAAATACGTATAATATAATTAACTCTTAAAATTAATCTAATTCCAACCCATGTTTATATAAAAGTTCTATTCATATTTGGTCCAATATAGTATTTTTGGTATAAACATTAATATCTAACTTATTGATCGACTAATCTGTATTGAATACTGCAGAGACGATAACGACTCTCCCAACTTAATTTGTTCTATTAAAGAATATTTACAATGTTATCCAATAATAAATAAGTTTCTATTTAAAATAAAACTCATACACATTCATACAAAAGGCAATTGACATAAGCTTTGACGACCAGAAAGTGGATTTAAAGTTTAAACTGTTCCGGCAGCAAGCGTGGTCGGAGCAAAATCTCCGGCGCCGGCATGGATAGCACCAGTGCAAAACAACTGCGTTGCGCTCGCAATTATGGTCATCACCTCCAATGTCCGCTGCATTATCATCAATTGCAACCATTTCAAATCTTGTTTTATATTTATTAATTTCACCATTAAATTTAAATAATATATATTTCGATTTAATTGAAACAGAACTTACTTTTATCACCATTTTAATAATTAAAAGACTTACCAAATTGGCATCTGTCCACCCAATGTAGATCTCTTTACATGCCAACCTGCAAAATTCATTGGGTTAAGAATATTTTTTTTGAATTAATCACTGTTATCCGATCTATTAACCGACTAATCCAGATCGGGTATTACAGAGGCCAGGGCGATTCTCCTAACCCAGTTTGCTCCATTCGCAAATTTCAGAATTCGAACCCCTGACCTTGCTTAAGAGACCATTGGGTTAAGAATATTTGATATGCTATGCATCCACATAGTATTTTTTAGGAAAGTAATAGCCCACGATAAGTGATATCAGAATGAATTTTGATTATTTGATTTTAATTCGAATTTTTTAGTGAATAAAGTAGATAAGGTGAATAATCGTGAAGAGTGCATAACGAAATAGAATAAGAGAATATCACGTCCTAAAGGAGCGTAGATATCATATTCTCTTAAATATATTTTTTGAAAAGAGATTATTAGTCTTGTAAGAATAGATAGACCATAAGTAAACATTAATCGAAAAATATTAAGCATACCAAAATTTTATCTCAGATAAAACTTAGATTAATTAATATCAGTATCGATAAACACGACCGATGATCGAAAATCTTAAAGAAGTAAAACTTACCCCATGGCAAGCATAGTGAGGGCCCAAGTGAGAAGGGAAGAAGAAGCAGCGGCACATAAATTAGGGCCATTCCATTGAAGAACGTTGGTGACACCGGAGACGGAGGTGGCAACGCCAACAACACCGGCAATGAGGGAGAATATCACAAACAGACCCGTCGCCATGTTTCCCATTGGAAAGTATATGGGGAATATCCGAGCCGGGATTGATAACACAGATGCTGCATATAAAACGCAAACACAATACATGTACATATACATGTATAGGTGCATGGATTTGAAACAAAATCAAGAGTTGAAAGAAATACCTGTTTCATGAGTAGTTTCAATTGCATGATTTACAGCCCAACCAGCTATTATTGTTAGAGTGATGTATAACCCAAGATTGAGAACCAACAGCATTAATGCAGTTGATTTTGATCCTCCAGAACCCATACTTTTAACTATATCAACCTTTAATCAATCGAGACAGGGAACACTATATATATAGTGCCTTGTATTCATGTACCTTTATTTAGGTTACCTAAAGGATGGAAAAGGAATCCTTAACGAAAAATCATGAGTTTAATTAAGGGTAAACTACAAGTTTAGTCCCACAACTATAAACTTTTGTTCCATTTTGATCACACAACTATTTTTTTTCCCCAAAATCATATCTAACGTTACGTTTTGGTTTCATTTTGATCAATCACCGTTGAAAAATTAACAAAACTGATGATGTGGCATTTTTTAATTTATTTTCAATGATGATGTAACATTGTCTTACAGTGGCACGTCAACATCACCAGTTAATTTTTTAACGGTGGGTGACCAAAATAAAATCAAAACTAAATTTTATGTGTGTGTGTTTTTTAAAATAGTTAGATGACCGAAACATAATAAAAGCGATAGTTGAATATATAGAATGTTCAAAATTCGTATTTTATTATGTTTGATTTGTATGTTATGTATATTAATGCTGAGGTGCATAACTTTGGAAGGAATAAACTTTTCTTGCTTAACATTGCAAAGAAAGAATAAAGTTGGAATGACAAGAATAAAATAGGGTAAACTACACGAGTGACTATTCAATTATTGCCTCTTTTCATTTTGACCATTAATATTTTGATTACATCAATCAAATCACCTAACTATTTAAATACTTCAATCAAACCATTAACCTTTAACATTTAATGGATATGGTGCCGTAATAATTAAAAACTGACATAATTATATGTTTGGCTCTTAATATTTAAATAATTTATCAATTTAGTCTTCGTTTAAATTCAATTAAATAAATTTAATATTCAATTAGATAGGACAAGGCACACATAAATCACTGGACAAAACTAGGGCTGTAAATGAGACGAGACAGATCGCGAGCTACTCGAGATCGACTTGATCAAGGCTCGATAAATACTCGGATCGAATGGACTCGACTCGAGTTCGAGCTCGACTCGAGTTCTTAACAAGCCGAAAACGAGCTACTCGATATTCGACTCGAAAAGCTCGAGAACAACTCGAAAATATAATATATTAAGATTTTATTTTTAAAAAAAATAAAATTATTAATAATATTAATATGTATGTATTGATTTTTTTTAAAAATACAGTAAGATTTTCATGTATTTAAGGTTCATGTTCGAGTTTGAGTTTGAGGCTTCAATCGAGTTAAGTTTAAGATTTTTTTTCCTTTTCGAGCTACTCACGAGCTTCAGTTTAGAATTTC
The DNA here is from genome assembly GCF_006381635.1 of Hibiscus syriacus. Lineage (NCBI taxonomy): Eukaryota > Viridiplantae > Streptophyta > Magnoliopsida > Malvales > Malvaceae > Hibiscus > Hibiscus syriacus. The sequence goes on along the minus strand of NW_024063263.1, from coordinate 833,505 downwards.
GAATTCGAGTCGAGCTTGAAAATTTTAAGCTCACGAGTTTTCGGGTCGAGTCGAGCTCCATTTCAGAGTTTTCGAGTCGAGTCGAGCTCTCCATACTCGAGTTCGACTCGTCTCATTTACACCCCTAGACAAAACTACTTAATTTTTTTATTAATCTGGGATAAGTACAAGGCAATATTTGTTTAAAAACAACTCTCAACTATTTAACATTGAACGTTAATACCCTGATATTTCTGATACTCAAATCCAGAATCTCAAGGAATAACACCAATTTCTTTACCATTGAAATCACTTGTTCGTGCGAAAAAACTACCTAATTAATAATGAATTAAAATAATTTATATATAACCTATTGTTACTAATGGCATAAAAGAAAAGATAATGCGTCCATGGAGCATGGTTTTCAGAACCGGACCGGTTAGCGAACCGGCCATGCTATCGGTTCACTGGTTCAACCGGTCGAACCGGACGACGTCATAATTATTTAAAAATTAAATAAAAATACCAAAAATATTTAATAAAAAATAATTTTTTATATCACAAGTCATATTCAAAGCAAGTCATAACATATATAAATTAAAAACCATAAAATCAAGTGAAACAAAATGATTCAAATTAACTACAACATAATATTTAAGGTAAAACATATTAAATAATAAATATAATTATATAACTATAATTAAAAAATAAATTTGGGGCTAAAAAATCATAACAAAATGATATTGTTTGGTTTAATTTTTTTTAAAAAAACAATCCCACATGGCTAAGAAACATAGAAGAGCATCCCAAAAGTCTAAAGAGTAAAAATATGAGAACAAAACAATCCCACATTGCTAAGAAACATAGAAGAACATCACAACTAACTTCTATAAATAATAGAGGTAATTTGACATTGCGATAGTCCAAGTTCGCATTGCGATAGTCGAAGTTCGCGTTGCGAATCTGGAAACTGATTTGCGATACTTGAGATCGCGTTGCGAATTATCGATCGCATTGCGATTTAGTTGGTCATTTTGGCAAATCCAAAAAAAGTTGGTTAAAATCGTATATTATAAGGCATTTTTGGTCAATGAGGTTATTTTCTCTATTAAAAATTATACCTTTTTAGTACATCCACCGGTCTCTAATTTATTGATCGATTAATTCGGATCAGGTACTGCAGAGGCAAGAACAACCTATTGAGTTAATCGATCGACGAAATAGCCAAGAGGGGGTGAATTGGCAATAAAAATTTTAGTAGAAGCTTTTGCAGAAAATAGAAAATAATTGCACAGCGATTTAGAGTGGTTCGACTTTCTCAATCAAAGTCTACGTCCACTACATTAGCTATCCACACTAAGGATTTTCCACAAATTCACTAATTTGTCTTTCTTTTGAGGACAAAGAGTAATATTACAAATCCCTCAAGAATTATACCCCAAAATCTTGAGAACACTCACTCCCAAAGAGAACAAACAAATTTCGCAAACTTACAGAAAAACCTCACAAGGCAAGATGTTTGTACAATTCTAAAACAAAAAAAGAACACTCAAGAATAATACAATTGAGCACAATAAGTGTTCTTGAAAGCAAAGATGAATATTGAATGAAATAGGCTTGAAAATGCTCAAACTTGGGGTTTGATGCTTTCTCTTTGATTCTATCTCAATTCTTATTAATTGTTGTTGATCAATGGCTCCTAAGCTTGTTTAAAACACATTGGATCACTTTTGAACGTTGGGGATCATTGGTGAAGTCAATAGAGCCGTTATTGTGTAATTATCATTTAAAAATTTGGTGGGAGCGTGGGGTGCATCGATGCATAGACAAGGTGCATCGGTACACTATGTATAAAATTCAAATATTTCGACCGTTATAAGTCTTAGTGCATCGGTACACTAGGGGTGCATCAGTTTACTAATTGCATTCGATGTTTCAAACAAGCCAGGAGTGCATCTATGCATAGTTTGTGCATCGGTACACAAAATGTATTCGATGTTTCAAAATATTCAAGAGTGCATCGATGCATGGCTTGTGCATCGATTCATGGCTTGTGCATCGGTACACAAAATGCATTCGAAATGGGAAGTGCATTGATGCATCATGTAGTGCATCGGTACGTCACTTTGTAAATTTGATTTTTGGCTCGATTTTGGTTCGAAATATTTTGTGAAAATTGTTTTAAAAATATTTTAAGTATAAAACATAATTTTACACTTTAGTAAGGATTGAGATTGACCTTTGAAATCCTTGGAGTAATTTTTGTAATATTCGAATAATTAAATCGAATATACCTTGAAAATGATTATAAAATCTTAAAATCCAATAATACTTAATTTGTTATATCGAAACATCAAAATGTTTTCAACACAACCCTTCTAATGCAGTTTATTCAAACATCTGACATTGCTTAAGGAATATGATGTTTCATTCCATTGGACCAACTGGTTATTAGTAAAAATTAAAAGTTATATAAAAGTTAAATAAATTAGGGTAAAAATATGATGTTTGTGCCTATAAAGTTTAGATAAAATATAATATATAATTTAAATTGAGATAATATTATAACAATACCAAAAATTATATTTATCCTAAAAATAAAAAATATTTTCAAGTTAAAAGCACCGTTTCAGTCGACCCAAGGCGAGGGATCGTCATTGGATTTTCTTGGCGGAATTTCTCCCATTTCCATATTTTCTTCCTTCGAACTATTTCCTCTGAATTGGCAGGGGATTCACATCTTTACAGGTAAAATTATTTTGATTCTTTTCAATAAATAATTAAAATACCTTTATACCCAATGCAATTAATATTATTGTTTTAGAACTGGGAGCAGCTCTTGAAAGTTGATATGGATTTTGATTTATTTTTTATGTTAATTTATAATTTTACGGGGCTCTGATGATGATTTGGTTTCTTGAATTACCTATCTCGCTGTTTTCGCAGAAATCGTTTTATTTTTTATTTTTCATGTAATATAATCTACTTTTGACGATGTTTTTTCATATAATTTCCCCCCATTTTATAGATTTCTCTACTTATAAATATGAAAAAGAAATATTAATTTGGGTTTCTGAAACATTTCTGGATTTGGTTAATTAATTTCTTGCACAAAATCATTTATTGATTTTGATTCAGAAGGTTTTTGAAATTGTAATTCCATTGTTATTGAAATCTTACTAGGATGCCTATTTCTAGTTAGGGTTATTGGGGCATGCAATTTATGGTTGTTTTATGCTTGTTTTTTAAGGAGAGAGATATAAAGGAGATTTTATCTATTTTTCTCGCAATGAGTCACGTTGAAGATTCTATGCGAAATCAAATAGCAGCTCTTTTGCGAGTTATAAATTTCACAAAAGCTTTCAAAGAAGACACCGTACCAAGCGTAATTGAAGAGGTAATAGACATGGCTTCCTTGTCTTCTTTTTTATTTTGTTTATACCCTTGATCGTTTTCTGAAGATTTGTGTTTATTTTTTGCTTTCAATTTTTCAGGGTCTCTTTTTGGGTTCTATCGCAGCTGCTAATAATGTGGATGCACTTAAACGTTTAAATATAACTCATATCTTAACTGTGGCTAGCTCCCTGCAGCCTGCGAATACTGATGACTTTGTGTACAAAGTTATACCAGGTGGGAATGTTCTCCCTTATCAGGTTGTATGACTGAACTAATATATCGTAAAACTGGAAATTTTCATGCTCCGAATTCCTTGGCATTGTAACTTCATTTGCCTGTTGTTATCTAAAAGGTGTGCATTTGTTCAGTGTGCTTGACGATACCCAAGTGAAAATAAAATTATCTTCTAATGCATACTTTAACTTTGCCAGAATTTTGTTTAAAAACGAGTGATGTAGGATAAGCAAGCAGAAGAGAAACTATAGAAACCGGGTGGGGAAATCGGAAATTGAATGAAAATAGTGAGTGAGGGGTTGGAGGAAATTTGGGGAGAACAAAAGAAATATTGAGAACATTAGAAAGGAATCAACAGAGGGAGAAAATATTCAACATCCAAGACCCCTATAAGTTACAAAATGCCAAATGTAAGCCCAAAATCCTCTTACTTGGAAAAGAAGTAAGATGATAGTTAATATATGATTATATGTAAAAGTAATATCCATTGATGAGTTTCCAACTAAGTCGAAGATTGTTCTCACTGGTCAAAAAAGGAAAACTAAGATTGTGACAAGTTATCCTTGAGTTACAATTGAATGTTAATCACCGCATATTTAGCTGTCTGCTCTCTGTGCTCCATCATCCTGATAGTTCCCTTTGTGTTTTATTAATTTCTACCAGATTTGTTCCTCTTGTTATATAATGATTTTTTATAGTTTTTTGTGTGCTTCGTCTGCCGCTTTATAATTTCTTCCTTCCATAGAACAAGTGTTGGTGCTTCAATCTGATGTGTATCCTGCATCTATGGTTTCTTATGCTTTTTTTTTTGTAACTATAACCCTACTGAGCATCCAAATGTGGCTTTCAGTAACAACTCTTATAATCTTTTCCCCCCATCTTTGAGACAGTCTTAGACAAAGAAGACACAGACATAAGTCAGTATTTTGATGAATGCTTCAATTTCATTGATGAAGCAAGAAGACAAGGCGGTGGTGTATTGGTTCACTGCTTTGTTGGAAAATCAAGAAGGTAATGTCACTACTGATCTTGTGTTCTTTCTGACTTGACTGGTTCCTACAGATATTTATGCGTTTTGTTGACTTGCATTCAATATCCACATTTCTGTATTGTGTTGCCAACTTGGCATACTTATATCCACTGTTTTTAAGGCATGCATTTTAGCACCAGAAAACTAAAAAATGCCTCAAACCCTTTTTGTGAGTCATATTCGACCAGGCACGTGCATGATGTGTCTAAGTGTGCTTTTTTGTGAGGCGTCAGCCCAGGTTTACATGCCTTCAGATCTCTGCTTTAAATCATTAATAAAGGATTTAATTGCACTTGAATGTAATCTCTATAAAGAAGCAATGTACTGATTAACCTTTTTAAGTATGGTTACTTTGCTCATGTTGTTGATGCTGTAGTGGCGAATTGAGAAGCACTGTAACAATTACATTTGGAAATAGAGTTAAACATCCAGGGGTTGGTATAATTTGCTCCAGTTAGCAGCCCTATTATCAAAAGTACATTTTGCATATAGCGCCTATTCACTTTACAAGGATCAACAATTTGTAACATAATTCTCTTCTCTGTTTTGCAACGCTTAAATAACACATTTTTTTGGTCCTTTGAATTGCTAGATGCATAACATGAAGATTTCTTTTCTCACATAAGTCATTTTGTGTACTGAAATTGTTGTCATGCAGTGTGACCGTTGTTCTTGCTTATTTAATGAAAAAGCATGGTATGAGCTTATCAGAGGCCTTGGAACATGTGAGGAGCAAACGACCCTTGGCAGCTCCTAATCCTGGTTTCATCCAGCAATTGAAAGAGTTCGAAAAATCTCTACAAGGTGCGTCTTAATATCATTTTTATAGATAAATACAGGCACATTTATATTAACCCCCTCACGCATTCCGACAAGGCCATGTATAGCATGCCTTAATGTAGATGGTTCGTACAACTATATAGTGGGGGTTAGGATCCATTTGCACCTATTGTAAAACTAAAAGTTTTACAGCTTTTTAGGATTGTTGGATAAGTGAAAACAGATTGCTGAGATTATCATGTTTCTTTTCATGTGAATGTCTTCTCATTTCTTATTGTTAATCTCAATCGTCTATTTTCAATCATCTAACGATCCTAAAAAAGTGTAAAACGTTTTGAACGAATCCTGCCTCATATATATATATACATATATGCTAATCACTATGACCTTTTAAATGGGATCTTTAAAGGCCGATAATGTAGCTAGTTGACTTAAGAAATCTCCATGCCATTACTTCTTGGAGCTGCAATGGCAATGTCTAGGGGTGCTTATCAATCTAGTCAATCGCGTTAAAAAAACCTTGTTGCTCGTTAAGATCATCAAAATTTTTACCTTATTTTCTTAACTATAGTTAAAATCTACTAATATTATATAGAGCTTAATATAATAAACATAAATTAATAAATTTAACTAAAAAATTATCAAAAGAGTGTATGAAGCAATTTCAAAGTCTAAACTCCAAAGTAACAATCTAAGAATATATTAAAATAATAAATAGGTTCTGATTTTGGGTGTAGTAAAATATTAATTGATAATTTAGTATTTTTTATTAGAAAATTAATAGATTAACAATTTATCATCTTTTTTATTATCTCATAGTAAATTAGTAATTTTTTGAATGAAATAGTTTTTAAAGATAACTTCTAAAAATTATATATAAAAAATTAATGAGCTACTTGCAAACTTATCGAGTCGAGTTGGATTTTTGTTTTACTCAACTCGTTAAGGTTTTGAGTCAAGCTCGAGTTCGAGTTGAGCCAATCTAATCGAGTTTTGACCAAGTCGAATTGGAGTTGCTGACGAATTACTCAACTCATTAAGCACCTCTAACATTGCTAATATCAGCAGTTGAAATGCCACCATGTTGTTTCCCCAGCACATGATTGTTTTTGCATAGACTGATCGATTTCCTCTGCACAGCCAACAAAGAACAAATGAAAGCTAACGAATGAAGAAAAGCTGCTTTCGCCTTGTAGAGAATCACTCAGTTGGGCAAAGGTATTGATATGATGAAACATACTATATAGATTGGATATGTCTGCTGCTCCCATTGGCATCAAGGAAGAGTCTCCTTTCCATCCCTTTTTTGTTTCTTTTTCTTTTCCAAGTTGGAAAGGGGTCTCGTTGGTGGTGCTTTGTTGGGAAACTCATTTGGGTTTGAATTTCCTTTACTATATAAAATTATGAAAATAAATTGCAGATGTGTCACTCAAAATGATTATATATATAAACATGGGTTTTGAAATTTAATAATTTTTGATAATTTTTTATCGGTTTTATTAAAAAAATAATAATAAAACAGGTAGTATCATTTTTTAACCATATATTAAAGTTGTTGCACGTGATCATTTCCCAAATGTCAGTGTCCTAAAAGCACGAGCACTGAGCTATCATAACACCTCATATGACTCGATGGACGAAAGATTGTCATATGGACGAAAGATTTTAAGTTGAGGATGAACTTATAATATTTTAAGAAAATATGATCTTATAAAATTTTAAAAAATAAAAATAGACAATCAATATAATATATAAAAGATAATCTAATATGTATAAATTAAATATAAATGATAAAAGATAATTTAATATATATAATAACTTGAAAATTTTGGAACCGATCCTAATCACCATTAAAAGAGAACACCACTTCTCAAATTCCTTTGAAAATCATAAAAATTTCAATATAATTAAAGATTTATCTATTGCCTACTTGCAAGTTTTGGGTGATAATATGTTACAATTATAAATAAAAAAAGACAATCAAATTTTAATAATTAAAATGTGAAATATTGAAATATAAAACTGATGTGAAGCGTGAACCACATATATATATATATATATATATATATATATATATATATTTAAAGACCTTATAATATTATTCGCCTAATAACAAAATTCTGTTTTTTGGGCCTCAAAAATTTTTATTAAATTAAATCAATTAATGAGAAAAATAATAAAACCATCTATTTTGTCTCCTTTTTTGCCAAAATTTTAAAATATTTTTATACTTTTTAGCCATTTAAAAATATATTTATTTATATTTTTAATTTTTAATTTTTAATTTTTAATTTTTATTATTTTAAAATATTAATAATTAAATAACATTATACTATTGTTTTTAAATTTTTTAGTTTTTTTTCTTTAAGCAAAATAGTTTTTGACGTGAATATTGACACAAAGATAGAACTAGCAAATTTGACTTGAACCCGATTATCAGAATTGATTTATTCGATCCAATATCCTATATTAACTCAAATATGATTATTAAATTTAATCCGAAACTCGAATAATATATGACCCGAATCATACCCGATCTAAAATTTAGCTGACCCAATATAGACTCATGTCCAATTTGACCCAAATTGAAAATAATCCGAACTAAAATTAACCTGAACAGAAACAACTCGAACTGAATTTAACACGAACGGAAAAACAACCCAAACTGAATTTAACCCAATCCAAAATTAATTCAAATAGAAAGCACGCTGAATCAAAAATCTATATACATTTGATTAGACTTATAATCAAATTAAGCCTATATAATAATATTAACAAACAAGAATTTAACAATATATCAATAATTATATATATATATATATATATATATACTGATTATGAGTATATATATATATATATATATATATACTTGATTAGATTCATAATCAATTCAATCCGAATTAATTTGATGCAAAAGTTGACCCAAATAAAAAATAAATCGATCCAGTATTAACCCAAACCGAAATCTAATCAATCCAATATTAACCCGGCCCAAAAATAACCGATTCAATCTTGATCCGAACCGAAAAACAATCGATCCGATAGTCTCCCGACCCAAAAATTAACTCACCCGAAAATTGACCCGACCCAACCCAATTTACCATACACCCGAACTAAATCCGCACAAGACCCGGTCCAACCATAATAAATTAAACAAAATATAATTTAGACCTGAAATCTCAAACCCAATCCAAATGACCCGTTTACCACCTCTGCACAAAGATAAAAGAGTTGATTCAGCTTAATAAGTTTATTATTTTTTCCATATGTTGGTTAAATTAGAGGGCTAAAAAGGCAAAAACAATTAGAACTAAAATAATCTTTTTTAAAATTGAAAGGCCAAAAATGTCACTAGGCCATATATTCAAATACCAAAATGAACTAAACTACCAAGTTCAAGACCCAAAGCTAAATTATCCCTCTCAACTCTTTGGATTTTCCAAACTCAGAATAATTGTCCATAATAATAATAGAAGAAGAAACGCATTGGCATGTGATGAATCAAATGATCATTGCATGAACTGATTAAGAACTGAATGCCACCTCCACTAAATACAAAATAAACCCGTCTCCTCTCTCCATCTTCACACCATAGATTCATAGCTTCTCTGCTGGTAACTGGTAAGCACTCCTCTCTCTTCGTTCCCATTTCAGGATTTCATAGCTTTTATGTTTCAATATCTTTGTTCTCATATAAAACAGTCATTGGGGACTTTTCTCGAACATATATTGTTGATTGTTTCTACTTTCTACAATTTTGTGTAAATACATAGTTTTATTATGTGTTGTTGTTCAAGAGGAAAAGGAATGGATCAGATCCATTATTCGCTCCAAAAAGACATTCAGGAGAGTTGCAGGGTAGATGTACATAGATATTTTCATGGAAACAATGCTCTATGCCAAATTGAAGAGGTACCCATTTAGATGATATTGCTTTGCATTATCATGATTTTGTTTGTTTTTTCTGGGTTAATTTCATACCTAAGTTTTTTAGGGACTTTTCCTGGGTTCCTTGGGTGATGCAAGCAACAAGAGTGCACTCAAAAGTTCCAACGTTACACATATCTTAACCGTGGCTAACCTATCCGTTCCTTCGTATCCGAACGAGTTCGTTTATAAGATTATCGAAGGTATTACGGATTCGTGTTTTCAAGCATTTAGATTCATGGCATTAAAAATATGAAGAGTTGCAGAATTCACTGCAATGGACGTTCTTAACTTACCAAATTCTTGGTACTTTTTGATGAAATTTTGAGGCAGTCACGGACAGGGAAGATACAAATCTAATGCGGTACTTCGACGAGTGTTTCGGTTTCATCGACGAAGCTAGAAGACTAGGTAGTGGTGTGCTGGTTCACTGCTTTATGGGAATATCTAGAAGGTGTGTTGTTCCCCTTATCATATGACCCTATTCTTATACAATTGTGTCTTTAGTAACAATGATCCTAAATCGGAATTTGCTGGGAGTACGTATAGTTCGATGTGGTATTCGGTAATCGTTGTTCTATTATGCTATCGGCTCTTCGATTTTGCAGTTCTTAAATTATATATTAGTTTTGCTGCTATTTGTACTTGTATCTTGTAGCTTAAGAATGCGTAATCACGTTTCATTACTAAGTAGATCATGTTCAGTGCTTTTGTTTCTCAATGTGTGCAGTGCGACGGTGGTGATTGCTTTTCTAATGAAAAAGAATGGCATGAGGTTTTCTCAAGCTTTGGAACACGTAAAGCGTAGACGGCCTCAAGTGTCTCCGAATCCAGGTTGCGTTTTACAGCTGCAACACTTTGAAAGTACCCTTCGAGGTCGATCCTTTTTTGGCCACTTTCATCGACACTCGAAGTGTATGATTTGCAGTTTTTGACTCGGTTGTTGATTCTCGGTGAATATCACTATAACTTGGGTTGAACTTCCGTCTGTGTGACTGTTTCTTGTAATGCAGGTAAGGAGGATGAAAAAACTCGGCTCGATCGGTCCACTTGTCAGTCCATTTTCTCGTTTTTCAACCAAAAGCAATGAGAAGGGGAAGGCAATGAATGAAGTAGTATATTGTGCGAGTAAAATGTAATCAAAATGTTCTTGCAAAATGAACATGATCCCAAGTGTATCATTGACTCTTGATAAGATTATTGACAAATTCAAAAGATTTGTCGAAGTTAAATCTAACAATCATGATATTAGATCTGAAAAAGATATTTTCCTTCAAACCTCTCAACTCAGATTTTATCGACTAATCGTCCGACCACCGACTAATTTTTTATCCAAATTAGAAATAATAACCTATTACAATTGTCACAAACCCCTTATTATATCAACATGTAATCTATATGGATTGGTAGATCATAACAAACCATTTACGTTTATAATAAATCATAGTAAAATTAGGGATGACATTGAAGTAAAATCATGGATGAAATTAAGATAAACTATAATTTAATTCCATAATCCTAATATCTTAGATGCTACTACACTAATTTTTTATCTAATTTTTTATTAAGATGATGTAGTTACAAAATAATATATGTTCTAAATACTCTTAACCATTTGACAATGAACGTTCAATCACCCATGAACGCTTAATCACTCGTGTTGCCGTCGCTAGTGAAAATTTTAAAAATCATTAAAATTAAATATAATATTATATTTTGCTAACAAGAAGTGTCGTATAGTTAACTATAGTAAAAAAAGTTGCACACTATGGATGCATCAAATGTAAATAGTTCTAATGTAAATGTTAATAAGTTCAATTTTGCTTATAGTATAATAAAGCCAACTTATTACCGTAATAATGAAGATTTTATCTTACAAAAATGGCATAAACAACGACCTGCCAATAGCCAAAACATTATGAATTTGTACTTAAAAGGACAGCATAAAAGGGAGATTACAGTGCTGATTTCATAAAGGCAAAACTAGAATGAATAAAATGAGTAGTACCTAAGGTTCACCCATGCCAAACGACGGACAAATATGCACCTAAATTCCACTTCCATTCAACAGCTCAGATTGGGATTCAAATATACCTTTCGAACTCCATCTGAGTAAAGAGTTCAATGAAACGAGCAAAGTGAACGTTGCAGCTGCCGATTTCGAGCTCGTTTAGTGCTTGTTTTCTTGCTTGCACTACTTTATAACAAACAAACATGGACGTGAACCTAATGCGTCTTTGTTTATTGATTCGACTATTCAATCAGAGCTGGAATCATAAAAATCGCTCGGGTATGGGGTCATAACCTCAGGTTCGAGCAACTGCACCACCCGGTGCATGCTGGGTCTATCCTCTGGGGTTGAACAAACACACTGGACGGCGACTGAGAGCAAGGCATCAAGGATTTCTACCTGCATCCCCACACAATTTGGATCTACAATCTCTCGTTGCCTATTCTCCGTGATCAAGAAATTTAACTGCATAAAACGAACAAACCAGTCAAAATGAACAACCCCACACATATGTATTCTGAATTGAGGAAACCATCTACATATCTTTTTGAGTTTTGGGAAGGAGATTTCGATCCCAATTCTTTGAGTTGAAGGATAAATGCGTCTACTAGTGAACTAAATGTTCGAAAGCGTGTCTTTTGTATTTATTTATTGAAAGTGGAAATTGGTAAAAAGAGCAGGCATCAATTTTCAGCTTACTTCAGCATCAAAATGGTTTTTTACTGCAGCTGATAGATAATACTAGAGACATTAACATGTGGACCGAAGTTCTAACAAACAAGCCAAATTAGGTATTTATAATCATTCCCATCCCGAAAGATGAGAAGCTTTTTCCTCATTATACAAGAATACGTGTCAAATGTTGACAACAGATCTTGGTCTTGCAAATTTGTTGCATGTAAAATACATAGAAAGAAGAGTGGATTTTCACCCTTTGCTTCTATTTTCTCATCTCCTTTTTGTTCGTTTATTTTTCTTCCCAATCAAACTCGAACAACTGCCACAGGTCCACAGCCTGGACACACAGCAGCTATTACATCTTTGCATCCTTGTTCATAGGTTAATATTCCCATCCTTAGATCTATTGCTACAACCCTATTTTATGCGCTACAGCACACTTAACAAGGTTTCGATTCAGTTGACGAAGATAAGACGAGAAACTTTTCCTAATAAAGGAAGGGAAATGTTATAAAGTGTCTGTTGACAACGGTGAAAATAGTGCATTATGAAAAAAGACATTTCCTAAAATAGAACCCATTAAAAATAAGGCAAAATGCAAATGATTATGGTTTAGAAAATGCATGAGATATATCATGTTAAAATTCCATATGCCAACAATCAAATCTTCACCAACAACTACTCTTCATACACATAGGCTGTTCTGTTTTTTTTTCCAGAGATATATACCGCTATACTTCGAGACAAATCTTCTAACATCATACAGCATACCCTATACCTTTCTATTTACAGATGTCTTAACATTCTTCAGAAAAGAAAATGAATAACGAAAAAATGAACAGGAAACAGATATGCTTTTCTCTTTTCATTCCTCGGCTCCCCTAAAATTTATTTTTCCTTCTAAACAGCTTTATATACACAGCAAAATCTGAAGAGAAAAAGTGAGACTTACCCAGCCAACGATGTTGTGGCCCTTTTCAATGAATGATGCATCAGTAGGTCTCTTTCCACTTAAGACTTCAAGCAACAAGACTCCAAAACTATAGACATCCGTCTTTTCGGTTGCTCTCCCACTTACCATGTACTCTGTTGAAGGAAGCATAAACAGAGTATTTTGTTATTTATCTTTTGCAAAGCTTAAACAAGACCTAAATCACAGACTCAGGATAAATTGAATCTAGAAATAAAACAATACTACTAATGCTACTACTACTAATATTTTACTTATAAACAAACAAAAAACCACTTTTAAACGGGCTTTCAAAGACTTGTTAAACCTGCTTTAAAAGATTTATAAACGAGCTTGCTTTTGAACATAAATGAACTATACACACCTTGTTCAAGTTCAATTAGTTCAGTAAACAAACCTCAAAAGCTTATAAAATGTTCTAGCCTTTACAGACCCATTTAGCGGCTATATGTGATTTTCAAATTAAGTCAATATCATCAGAAAGAACCTCAAAATATGTTTGCGCTAAAGCTAAATTTATCTCCCTAATAATTCAAGCTTAAAGGTAGCCTCCACAATTGTAGACGGTAAGCCAATATTGCAACTGCATACCTGGAGCCAAATAACCAAAAGTTCCCGCAACAATGGTTGTAATATGAGACTTTTCATCCTCCAACAGTTTGGCAAGTCCAAAATCTGATACTCGAGCCTCCAAATTGCTATCAAGTAAAATGTTGCTGGACTTTATGTCACGGTGTATGATCCTAGGAGAACAATCATGGTGTAAATAGGCCATTCCTTTTGCTGCTCCCATAATAATGTTCAAGCGTGTTTCCCAGTCCAACTGCTCAGATCGTTCTGTTAAACGGATCACAAAACAACATCATCTCCGCAAATAAAGAAATTGATCCATGCAACAAATAAATAGGACTTCCAACCAATGGGCGAAAACAAAGAAAGAGAAATGTTTTAAGTTCAAGATTAGTCACTAAATCCATGAAAAATAAGTCTCACTTTTTTTAATCTTGTGGTTTAGATCAACAAAGGAAAATGTGCAGTTCATGTTTATGTCAGGAAATGTACTGCTTTTGTGTAAAAATGGTTAAGGGAGCCTCACCATGAAGAGCTTCATCGAGGCTACCACCAGCAAGGAAATCATAGATTAACAGCTTTGATGTGGGTGAATTACAGTATCCTCGCAAGTTTACAAGGTATCGATGTTTTATGCTTCCAAGAATTTCAAGCTCTCTTTCAAAAAAACGATCAAATCCCCCATTTAACTTCACAATTCGTTTCAAAGCGAACACATTTCCATCATCCATTGCAAGCTTGTACACTGTCCCAAACCCCCCAGTACCTATAATGTATTCCTCGTTCAAAGTTTCTAATTTCTTAATGATGTCTTTAGAAGAGTAAGGCAAGTCTCCATGAAACATAACAATCGATGCACCTGAAGCAACAATGCTATGTCAATAAAGATGTTCAAATGTTAGAATAAAAATGAAAACTAAAAACAGCTAAATTTTCTAAAATTGAAGATCAATTTGAAAGAACACCTCCGCTGATGTCCATGGCCAGAGTCCTTCCCTCATTTTTACCAAACTTCTTATATAGGAAGCAACCCCAGAAACACATAAGTGCCACTAAAAGTAGTGCACCTATAGTTGCTGATGCACTAATGAGAAGTTTTCCAGAGTATTTCCTTTTACCGCCTTGAGTTTGAGCTGCAAAAAAAAAAAAAAAAAGATTGAAAAACTAATCAAAATGACCTCCAAATTAAAACAATAGATTCAGGAATAAAGGTAAGAAACTTGTGAGGAATTCGGATTTGATGGACAAAATTCTTCATCTCCATATTTTTAACACTGAAAAGAGCACCAAACAATTGACTTCAGTGTTCCCAACATATACAGCGTACCAGAACCAGATCTGGAATTTGTTGTAGCTCCTCCGTTATCATCTTTGCATACTACATTGATTTGCTTTCCACATAAACCGCGATTCCCAACAAAACTGCCAAAAAGATGTTAAACTGTTTAGCCTAATAATATTACAGCAATCTTCTTGACTTTCCAGAAAATGAAGATTCTAAATTTGCAGAATAAAGGTATCACGTATAACACTTCCTGGAACTCTCCTGAATGACAGTTTTGCCAACATAGCATATAAATAATACACAAATTATTGAACACAGTAGCAAAATAACTTATACTTACGAACTTGCAGTATAGCTGCTGAAAACATCTTGCGATGGTATAGGGCCAACCAGAAAATTGTTGGACACATTGCTTTAGGAATCAATATGATCAACAAAGATCAGTTCATATTCAATAAATCTTAAAGTAAACTCAGTAAATACCCATTTTTAGAAGCTAACAAATTTGAAGCAAGCGAACTAACAATGCAATGAGCTTATCTAGGGTCCCAATTGAAGGAGGGATAGATCCACTAAGGGAGTTGCTTGAGATATCCCTGCAGTTTTGAAAAACACAGTAAGTACTGAAACTCTGCCCTGTACCACTCTAGCCCACATTTATTAGCAAAAAAAAAAAACAACTTACAGATACTGAAGTGCAGATAGGTTCTCCAATTCACTCGGTATTAATCCGCTTAAGTAATTACCCTGCAAGTATCTATAGAAGAGAACATATCACAGTGCAATAAAATACCAAGGCAGACAATTTCAAAACAAAATTTTCAATACTAAATCTAAAAAACCTTGAAAGCCATAACTGGTACTACATATTTACAACAAATTAGTTGAACACCAAAATGCCATTCTTTCATAAAATAAATACAAAGCTTTGAATATCAACTACAGTTGGGTAGTATTTAGGCAACACTAATCAAAAGCAACGGGAAAGGTTATTTCTGAGTCTTTTCCTTTTCCTCGTCCTATGAAGAACGACTAGATTTGAAAACTCCAAGGTGGATATAATATCAGGAAAAGGACCAACATAGGAGGTTGCTCCCCTAGCCAATCCGAGCCTCCTAAAACATATCACTTGGCCTGGTGATTGGCCAAGTCATACTACTCACCCAATGAAGTGTAAAGGACCAAGGTTCACTTCCCCCCTTGGCCTTCGCACAAATACAGTAAAATGATTGCTTGAAGATTAAAAATATCCTATGCATAGAGATATAAGAAAAATAGGACCAAACGAAGATCCATACAGAATTCTTAATCAAATAAAAGAAAAGGGTATTTGAGAGTCAAAGTACTGTTTTGCTTGCATCAACACCACAATCAGACGATGAATCACAAAGGGAATAAAAAATTCTATATTTCTTAAAACCGTAACCTTAATTCAATCATTTGTAAGAAAAATCTATAGAACAGACAAGATTTTTCAAGCACAAAGAAGCATAAGATCATGGAATCACATGTTGGCAACAATACTTACATTCCTTGCAGTTCTGTGCAATTACCAAGCTCTGAAGGAATTGTTCCATAAAAGTTATTGTTAAAAAGCATTCTGATTCACATAAAAATTATAGAAAATATCAGTTAAAAGAAATAATCTTTGAATAGATTTCACGGATAATGCATCAATGAGGATGCAAAATAGGGAAGTCCACAATACATACAAATATCTCAAGTGCTCCAGCTTCCCAAGGTCAGGTGATAAAGGACCGCTCAGTTTATGATTGGTAAGGCTCCTGAAGATAAAATATAAGGCAAACAGAAAACATTAAGCCGCACTGCCATTTAGACAAAGTCGTTAAAACGGAAGACAGATTTGGACATGATCTTCAAAACTCACAAAGTTGTCACTCTCTTGGTTTTACTATCACATTTCACCCCTTTCCATTTGCATGGATCAGGATCCTCTGGTCTCCAATGAGAAAATACACCATCCGAACTAAAAATTGCTATCTGAAAGCTTAGAAGTGCCTCACCTGCATATCAAGAAAAGAACATTCACATTTTATAAGCAGAAAGGCTCCTACTAACCCGGCTAGCTAGATATTCAAAAACCAGAAAAATGCTATTATTATCAGGCTCTAATTTAAATGCATTAACAAAAAAGGAAAGAAAAGAATCATAAAGATTAAAAGCAAACATGATCACCATAATTCTAAAAGGTGGAAACTTTCAATTTCCTATGTGAGACAAATTAACCAATATATTCCAACCAAATGTGATACATAAGGAAATCATTACGGATCCTTTTTAAAATGGGGAGAGGATAAGAAAATAAAAGGCTATAATTATCCAATATTACATATATATCACCTACCGTCAGGACTGATAGCTCTGCTTCTGTTTGTTAGGAAAACAAAGAATAGTATGTGAAGCAGCCATGGCCATTGACATTTCATCAAACATATGCCCATAATGGCACTGAACGAGCATAATATAGATGCTAAAAATCATCTGAGACACCAAACTCAAGAAACTGTCTTTGTTGTAACATGTGGTTATCTGATATATATTGCCATTTGGCAGCCGCAAAAGGAAGACAAAATATGCCTGTCAAGAAATAGAGAAGGAAGATAAGAATTAGAAACAATACAAAATCTGAAATTGAAATAATGATGTGTAGATTGATCTTCTTGAACGCAATTCAAATGGCTAACAAGACTCTTCTCGGTTGTGCATAAATACATAACTTGAAACTAACAAAAATCCCCCTCTAAAAGGGGAAAAACAATTATTATTATCTGTTTAAGAACAGAGAAACTCAAAGCACCCTCTCATAAAGCAAAGGAAAACATAGCGCACCAAAGCCTTACACATTAATACACATAAAATAATTCCTAAATCATGAATTCAGAAGTAAAAAAAATTTAATTCATGTAGAAACCCATTGCAGGTTTTGATATCTATGATGGATAGGCTAGTCTAAAAGATATGCTTACACTAGTGTTAAGTGTCCTATATTGTGTGGCATGAATCTTCACAATTGAAGTAGTCAGCACAATAAAGTAATTTTATTCAAAAAATACAACTCAGAAACAAGCAGCAGATAC
The DNA here is from genome assembly GCF_006381635.1 of Hibiscus syriacus. NCBI lineage: Eukaryota > Viridiplantae > Streptophyta > Magnoliopsida > Malvales > Malvaceae > Hibiscus > Hibiscus syriacus. The sequence goes on along the minus strand of NW_024063263.1, from coordinate 815,547 downwards.
TTGGAAGAACAAGCAGAATTAGACTTTAGAGCGATTTTAAAGATAATTGAACCCATTTCATAAACAAAATTTTGATCACCAGAGGTTTTTGTTGCATTGCTTCTTTTCATCTAAAAATAATAGGAGCTAGAAGTTTCGTCCACAAGATATATTTTCAAATCTCCATCTAAAAATGTCGATCCTAATTGAAACACAACAGAAGCGGTTAATCTAAGAATCATCTTCTCCAACCTATGCCACACAGCTAAATTCAAATTCTCTGAAGTTGAAATTAAACTAACAGACTCAGAAATTTGATAAAGCTGAAAAAAATATAAAAGGAAAAGAAAACAATAACACCGATAAAGTGACAGAGATTCCGCCACAAAAACCGAGCGGGAAAGAGAGAAAAGGAAACGCCTAAAACAAAGCTGGTCGAAATCAATGTAGATAACAAAGAAATTGAGATTCCGAGAATCCGCACCTCAACTTAAGCTAAATCATACATTTCAAAGCATGCTGAAAGAAATCAAGCTAAAACGAAGTAAAGATTCAGCAAACAGTAATCAATCTGGATCTTTAGGCATAAAACAAAGGTAAAAATAGAGGAATTGAAGAGAAACCTCTGAGATTGATTCGATCTGCAGCCGGCAATGAGCTGTAAAGAAGAAAACAAACAAAACAAAAAAAATGGAGAAATAGAAATGATTCAGTGCAACTTTGTTTGTTGTATGGAGAGAGTAATGAGTGCCAGATTTTTTTTTTTTTAAGTGTGATTAAATATGTGTGATTGTGGAGAGCTCTTTTGTTTTTTAAGCTGTGGGGTAAAAAAGTGTTCGAGCGAGCGATAAAGAATTAGATGATTGGGAGCAACAAGGGAAGTTTGAGGCAGCCAATGAGATCGAGGGGGGATTTAACAAGTGCGAGTGTGACCTTCCGTACGTGTCAACCGACGCTTCCTCCTTTCTAGAACTGACTGAGTGAACCAAGATGACTGATGGAGTAGACTCACTTTCCCGTAGTCAAATCGTATTAAAAAGTTGAGTGTTGTGCAAATTTTTTTCTCTTATTTGGTATTTTTAGGTTTAATTATTTGGGTAAAATACACAAATGATTCCTCGATTATAGTATATTATTTTTTAAATCTTCGACTATTAAAAGTTATAAAATGGTCATTCGATTATTTATTATGTTCCAAACTCATCATTTTCCGTTAAAAAATTGGCGGTTATCTAATCTGGATGTTAACATAATGACTGAGATATTATAATTGTTTGAAATTCTTGGATCATATTTTATTTTATCACAATCAACATATTAACGTTTAACTCAAAATACTATCAAATTTTATAAAAAAAAGATGATTTTGGAACATAATGAATAGTTATGTGATCATTTTGTAACTTTTATTAGTTGAGAGACTCAACAAAGCAACACTCTTAAGTTTGTTGGGATTTTTTATGAAGCTCAATTGAACAACATACTAATTTTCCAAGAGGGGTGAATTGATTTTTTGAGATAAGGAAGTAAGTAGTATAAAGATGAGACAATTTGTACAATGATTTATAGTGGTTCGACTTCTCAACTAAGTCTACATCCAATACCTAAAGTATTCATTTAGGATTTTCTAACAAATTCACTAATTTATTCTTTCTTTTTGTAGGATAAAGAGATAACATTTTCAACTCCCTAACTTTTCAAAGGCTAAGCTAGAACCAATCCCATTTACAAAGGTTAAAAGAAGTAAACAAAAAAACCTTTTAAAGGAAGGTGTTTACAAAAATTTAGCTCACAAAAGCAAAACCTAAGGATATACAATTAAGCTCAAAACACATATATTTACAAGATAAAGAAAATGAAGATTGGAAAACTTTTCTCTTGTGTATGAATGCTTGGATAGGTGTTGGTAACCTTCTTCAAGTGTCCTCAACTTGTTTTTATAAGTTGGAATAAGTTTGTGGCTTTTGGGATATTTTGGAGTCGTTGGGGATTAATTTTCTGCAAAATAAAACTGCCCAAGACAGTGAGTATCGATACTCCTTTAATAAGTATCGGTACTCCTTTAATGAGTATCGATACTCCTTTAATGAGTATCGGTACTACCTTCATAATATTTAAATAAACTAGTCGTTAAAGATTGTTGGGCTTGACCAGTATTGATACTATGCTCATGGTATCGATACTATGTTCATGGTATCGATACTATGCTCATGGTATCGATACTACTGTGTAAAGTAGTATCGATACCCCTTGGGTATTGGTATCTATTTTTTATTATGAAATTTTAGCCATTTGGAAAACATCTGGTAGTATAGATACTACTTAGAGAGTATCGATACTTCTCTTACCTTTAGTATCGGTACCACATGAACAATATCAGTATTGTTCATATAGTATCGATACTGTAAGAACAATATCGGTATTATCACTACAGCAAAATGGGGGTTTAGCAGCATATTTAGCAGCGTTTTATGAGAAAACGCCAGAAAATAATGTACTTTAGTGGCATTTTTATACAAACGCCGTTAAAGGTCGTACTTTAGTGGCGTTTTAAGCACAAACGCCGCTCATTACACGTATTTTAGTGGCATTTTATGCACAAACGCCGCTAATTACACGCACTATAGTGGCGTTTTTATATAAACGCTGATAAATACTGTACTTAATGGGCGTTTTTATACAAACGCCGCTAAAGGTCGTACTTTAGTGGCGTTTTAAGCAAAAACGCCGCTAATTACATGTTCTTTAGTGGCGTTTTATACACAAACGCCGCTAATTACACATACTCTAGTTGCATTTTTATATAAACGCTGAGAAATACTATACTTTAGTGGTGTTTTTATACAAACGCCGCTAATGGTCGTACTTTAGTGGCGTTGCAAGCACAAACGCCACTAATTACACGTACTTTTATGGCATTTTATGCACAAACGCCGCTAATTACATGTACTTTAGTGGCATTTTTAAAAAACGCCGCTAAAGGTCGTCTTGATCCATTCAAAACGATGTGTTTTGGGAACTTTTGTTCTTACCTTCTGCTTTACCCAAAACGCAACACGCAAGCCTCGACCATCAGCATAGCATCTCGTTCATTCAGCTCTCATTTCACCCAAATCTCCAAACCCTAGCCCCGCACAACCACCATAGCCCAAAATCCACCATCAGCGTAGCATCTCGCTGCCGTCGTACTCTTCTGTTAGTCAAGCGCCGTCGTACCGAATGTTATTAGGGTGTGTTGGAATCTAAAATTCAAGATATTTTATGGTTTTTATACTATTTTGCAATTTCTTCATTGTCGTGCTTTATTAAATTGTTTGAGAATTTGGAACCGTATGAGCCCTTTCCGAGGTAATTACTGAAAACTGCTATTTTAACAACTCATGAAATAGTTAAACTGTTCCTTGTATTCTTACTTATGTCACCAAACATAGCATTAGTGTTTACAATTATGGTAATGGTTTAATTTTTTAGAATATTGAACTAAATGATGCAGGAATGAAAGCAGACATTTTCCTGTTATGGTGTTTTAGTTTGAACAGTTTTGATTGCTTATATATAGGAGCATATAGGAATTTTATCCATTATGGTTTTGCTCATTTTGACCCATTCTTATGGGTTTCACGTATTTCATCCATATATTTAGTCTTATGTTATCTAGTTCTTGAAAAACCTGGTAAAGTTAATTATTTTGGTATCTTGAGGACCACACTGTATAGCTCCATGAAATGTAATGTCCTGTTCTGATTTGTCTTCCCAAAAGATATATCTTTGATTAATAAGTAGGCTTTCAAATGCTTTAATATTTTCTAAGGATGGTTTCTGAACAAATGTTTTTATTGTAATTCTCATCACTTTCTCAATGCTGTTAAAGTCCTATTTCTATTCTCAATTAATCGTGAAGTAGGGATAGCCATATAGAGATAATTTTCTTGCTTTGAAACATGTTGCAATGTCATTTTAACAAAGGCCAGCCAAATGTTGAATTCTGGTACGAGTTTGCCCTCTTTTTACTTGTGCCTCATGCTATTCCTTTTCGTGATAAAAAATATGCAATTTTTATGTTGTTTTCTGTTAGGCATCACTAGAATGTTTCATTGATAAAGAAATGCAGCTTTTAGACCAAAAGGAGCTGTTCTATCACTCTATTCCGTTTTCTATTAAGTTAAGCTAAACGTGGTGAATTTTTAGGTTTTTCTGCAAGTGTTATATAATTCCATCTTTGATATCTGATTATGAATTATTGCTAGCCTTTAAGACATTGATCGTTTGTTTATCGAATATATCCGTAGTAAAAATTCCAAGTTCCTCTTACTCTTGTTAATGTCTCAGCTTCATCTTTTACATTATTGTTATTCTATAATGTGGTTTTTAGTGGTAAAAATTTCTGCAGTTAACATTAGTTATAAAGGAGTTAACACTGGTACTTTCAAAATATAAAGGAGTTAACACTAGTTATAAATATAAAGGACTTCCATTTGAAATTTAGTTAATATTTCATTATTAATAGCAAGATAAAATTTATTGACAGAGAAATTTTGTTTACTCACTACAGCAAAACTGACATGTAGCGGCGTTTTTAGCGGTGCTCCATCTAATCCATGACATGCACATACCTTATTACTTTATATAATATAATAGGTTTAGTTTAATTCATTTTTATAATCTTTTAACCATCGGTAATATCTTATAATCTTTCCTAATGTCATTATTACCAAAAGCATCGTCAATATCTGCGATTTCTGATTTTTGCTTTCTGTTTCAATTTGGTTTTTGGTCGTTCAATCTATTTTTTTCTTCAATCTGGTTTACAGAGCTTCCTTTCTTTTTTGGGTATATTTTTATTGTTACAGTACAAATCCCAGTTATTTTCTGCATATGTTCTGTGTGTTGCAGAATGTTTTTTTTCTTAGTTTATGACCTATGGCTTCCTGGAACTCGGCTTTTCTTTGATGGTTTAAGAATTTCAGAAGTGTTTTTCAGGTTAGTGTGATTTATAATTATTTTACATATAGCTGACAATGTTCATTCAAATTGTTTCCCCCCATTTTTCACAGTTATTATGTTCTTAGTGTTATGTTTCTATGATATGTTTGTTTTCCTTGTATTTCCACTATTCCTATATAATTGGTTTATGCCTTTAGTTTTGCAGAAAAGTAATCATAATGAATCATTATGATTTGTGAGTGATTATGTTGTGTTTTCTAGTTTTTATTATTGGCATCTATACCTTGGAATTTGAGGATCATACTGTTTGGACTGTGTTCTTCTTATTGTTTGTGAGAGTATTTCATCATGTTAGAAGTGTTATACCTTCTGAAACTAAAGAATGATGGTTTTCTAATTCATACAGGTTTCAGTACCTATCACGATGAGTTTCACCACACTCAGTTTTTGGAATGAAATCAGAATTTAGTTATAACATCTTACAATAACTTCATCATAATTACTTCAAATAAGATGTGCTTTTTGTGGAACATTTCTTGAATCCTGACCAAACTTTCACCGTCTTTTGAAAAGGATATCAGTCGTTAGATTCTGATAATTTGATGGAGCATTATATGGGTTTTGAGCACTCAGTTTTGTTTATAGAAATTGATAGTGCCTTTTAATTTGTCAATACAAAAGTTAAAATCACCTCGTGAACCCATTATGGATGTACTGCATGTCTCATGACTGAGACCTGAGTTGTAACATGTAATTATTTTCCAAATTCATGAATGTGTGATATTTTATTTAATTATGTTCCTCGATCTTCGAATGGCTTGCACTTTTATGAAATCTGGATATTTTTTTGACCATTTATCTTATCTAGAAGATTTTACTGCATGTAATCACTCAAGGGAAAAAAGGCAACATATGATAAACCGTGAGTCTGAACTCTTTCTTGTTTAATGATTTGAGGGAAATACATTTATTGCTTGGTGCCAGCCATTTTGTGAAGTCATTTTTATAACGTACTAAATTGGTTCATCTAAAATTACTCACATTTCTGTTGTTGTATTAGTTTGATTAAGTAGGTTTCATACTGTTCTTTTCTCTCTCCCTCCTGTCAATTGGCCCTTTTTTATGGATTCTCAGTATGCACCTAGGTTTTTGGTTCTCTAATTTCTTAGCACTCTGACTGCAATCTTTGACTAACTGTTCTCTGTAGGCAGCACTGTGCTCCATACGGATCATAAAGAAAGTTTCGGACCTGACTAAAAACTTTATGTATCTGCTTCACTACTTAAAGAAAAACATCATGGAGTCCTAGTCATTGGAGTTCAACTTTGTACAGATCTTTGCAAAGTCAGTTCTGAAGCCCTTGAATATTTTAGAGAGGTAATTGGTTATGGCTTTTTTAACATTTTTTTCAGTTCAATGTAACTCTCTACCTAACAAGAGTTGTGACTATGAAAAGAGGCTATAATGAGTAGAATTTCTTTTGAATATTGATTTCCTCGCTTCCTGATAATATTATATTATTATTTTCTATACATGTGAAAAGATAATAGCTTCTTTTATCATCAATGCAGAATTGTATTGAAGGTTTGGTCAAAACTCTGAGGGATATCGCAAACAGTCCCTATTCACCTGAGTATGACATACAATGTTTGAATCTTTATTTGGCACCTGTATGTATGATGATCAACCATTTATACTCGCAACTTGATGTGAAATGTAACTTAAGCATGTATGTTCGAGTTTCGTAGACTTGTTTCACGTTGTTTCATAAAATGGAAGGTCAATTTGAACATATTGATAGAAGGAAATTATTTCTCTTTGCAATATTTTATTAATAATCCCCCTTTATTTTGTATTTTGCATTCTTTATATTTCAGCCTGCAAAGTGGTCTTTCAATTCACATACAGTTTTAAAGAACAATTAGCAGGCACCAAGGTACGCTGCACTCACTTTTCCTGTCAAACAGAATTATTATTCCTTGAAAACAGGATATTTTATTTGCATCTCTCCATCTTGTTCGTTTTCCGCAATGTTAAGACTTGGAGTCTAAGTGAGATCATTAGTCTATTTATGTTTCTTAACATCAATTTTGTTTTTTATACTATCAATATTACTTGTTACTTTAAGTGATTAGTTAAAGTAGCCTTAACTAAGGATATATAACCTCTGAGTTACTTTATTTCCTTTGTTTACTTCATTTGAAATGCGCGTTTTTCCAAAATAAAGTCGTAATCGTTTTTTAAAATAATATTTAATTGTTTTACAAAAAAAATGGTTATGACAGCTTGGCGACTCCGCTGGGGACCTCTAGAGAGTCAGGCTGTCGGTCGCTTATATATGGTCGTTATGGTGGAAATTATAAGTTCGAATCTTTAGTAAAACTATGATCTACGTATTGAATTTTTATTGATTTTTATATACTAACATTTTAATTGTTTTCATTTTTTCAGATTTTTTAGTTCTCGTTGAGTGTTTTTTTTCCTGTTTTTTGAGTCAAAGGTTTGTTTGTTTCTCCTCACACACATCACTCTCATTAGCATAACATGAGCTCTAGACATGAGTTTTGATCCAAATTAGTTAGGGTAATTGCTTTACTCTCGTAAGAATTTATTCTTCGTATGAGTTTTAGCAAATAACCCATGGGATACATACCTTATACCTTCGTAGGAATTTATTCCTCGTATGGGTATAAGGCAGTGAATCCCCTCGAATTGAACTCGGTCCGTTTGAAACCTGTAATGGGTGAGGATTGAGGGTTTGGTAGCCCAAGGGGGCACTGACATCAAGGACAATTCGAGTTCCTTTGTTTCCTGTTAGAGCTGAAACCATGCATATAGTGAACCATAGAACGGTCACACTAGGTAGAGTCATACTGAACCTCTGTCCGTCAATAGGTACCCAAAAATAGGCGCACACAATGGAGAAACCCTCTAACCTTTTTATTTTATTTTATTTATTTTTGAGTGTGTAGAATAGATTTATTCTTTTAAAGCATGTGAAATAGAATTTAGGTGCAGTTAGAATTTAATTAATTTAGGAGGGTAGAGAGCATGTTTGGGTAGGACCTTTTTTGTGAGGAATATTATTCGGGTAGATAATACATAAATGGAATAGATTTATTTCCCGTTTTACTTATCTTTTTATGTTAAATTTATACAATTATTTTGACTAACTGTTTTGTTTTGTTTTGTTTATTTGTTTCATACTGCATAGACATATCATTAGAAAAGGCGATTGATCTGTGAGTATCGATAAAGTGGAAAGACTTTCACGATGGAAAGGAGTTTTCTAAACAAAGAAGTGAGTCCAGCAGATGTAAGGAACTGGTCCGAAGCCAAGCAGAAAGAGCAGGGAGATAGTCTATCAGGGGACTACGTGTCGGATCTGTCTGATTATACACCAGCTTCTTTAAAACAGAATGAACTTCAGGGATTGAAAACAATTTGGGAAAGCTGGAATCTTATTGAGAGGCAAGCTTTTCAACAGACTTATGGGGATATATTTCATCTGATATACGTGAAGGTAGACCCGGTTTCTACGAAGCATAATACAGTTTTGGAATCCGGCCTATAGTTGTTTCACATTCAACCGAGAGGACATGACTCCAACCCTCGAGGAATACCAATTTCTGTTGAATTTGACAAGCGTTAAAGTGGACAAAGTTTACTCCCGGTCGATAAAAGGGCCTTCCTTTAAGTCAAAGCTTGCAAAGATCTCGGGCACAAGCGACAAATGGGTGAATGATCGTTTGCAACGCAAGGGAGAAAGTGAGGGAGTGCCGTGGTCTCACTTACAAAAGATAGCTGAAGCACATGTAGATGAAAACGTGCGTAGAGATGTATTTGCTTTGGGTATATATGGTTTGGTAATCTTTCCAAAATGTTTGGGGCTGATCGAGCTAGCAGTAGTCGATTTGGTTGAGAAGTTAGGAAGAGAGGTGAATCCAGTCCATGCAATTCTTGCTGAAACTTTCCGATCTTTGAATATGTAGAAGGTTGGGGGGAGGTCGTTTTATGGGTTGTGCTCAATTGCTTACTGTATGGATCAGAAGCCATTTCTGGAAGGAAGAAAAGTTAACTATAATCGTTTTTTGAAAGATTATTCTCCTGTTGAGTACCTTACGAAGGAGTGGCCTGAAGTATCTCAGAAAGATCAATGGATTGATTTCTTCCGGAATCTACAAAGTCAAAACAAGCATGGCGAACACCGTGGTTGATGCATACACAAATCTTGTTCAAATGTGGAGATTTGGATTGATTATATTACTGGTTGTGGGGAGGAGTGGGATACGCTCCTTTGTTGATATTGAGACAGTACGGTGCCCGACAGTTTGTTCCCGTGACTCATGGTTTGACTGGTGCTGAATTTGATTATAAAGAAGGCAATTATAGAAAAGAAAATCAAAGATGTGGCTGATTCTTGGAGGATGACTTTTAGGACTAAAAGATGTGGCTGATTCTTGGAGGATGACTTTTAGGCTAAAGTTGGAGCGGATGTTATCTTGACGCCTGATTATGAAGCCTGGAGAATCAGGAGGGTAAATGATAAGATACCTTTAACAAATGATAAGATACCTTTACATCTGGAGAGGGATCAAGGTCGATAGAAGAACAAATCAGAAATATCCCTTCGAATTTGGAAATCCAAGAATTGAGTTTGAAATGGAAAGGCTAAAGATTCCAAGAAAATAGAAGAGATGGAGAGAGAAAACTTCATGTCGACTATCGAGGTTGAATTTCATGCCAGACAGTTTATGATGAGAGAACGGAAAGAGGAGGTGGAAGCTGATTTAGAAGACTTAAAAAAAGAGTATCAAAGGGTGCAGCAAGTGAGAAAGAAACTTGGATCCAGAGAATTAGCGGCTGCAAGACGGCGAATCAAAAGTCTGGAAATTGAGAACAAGTGTCAGATCAAGAAGATAGAAGCTGGAAAAGCAAAGTATGCGAGCTAGAGGCCGATAAAAAGGAATTGATCAAGCAGTATAAAGCTGAGGCTCGTAGAGCTCAAAAACCATGAAGAAAAAAAGTCAGCCTGAAAGAATTAGAAGAAGAAAAGAATCAAGTCCAAGGGTTAAAAACTGAGATGAACAGTATAATTGAGGACTTTGAGGACAAAGATCGAAGAATTTTAGAGCTCGAAGAAGAAAGAAGCAAAAGAAAGAAGAGATGTGGTCTGAGAGACAGGGATGGAATCGATTCCTCGATAGAAAGCAGGCAGAGATTGGATCGTGGATGCAGAGATTCTCGACAAAAAGTCAGCAAGTAGATGAGTCAGAGAAATGGGAGAATTACAGATAAGATTCGAACATGAAATGAACCAATCTCGAGCTATGAATGATGAGCTCAAAGTCATGTATCGAACCTTGAGCATCCCTTCTGCAAGTACAAGTTCCTCCCGCTTCAGTGGACCTAAGAATTGCTCTCGAAGAAAACAAATCCTTCCAGAGGAAATCAGAGAATTAAAGGGTGAACTCCAGAAATGTCGAATTCATATTACCAATCTAGAAAAGAAATCAAACGCATCAATAAGGGATGGGAAAATACATATGAGCACTATCGATCCTTGGTAGAAGAACGCGAGCGCATGATGGGGGAAGCTATTGCTCAAATGGGTGAAGTGGCTCGGTACATGAATGAATTAGCCAATAGAGCGGGATCATCCAACTGCGCACAAATCCGGTTTCTGATATACAAGGGAGATCATCGCCGTTATGAATGAAATTGTAGAGCTGAGTCTGAGGGCTAGGCCTATATGTAATAGAACTCCTTGTAATGAGTGAAACTTTTTATCCAATGAAAGTATTTCCGAATGGTTACTGCTTGGGTCAACGCCTTTTATTTGCATTTCATACTTGCATCATTCATTATGCATAAGTATATTCATCATTTATAATGCATCATCAATAAAATGTACCATTTATAGCACATTACCAATAATATGCATTCGAATTTAAAAGAATAATAAAATTAATTTCCGAAGGGTTATGTGACAGACGATTCTGGCAAGTAAGAACTCCAATCCTTATCACACGCGAAGTAGAGCCATGGAGGCCAAGCTTGATCAATTAAAGAAAGAAATGCAAGAAGATTTGCTAAGAATACAACAAGAATGGCAGGCAAAGATGGATCAGTCACAAAAGTCAATTATAGATCAAATCCTGCAAAGCCAGGCTAATATGATGAATGAGATGATGACCAAGATGTCTGGGTTACGTACTGAAACAGTTAAAGAACCAAGCGCTGCCCCTGTTGAAGTTTCTAGGCAGGAGTCTACCCGAGACTAGTTATCTCACCGGAAAAGCTAGTGGAATCCTGAGGGGTCTTCAGCTGTAAAGGTTCAAATGGCCACGACTAACCCTCAAAACAGTCCTTATGAGTATATTGATGTAGATCCTGAGGAAATGGAGAAACCTAAAACAGAAGTACCAGAGCATTTAAAAGATTGGTGCAAAGGGTTTTTTAAAGAAATGGGAAAGCAGGGTTCTCAAGACGGAATGAATGCAGGAATTGAGTCTTGTGCCAGACCTAGTTACCACCAAAGTTCAAATGCCGGAATTTGAAAAGTATGATGGAAAAACTTGTCCTGTTGCTCACTTGACCATGTTTTGTCGAAGAATGACAGGATTCGTGAAGGATGATGGGCTATTAATTCACTGTTTCCAGGCCAGCTTGACGGGGTCAGCTGTTAGATGGTATAACCAATTAACCGAGCTAAATAGGGTCTTGGAAGGATTTGGCCAATGCGTTTAAAGAGCAATATCAACACGTTACCGATATGATGCCTGATCGTGTTACTCTCCAAAATATGGAGATGAAGCATAATGAGACCTTCCGACAGTACGCTCAGCGCTGGAGGGGATTGCTGCTCAAGTGCACCCACCACTTATTGAGAGGGAGTTTATAACCATGTTTATAGATACGTTAAATCTCCTTATATTGATCATATGTTAGGAGTGGCAACTAAGAGCTTCTGATATCGTGATGTGCGGAGAGATGATCGAGAGAGCATTAAAGAAGGGGCAGATTGTCGGTAGCCAAACTCCTGCAAAGAAACCCTATGTGAAAAGGAAAGAAGGAGAGGTGAATAATGTAAATTTCTCTGTGAGTAAGCCAAAGATGGGAAATTCTTCTTCATCCCAAGGAGAGACTAAGCGCGAGCATAACAATGAAAGGATGACGTTCACTCCCATACCAATGACTTACAGTGAGCTCTTCCATGGATTAGTCCAAGCTCACGTAGTGTCACCAAAATTCATTGATCCAATTAAACCACCTTATCCAAAATGGTTCAACGAAAATGAGACATGCGAATATCATGCAAATCTCAGAGGACATAACATTGAAAAGTGTCTCGCTTTTAAAAGAGTGGTTGAAGATCTGATCAAGAGAAAGGTGGTGTCCTTTAATGATTCTGAATCACCCTGTGTTGCTGCAAACCCGCTTCCAAATCATCAGAATCAGGGAGTGAACGCTGAGAAAAATCAGAAAATTAAGAGGAGAATTGAAGAAATAAGAACACCACTGAAATGGGTATATGCTCGAATAAAGGAGAGAGGGTTGTTGAGCCCTAGAAATGAATGCTCAACGGAAAAGACAGAGACTTTTGTGAATACCATGGTGAAAATGGTCATCATATTCAGGACTGTCAAGAATTCAGGCAAATAGTCCAAGAATAATGAACAAGCAGGAGTTGCAGTTTTATGAAGAAAGAATGAGTGAGAATGAAAGATATATCTGCGCTTCTGAAGAAAATTCAAGGGAAGCTGAAAAGAATTTAAAAAGCCTGTCCTGGTCATATCGAAGCCAAATTACGAGGCCAGCAGTGGAAGTAAACATCTAGGGTGGTGATCAAAACCCCTGCGCCTTTTGCCTCAAGAGTAACAAGAGTGTTCCCTGGGACTATACATGCCAAATTAATACTCCTGAGAGTAAGGAGGAAGAGGTTGCTGAAGTTGGATTTTTCACCAGGAGTGGAAGATGATGCTCCTGGAAAGGCTGATAAAGCAAGAGATGTGGTTATTAAAGATCCTGAGGATAAATTGAATGAGCCTGTTAAGATTGAGGAGGCTCAGGAATTTTTAAAGTTTCTGAAACACAGCGAGTAATATTGTGGAAGCAAGAGATGTGTTATTAAAGATCCTGAGGATAATTGAATGAGCCTGTTAAGATTGAGGAGCTCAGGAATTTTTAAAGTTTCTGAAACACAGCGAGTATATTGTGAACAGCTTCATAAGACCCAGCGCTTCAATGTTATCTCTACTATTGCATTCGGTACATCGAAATACTCTGATCAAGCTGAATGAAACTTTTGTAGGGAAGGATATACCATGGAACGTGTGACAGGATGGTAAATCATATTAATGCAGATAATTTTATTTACTTTTATGATGACGAATACCTGAAGAAGGAAAGGCAGGGGCAAGGCTTTACACATTACGGCTCATTGCAAAGGATCATCGTCTCTGGGGTGTTAATTGACAACGGGATCGGCCTTGAATGTTATGCCATTCGCTACTCTAAATAGACTTCCTGTGGATGTATCACAAATGAGGGTTTGTGGCAATGCTGTAAGGGCATTTGATGGGACAGAACGCAAGATAATGGGGAAGATGATTATCCTCTCAGAATTGGCCTACAACATTTGAAGTAGATTTTGTTGTCATGGATTTCATCCGAGTTATAGTTGCTTGCTAGGAGACCCTGGATTCACATGGCTGGGGCATTTCCTTCCTCCCTTCACCAAAAGCTCCGATTTATTGTTGATGGGACTCTATGACCATCAAAGCGGAAGAAGACTCATTGCCTCTATCACTACAGATGCACCATATGTAGGGGTAGGAAAATGCATTAGAGTCCTCCTTCCAGTCCTTGGAATTTGTTAATGCTACTTTTATCTCTGAGGGCAAAGAATTCCCATTCCTCATCTTTCAAAATACAAAGATGCAATTAAAGGAGACCTTAGCTAGAGGAGCAAAGGTAGGGAAAGGCTGGGAAAGAAACTGCAAGGAATCACTGAAGGGTCGGCTCCAGTTCCTAAGAGAAATTATTTTGGTCTCGGATACAAACCAACGTACCATGATAAAGTCAGGATGCACAAAAGCTTAAGGAAAGGAGGAAGGCAAGAGTAAAGGGAGAAGACCTTGTTTGGGGACTCATGGTCATTCCACCATCTCCAAATCTTTTGTGTCTGGAGGATTTATGATTGACACGCTGAAACAGTCAGGGGATATTGAAGATACAGAAATGTTGAAGATTTATTGGGTAGCCTGAGCATCAACGTTATCACAGAAGAGTCTACTGGAGAGTGTTCCTTGGCATCAATCTGTCCGTGTCCTCCTGGCTGTTTTGAACAATTACACTGTTGAAGAACTCCCTTCTATAGCACTTTTCAAAGTAATGCATAACAAATCTGTCTCCTTTGGACCCAAATATAATAGGGCTTTTGTAAAAGGACAATTGTTATTTGTCATTGCTTTAATGAAACAGTGTTCTTCTTTCATTCTAATCTTAGCAAGTATTTTATTCATCTCTTGAGTATTCTTTATTCTTATTGATAATTATTCTCTTAATAAATATTAAATAAAATTTTTGTCCACAGCCAAATATACTCCTTTTGATTCGCAGGTCTTCAGATATCAACTGTTCGAGTAATGATTTTGAACCACAAATTGATTTTGAAAATGACATGTGTCTCGAAGAATCTGAGGGTTATAAAGATGAGAATGTGAGCTAAACCCTGAGCTTGTTAGAATGATGGAGCTATCAAGATATGCCGGGGTTGAACTGACATTGTGATCACAAGCTACCAATAAAAACCGGAATGCAAGCCTGTTCAGCAAAAACTTCGAAGAATGACCAGATATGCTATTAAAAATCAAGGAAGAAGTGAAAAACAATTCGATGCTGGATTTTTACAAGTGGCCAAGTACCCTGAGTGGGTAGCAAACATAGTGCCAGTTCCAAAGAAAGATGCAAAGTTCGGATGTGTGTTGACTACCGGGATCTCAATCGAGCGAGCCCCAAAGATAATTTTCCACTCCACTCCCCCATATCGATACTTTGGTTGACAATACGGCTGGTCATGCTCTTTCTCTTTCATGGATGGTTTTCTCAGGTTACAATCAAATTAAGATGGACCCAGAAGACATGGAAAAGACAACTTTTGTGACAATGTGGGGTACGTTTTGCTACAAGGTGATGCCCTTTGGACTTAAGAACGCCGGGGCAACATATCAAAGAGCCATGGTTACGTTGTTCCACGATATGATGCACAGGGATATAAAGTGTACGGATGATATGATTGCCAAATCACAAACTGGAGAAGAACATGTAAAAGTCTTAAGGAAACTATTTTTAAGATTAAGAAAATACCAGCTCAAGCTTAACCCAACCAAGTGCACATTTGGAGCTACTTCAGGAAAGTTATTGGGATTGTAGTCAGTGAGAATGGATAGAAATAGATCCTGATAAAGTCAAAGCAATTTTGGAATTACCTCCCCCTAGAACGCAAAAGGAAGTACGAGGTTTTCTGGGAAGGTTAAATTATATTGCCAGATTATCTCTCAGTTGACCGAGAAATGTGATCCAATATTCCGATTACTGAGAAAGCAAACCCAGGAGAATGGGATGATAGTTGCCAAGAATGCTTCGATAGAATTAAGAGTTACTTAATTACTGCTCCTGTCTTGATGCCACCAATCCCAAACAAACCATTGATTTTATATTTTGACTTTGAGAAGTCAATGGGATGTTGTGGCCCAACATGACGAAACTGGAAGAAGAGAGCGAGCTATTTACTATCTCAGTAAGAAATTTACTGACTGTGAGACTCGATACCCTCCATCGAAAAGCTGTGTTGTGCTTTGGTATGGACTACTAAGAGGCAGACAATATTTGTGTTGTATCATACTACCTGTTGATATCAAGACTGGATCCGTTAAAGTACCTGATGGAATCAACGGCTCTAACTGGAAGGATGGCGAGATGGCAAATGTTGTTGTCCGAATTTGATATAGTCTACATGAACCAGAAATCAGTCAAAGGAAGTGCTATTGCAGATTTCCTGGCAAGCAGAGCATTAGAAGACTATGAGCCAGTAAAATTTGATTTTCCGAATGAGGACTTGATGAGTATATTTGTTACTGAAGAAGATACTCCGAAAAATGAAGCATGGAAAATGAACTTCGATGGCGCTTCAATGCTGTGGGACATGGAATTGGGGCAATACTAGTTTTCACCTGAGGGAGATCATTATCCTTGTACTAGTAGGCTCGCCTTTGAATGCACTAACAATATGGCAGAGTATGAAGCATGTATCTTGGGTATTCAAGCTGCAATTGAGCGCAAAGTTAAAAGCCTAGAAGTATTCGGCGATTCTGCTCTGGTTATTTATCAGCTTCGTGGGGAATGGATGACTCGAGACTCCAAGTTGATAGAATACAAGAACTTAGTGATGGAGTTGATCAAAGAGTTTGAAGAAATTTCTTTTGCTTATCTTCCTCGTGAAGAAAATCAAATGGCAGATGCCTTGGCTACGTGGCACTATGTTTAAGGCCGATGATCAATCTCGAATGAGCCTATTCGGATGAGTATAAGAGAAATGCCAGCTCATTGTTGCAACATAAGGAAGAAGAGGATGATAATCTCCCATGGTATTATGATATTCTCCAATACGTAAAGTATCGGGCTACCCGGCAGAGGCAGCGGAGAATGATAAACGGACCTTAAGAGATTAGCAATGGGGTATGTCCTTGATGGAGATATATGTAAAAAGGGCAAGGATCAGGTGCTTTTGAGATGTGTGGATAGAATTGAGGCCAAGAAAATACTTGAGGAAGTCCATGAAGGGTTTGTGGAACATGCTAATGATTCACAATGGTTAGAAAAATCCTGAGGTTTGGGTATTATTGGTCCACATGGAAGGAGATTGTAGATTGCTCGAAGTCATAAATGCCAGATTCATGATAACCAAATACATGTCCTCCTTCACCACTCCATGTAATGAACGCACCTTGGCCGTTTTCAATGTGGGGCATCGATGTCATTGGGGCAATTTCACCGAAGGCCTCAAATGGACATCGTTTTATCTTAGTGGCTATAGACTACTTCACCAAATGGGTTGAAGCTGCCTCTTATGCTAATGTCACAAAAGGAGCATGCAGATTTCTAAAAAGAGAAATCATTTGTAGATATGAACACCTGAAAGGATCATCACAGATAATGCATTGAATTTGAACAACGATTTAATGAAGGAAGTTTGCACAAAGTTAAAGATCAACATCACAATTCGGCCCTTATCGCCCAAAATGAATGGGGCAGTAGAGGCAGCGAATAAAACATCAAGAAGATCATCACAAAGCAACTGAAACATATAGAGACTGGCATGAGAAATTACCTTTTGCATTGCTTGCTTATCGCACGTCCGTTCGTACATCTACTGGGGCAACGCCATTCTCTTTGGTATATGGGATGGAAGCAGTTTTACCTATTGAGGTGGAAATACCTTCTTTGAGAGTATTGATGGAGTTGAACTAGACGAGGCTGATGTACAAAGTAGGTTTGATCAATTAAATTTGATTGAGGAGAAAGGCTGAGAGCTATCTGCCATGGCCAAATGTACCAGAGAAGGATGATCGAGCATATACAAGAAGTCGACCTCGAGATTTCGTGAAGGCGATTTGGTACTAAAAAGATCTTACCTATGCAAAAGACTTTCGAGGGAAGTGGATGCCGAACTGGGAAGGTCCTATGGTAAAAAAGGCATTCTCAGGAGGAGCTTTGGTGTTAACAGAAATGGATGGAGAATTTGCCTAATCCCGTGAATTCGATTCGGTCAGCGATATTACACTTAAAAAAAAAAAAAAAAAAAAAAGAGAGAAGGAATGAAAAAAATGAAAAAAAAGGAGGGTTCAAGATGAAAACCCAAATGGGCATCTTGAAACCAAAGGAGGATTCGGTTGAAAATCCGTAATGGACGGCTCGAATAATCAGAATTGAAAGGGTAAATTCCCGAAGCCTAACGGTTAGGGAAAGACTCTCATGCTCACATCTTTGTACGATCTGAATCTTCGAAACACATGTCAACTTTCGAGAAAGATTTGGGGTGAAGAAATAGAAGGACTCAGCATTTGATATTCACTATATTTGTCCATTGTTTTTCTTTGTATATACTTGCTTTCTTGTCCCAAAAGATTGTACTTTCTCATTATCTGTCTTCAGTAATTTTTGAATTTGATTCAATGTCCTCGCATATATTCACCAAATTACTAATCAATAACAACATCAGTTACTATGCTTTACTCTGAAAAGTGTCAGATTATGGGGATTTTGAAACAGGTGTTCACCAGAGAACACATGCAAAGGCACGCCCCCATCAATCATTAACAAATCATTGAGAAAAAAGAGGGTTTAAATTAAAGAAATCAGTTTCAACATAATCATACTTTTCCCAAGCAAAGAAGTCCCAATTTAAAGGCAGGCACAAGGAGGCCATTCTGAATGAATTTTCTCTGAAAAATCAATCAATGACCAAAGAATCAAGAGGCAAGATAAACTCTCTCGGTAATCAGAAGGACCAAGTCAAAGAATATTTAATGAGGTCAAGGAAGTAACCAGGCATGGACAAACGCATAAATATCGCATATTCCGTCAAGGATATGAGAGATTCCCAATGCCAGGATCGAACTGAGCTAACTCTTTAAACATGCATTTAGATCATCCTTAGGCATATTGCTAACATGAATCATGGCATGTGACCATTTTACAGGATCTTCGAGACTTATTTCATTATTGAAGCAATGATCAGTCACATCAACTGACCAGATCTCCTCATCACGAAGGAGAGTGTCAACATTAGGATAACCCCGTCCTCATCACGTAGGACCGAGTTATCACCCTTCCTAACGATGGCCAGAGTTCTTCATCATGTATGAGCCGTGTCAACCATAGATAACCAGCCGTCCTCATCACGTAGGAACCGTGTTATCACCTTTAGATGGCCAGATCTCTTCATCACGTAAGAGCCGTGTCAACCTGATAACCAGCCGTCCTCATCACTAGGAACCCGTGTTATCACCTTTAGATGGCCAGATCTCTTCATCACGTAAGAGCCGTGTCAACCTGATAACCAGTCGTCCTCATTAGAACCGAGTTATCCTCCCTAAAGATGACCAGATCTCTTCATCACGTAGGAGCCATGTCACCCTTAGACGACCAGACCTCTTCATTGCGAGCAGTGTCGTCCCCACCAACAAAAGTATCCATTTTTAAACCAAAGGAGGAGGACCACGCAAAAACGTGTTTTCTTGTCGTCTTTGCCCTATTCTTGTTAACACAAGAATGCAAAGAGGGGCAGCTGTAGACGTTTTTTCCGTTTTTTTTTTTCCGTTATTTTATTATTATATTATATCGTTTTTTTTTTATTATTAATTACATGTATTTTTGCAGGCCAATTAAGGCCTATTACAATTGGCCCAGAGACCAGAAGCCCAAATTAACCCGACCCACCTAGATTAGGGTTTGAAACCCTAAAACATATTAGGTTTCAAACCCTAATCCCCTTCCAGCCGCCGTGTGACCCTTCTCTGCCTCAGCGCCGCCACCATCACTGTTCCGGTCTGACCCCAACTGTGGCACTATTGTCATCTACAGCAAACCAATCAAGAATACATCATACACATTCAAATCTCACAAAATCTAAATTCCAAATTAAATACCAATAAATCCCTAAATATTCGGGATTTCTATCCTACCAAATCAGAAAAAAGCCAGCTCTACCTAGATCTCATCATCATCTCACCAGAAATCCGAAGAAAAGCAAAGATAAAAGAACAGAAACGGAAGAAAAAAGAGAGGACAGAAAAAAAAAGGACCCATTCGAAAAAAAAAAAAAGGGAGAGATAGAGTAAAGATTACCCTGGTTTTTGACCACCATCGTGCTTCATCGGAGCCAAGCGTCCTCACCGAAGGTAAAAGAATTTTTTTTTTCCTTTGGGGCTTGTTGGGTTCGAAATCAGAGGGTTTATCTGGGTATTAGTCAGTGTAGGGGTTGATCTAAGGCCGTAGAGAACTTTCTCTGGGTTTGGGTTACTCCCCGTGGCCACCGTTCTACGGTGGCCGGGGAGTTGAGGCCTCTGTTTAGGCGAGGTTGAGAAGAAGAAGTGTTGAGAGCCTTTTCGGCTCTCTGTAATGAGAGGGAGAGAAGAAAGAGTGAAACGGCTGAGAGGGAGAGTATATGATTTTAGGGTTTCAGAATAACCCTTAAAAGGGTTATATTTCAGACGACGAACGGCGTCGTTTTGAAGCAGTGAGGCCGAGTGATGGGATTGAGGGCTAATAGCCCATTTGGTCCTCATACCTCTGTAATCCTGCACGCGTGTCCTTAGCATTTATGGGTAAACAACGGTTTAGGTCCCCCCAAGCTTCTGTAAGGGTGTAATCTGGTCACTAAAGGAAGTCCATGCAATCTTATTTCGAGCCTATAGTTTTATTTTGTTTTGTTTACATCACTAGTCTATGTATTATGTAGGTTTTATGATCTTCGGATTTGGACATGTGATTTATGTTTTTCTTCATTTTGGTCACTGGACTGGTTTGTTAATATTTCTGAAAGTTTAGACATTGAACCCTTCATTTATGAAATTTTTATCTTGATCACTACTCTCATATTTGGGTAAATATCTATTAATGCCTGTTTATTTTACTGTCATTATATTTTAGTCCTTATCTGTTTGTTATTACATTTTTATTAGATTTCGAATTTGGCCATATTATTTTATGCATGTTTCGTTTTAGTCCTTATTTGCATGGTTGTGCAATTTTAGCTGATGTTCGAATTTGGCCCTCAGATTTATGCATCTTCTGTTTTAGTCACTGTTTTGGCATTTGGTTTAAATATTTGTTTTATCCTTCATGTTTTTGTGTAATTTCAGTTTAGTTATTTAACTTATGTTTTTCGATTGTAGCTCTTTAAATTTCTGTATTTGTATTTGGTCCCTGAAATTATCATATGTGCTTATTGGTTTGTATTTTGGTTGTAATGTTAACCTAGTTTTATTTTAGTTATTTATGTATGAATGTATTTTACATATTCTATGGTTATTTGTATTATGTAAGTAATGTATTTAATATAATTTAACGTAAATGTTTATATATCCAATTGCATTTATTTTCATTTTATTTGATTTTATTTTCAAGAACACATATTTATAGAACGGGCGTGGAAAGTATCACTTGATCGAAGTGGTACAATCTGATACGACGTTCAACTGAATAAATAAAAATGCAAATTCTTCCTTTTACAAGCTTATAGAAATTATTTTTATTGTTTTTATTTTTTTGATTAATTTATTTGATGGTCATATTGTTTAATATTTAAATTTTAATCTTTATTATTATTTCTTTATTGAATCTTAATATGTGAGTGATGTTGGAAAAGTAATATGATGTATTTATGTCAATTTTCGTCATTATCTTTTAATTTAAAGAGAAATATTCTTTACAAGTAAGAAATAGACGAGATAGTTTTCCCGGTGGAGGATTGCAAATCTCGAGATTTTCTTATCGAGAAAAGGATTTTTTTTATTTTAACTAATATTCAATAAATAAATCATAATTTATTTATTATTCTATTTTCATAATTTTTATTGTATTAATGGTTTTTATGTTAATATTAACGATACATAAATTAGGCATATTGTATCTTCTACTTATGACGATTTATTAGTGGTAATTAAAAGATAGGATGTACTTTATAGATAAATAGATGAGATAGCTTTCCCGTTGGAGGATTGCAAATCTTGAGATTTCTTACCAAGTGAAGTATTTCTATTATTTTAATTTTAACAAATATTCAATAAATAGATCATATTTTTTTACTTCATATTCAAATTGTAATTTCCACCATTTACGACGATGTGTAAGCGACACAGTACCGATTTTGGGCGTTTTGGGGTGTTTATCCTTCCCCACACTAACCGACTCCCGAATCCATTTTAATTGAATCTTTGGTAAACGCAGACTATTTTTGTCTTAAAAATGATCTTTCTTAAAATTGTTTTAAAAGACGTTTTTAGGTATTCGGCCTACCTAACCCAAAGGTCGATGGCGACTCTATTCAATTTAATTCAAATTAATTTCAAATCACCAATTTTTCCAAAATAAAGTCGTAATCGTTTTTTAAAATAATATTTAATTGTTTTACAAAAAAAATGGTTATGACAATATAAGTTTCAATTTGATACATTACTCTTGAAAAATTAATAAAACCGTTAATATGATTTATTTTTTAATTTTTCCAACGATTATGTGACATTACCTTATGATAAATGTTAGTATCATCATTAAATTTAATGACGAGGTATTAAAATGAAACCTAAACTAAACATTAAGTATGGTTTTGAAAAAAATAAAGTTTAGGTACCAAAACTGAATAAAAATAATAATCTAGATACTGAACGTGTAACTTACCCAAATAAAAATGGTGCTGTGTGAAATTACAGGGTTAAAACCGGCAAATGTCTCTGAAATTAGGCTTCTACTTCTTCGAATTCTTTCAAATTCCCGTAATTTTTAGTTTGAATAGAAAAGGAAATTACTCGGCCAGCGTGTAATAATGGAAATCAACCTTTTATGAACATATATCCGAACCCTATCCTTCAATTAGTAGAAGCCTCATGCATTGTTTTATACACATCCGGCATGCATAATGCCATAATGTGATGTCACGACACCATTAATCTCACCTCAAAAGATATGTCTGATAAGATAACAAAAACTCCGAAAAAATGCACCCTCCTTCGAAATCTTCTGCCGTCTACACCAGGGTTTCAAATCGCGATCGCGTTTTCGATTATTTCGGATTTACCGTGATTGCGGCCGTCGCGGGCGCTATTGCAGCCGTCACGGGTAACTCGGACGACGGCAAAACCGCTATATCGCGGCCGAAATCGCGGTCACGGACCTGTTTTTGAAACCCTGGTCTACACAAGACCGATATTTTAGAACAAACAAACACGTTACATTGCGCGTAGAAGATGCTGTCATGATCGCTTCGTCTATAAAAGTTAAGAGTTATGTCAATATGCATGTACACACGAAGCTGTAAACTCTGACAAATAAGCAAACCAGGAGGGGGTGTTGGGTTTGTCTCACATAACAGCCATATAAGCCACAAAAGTAGAGCAAAAACAGAGCATTTCTATTTAAGGTCAAGCTTCCAACATGTTTGAAGACAATGCCAGGCCAAACAACACAAAGTAACATGAATATTCCTACGCCAATACTCGCTGCACGAACCAATTCTTCAGAAGTATAACGGTAAAGCTTCGACCACAACAAGTAACAGTTGAAGCATAAACTGCTAAGAAAAAAGGCAATTAGAACTCGGAATAAGTGGAAAAGGTATCAAATCTGATACCGTGCAAATTTGTTGGATAGGGCAGCACTAGAAAGTTGTTGGAAATAATTATCGAATATGGAAAACACCAGAGAAGCAGGATGCAAGAACAGGACAAATGAAAAACGGTTATGTTAAACCAGCAGCATGGCTACGCACAAGATTTAAGTTTCAATAGATTCCAAGGTCCTCGCACCATTCTTGAAAATATAAGCCTATGCAACAAAGATATCGTGAACCTTTTTCGATGCCAGTAGCAGAAAAGGGTGCAAGTATAAAGCTAAAGTGAATCAAAATCTTCCCACCTAGTTCTCATTTCTCAATCAATCATCAACAGTAATCTGAAGTCGATACAATTGAACATCAACAAATCACTTGGCATTCGACTTCAAAAAGTTTTCCATAATTTCTTTTCCACCATTTAAAGCGCCCATAACTTTCTTTTTTCAACTTGGCATGCAAAGTTAATCTTTAAGGGGGGGGGGGGGGAAGGGAGGGAAACACAGTTTAAAGCAGATCATCTTACCAACTTACCGTACCTGATATTCAACAACCACATTAATATACCAATTAATCACAACCTAAAAGAGAATATGAACTACCAATTAAAGGCAAAATCTAGAGGTGAATATGAAATATTTCCCGAAGCTAAATTTCAGAGTTCACCAAAATGTATTCGTTCTCTCTGATATTTACCCATTTTATACATCAAGTTAGCAACCTAGGTACCTAAACTCAAAAGTGGAACCCATAGCATTATTCTTACAAACATTTTTGGCCAAGATTTAGACGAGGAACTACCAATTTCAGTACCTCAAAGTTCAAAGAACATAACCGTTCTTCTGGAGCACATGCTAATCAATTCTTCAAACCTAAATCCGATCAAGCATTTAAAGCAGCACATCAATTAAATCAATGCACATAAAAAAGCAAGATGGAATGAAATGGGACCATCATTGGCATAAACAAGGAAATTAAAATGAAACATTCATTGAAAATATGAAAAAAATCCATTGATTGAGCTTGTCAAGGTGAAAACTATAACAATGACTAAGCAAAAGGAACACTTAAATGCTTCAAAGTACAGCTTAAAGTTCCTTAAAACGTCAAAAGTATGTTGAGAAGTGCCAATCTCCAAAGCAACAGCAGACATAATATACATGATTACTACCCAACACCATGTAATTGTTGTCATGAGGCTACAACTAATCTCAAAGTACCCAACCTATTTATTTGACCCCTGTATGAGCCAATGTCTAACAATCGAAAATGTGCAACTTGTTTTGCCTCCACGAGCCAGCACCAGGGTCCCAATCCTTGTACAATTGCAACAACCCTCCAAGACAACCAACTCCGAAAACATATCAAGCTACATCTTCTTTTTCATCAAATTCCCTACAACTTTATGGTCAAACTTGAATAGAGTTCTCCATCTCCTCCCCATCGCTACAGCAAGAATTGGTCACTGTTTTCCTTACTTCTTCCTCACAATTAAGCAACTGCCTAGCATCAGTCCCTGCAATTTTCTTCTGGCTACACTCCTCAACCAAACCCTTCCCCCTTGAATTCATATTCAGAATACCGCAAAAGAAATCAGTCAAAACCATTTCATAACCCAGCATTTTCGCATAACCCGGAAAATAGTTAATGTCAATGATAAGATAACGATTCCCGAACCGGGTATCCCTTATCACATCGAAGTTAAACAAATTCAATTTCATGGCCTTTCTCAAACCTTTAGCAATATCTGTCATGAAACTTTGTGGCGGCAATTCAGTATCCTCCAAATGCATCATCTTATAATACTTATCATCATTTTTCTCGTGAGTAGGCAAATTGGAAACTTGAGAAAACCGTAGAGACCCTTCCAAAGTCTTCAATTTTTCTTCCGAAACATCGGGCAATGACTTCCTTTTAACACATTGCACATAGTCCCCAACTACGTAAACCTTGAAAATAACCCCTCCATGGTTAACAAACTCCTGCAACACAATTGGGGGCTTAAGCTTGTTCAAGCCATCGCTGTTAAAAACCAAAGTCATTTTGTGCGATTTGGCGCTCCCATCAGCCACCAATGGCTTCGCGATCACTGGAAACTTAAGCAACTCCCATGCTTGGTTATCGAATAGGGTTTCTTGATCGTAAATCACAATCTGTTTAGGGATTCCAAATGTTTCGCTCTGATTCTCCATCTTCAGTTCCGACACCACCTGCAGCATCGAAATCCTGTTGTGTAGCCGTCCAATCGCGTCGGGGGAATCGACGATTACGGCATTAGGGTTTTGAGAACGGAAATCTTCGAGCTGGCTCTTCCAATCCTCGCCGTACAACTTGTGAAGCACGCAATCAAAAGGCCCTTGATCGACCAAAGGACGTTCCCTGTCGATCTTAACCAGATCCACACCTCGTGATTTCGCCAGATTCACCAGAGATTCCCGAATAAAACTGTTTTCTTTCTTCGGCAATAGCGCGTAGCCAATCTCGAATCTCCTCTCCTCCCCCGCCATTTCTCTGATATTTTTTCCCCCAATTCGATTTTATATTTATATATAAAAAGCCAAAATTCTCTTCTTCCCACTTGTTTTCTTCCGCCGCTTTAAAGCTCGATTTCATTAAACGAAACGCTCGTTTCTTTTCATTTTAGAATTTCCCGAGAACCAAACAGAAAACGAATTTACCACCAATGATTCATCAAAAGACTCAATTTCTTGGACTTTTTTAGAGTGGGTATCCTTCTTTTCTTTCTTTTAAAGATATATTTGATTTAATTTCCAGAAAATTTTCGCTCGGAGCTTTGTAGAAATCTAAAAATAACTAAATAAGATTTGGTTGAGGAAGAAGTGTTTATAACAAGAGGACTAGGGTTTAGAGAGACGATAGACTAACCCGGGGTGGCTATTCTATCAAGACACGTGGCGTGTTCTGGTGACGATTTGCAAATTCGCGCCGCAGAATAAAGAGAATACGTGGACGGTAGTTGTTATAGATAAAGGTGACAGATGAGTGCTGACGGGTCAACGTTTGATTGAAATGATGTGGAGGCCTTAGCTTCTCCATTTTGGGGAATCTTTGTAGGAAAATAAAAGGAAAATGGATTTTGAAAATGTGTGGAACACTTTTACTAATTTTAGATTTTTTATTAGGATAAATATCTACCCAACTACATATTTTAAAGGTATTATTATTATTATTATTATTATTATTATTATTATGTGAAATTAATTTAGGGTAAACATACAAATGTCTACCGACTATAAAATGATCCATTGACTATAGAGATTTATTTTGTTAAGTCTCTTGACTATTAAAAATTAAAGTAATTTTTTGTTAAAATTTAACAGTTATCTAAGTTGGACGTTAACCTACTAACTAGAATATGATAATAATTTGAGATTATGAGATTAAATTTTATTACATCTCAATTAGTAAGTTAACGTATAGCTTAGATTGTCGTCAAATTTTTAACAAAAAAAAAAGACGAGTTTAGAATATAATGAATAATTGGGTGACCATTTTATAACTTTTAATAGTCAACGAACTTAACAAAATAATTTTCTATAATCAAAGGATTATTTTATAACTTTTAATAATGAAGACTTAATGAAATAATATCATATAGTCATAGTATCATTGATATACATTACCCATTAATTTAAATATTAAATATAATTCAACATGTATATTAATTACATGGATACTTTAATTTTTACACGTTAAAAATGGTTTTAAGATTGAGTGAATTACGGAATTGATATTTTTATTTTCGATGTATTTTATTTTGATTATTAAATTATTAATTCCCGTAAAATTGATGATATCTCATGTTATATTCAATTTGTTCAGTGTTATTTAAAGGACTCTTTATTTTTATTTCAAACAAATAAAATAAAAAAGATTTTACTTTTTGCTTGATCAATGTAGGTGAAATAGACAATATGTAGAATATTGGTATTGATTCTTTTTCTATTAGTGAATATACAAGCACATGTAGTATCAATATATCACATTACAAGTTTGGTTTTCTTTATTTTATTGCATTGCATCATTGTATTTGTATTAGATTTTAGCTCATCTATAGATACAGGGACAGACGTAAGATCTTATATTAGAGGATGAATTTTTTAAAATTTTAGGAGGATACAAAGTTATAAAATTCTAGGGGAGAAAACATATTATCAATTAAAAATACAAAAATATTTAAAATATATATTAATTTAAAAACTTCGGGAATAATTGAAGAACAAAATAATAGCTAGGTGACTAAAATAAAATTAAAGTGATAATTGGATGACTAAATACTTAGTTTACCAAAAAAACTAATATTTTTATTAATATTGAATAAGTATATGACTATGTATGTTCAAAGATAACTCTGAACCATTGATATTGAATGCTTACACCGTTGATATTTCTAATACTCGAACCCGAGACCTGTAATAACAAGAAATTATTTTACTATTGGCAAAAGGGTACTAAAGACCTTCGTACTTAAAAAAAAAACCAATGTGACCCTCCACTTTTTTTTACACCCAATGTGACTCTCCAAGTCAGAAAAAAAAACTCAATGTGGTACTTTGTCCAACGTTTTCCGTCGTTGACCAATGACTATGTTACTTTGTGCTGACGTGGCACGTTAAACATGACAAAACTCTATTTTCTCTCAATCCGACCCTCCAACTCAAGAAAACAACTCAATCTGACCCTCCTATTTTTTCTCTTTTATTTTGGTCACTAAACTTTAAAAGTTTTCAATTTAATCACTTAACTTTTGAATTACTCATGTTTTAATCATCATGATTTATTTTTATTAATATTTATGTATTATCTGACATTTATTATTCTAATTTTATTAATATATGATTAAAATAATATTAATTAAATTAAAATTTTAAAATTATATTAAAACTAAAAAATTTCTAAAATTATAATTAAATTAAAAAATATTCTCTCTACTTTATATATTTTCAAATATCCACTCTCCTCCTTTATCTTCTCATTTTATTTTTCTTCATTTTCAATCAAAGATTTCATTTTTTCCCTTTCATTACCCGATCAAGTAGCTCATCCCTAGTTTTTTCAATTTTATTACAAGTTCAATATAGGTTCGTTGAATCTAGTAATGAAGGAAAAAAAAAAGAAATCTTTGGTTGAAAAGAAAAACACTACATCATACATAAATATTAATAAAATAAATCATGATGATTAAAACATGAGCAATTCAAAAGTTGAGTGATTAAATTAATTTTTTTTTAAAGTTTAATGACCAAAATAAAATAGAAAAAATAGAAGGGCCAGATTGAGTTATTTTCTTGAGTTAGAGGGACAAATTGAGAGAAAAATAGGATTTTGGCCTGCTTAATGTGCCACATCATCACAAAAAACCTGAGCAGTTGGTTAACGACGAAAAACGTTGATCAAAGGACCACATTGAGTTTTTTGTTTGACATTGAGTGTAAAAAAGTAGATTTTCTCTTAATTTTTCATTTTCTCTGTAATTCAACAAGTTATGCAATTCCTCTGGTTTCAAGCAATTCTACCCTTTTTAGTTTTTCTTTCTTGCAGTGAATTTAGGCAGTAAAAGATTGGATTTATTTGGTGTTATTGATGGTAATAAGTTTGGATCATTGGCCGTTAGCGATTCACTCTAATGATTTGGGTAAAGAGATCGCAACTAGTGAGTGAACAGACGTTGATCAGTGTTAGGACAAGGGAGAAAGGGAATTATCATAAGTGAGAATAAAAAGGGTTGACCAATTACATGCGGTAAATTCCCTTCTCCTACGATCTTGATTGAAGTATTTATAACGGAATTTAATGCGTGTCTTGTAGTTGTAGATATGGTTTTCACATTTTGAATTTTGTTATGATACATCGGGTTTTGGTATCTATACAGATGTAGAGAACATGAAGAATACATGATATCACATGTATCCCAAAACCCGATATAGATGCTAAAACCCAATGTATCCTAAACACTCTCTCAATCTTTACAAAACTATCTCTGTAACATAAACCCCAAAAGTTACAGAGATTCTATAAAGATTACATCTCTCCAAAATAATTCCCTCTCTAACTAGGTTATGACATTATCTCTATTTATAAAGCCAAATACTTGATCACTAAGATTTTTTAATCCATAAGAATTTTTACCTAACACAATCACAATAAAATCTAAATTAATTGCCAATTATAATTTGAGTCAAAATATAACAAATCCCCCCTTGACCCAAATTTCATCAAAAAATTGGCCTTTAAGTTTTCAACAACTTCAATTCTTATAAAATATCCATTGAAGTATCACAGATTAATAGAGAATTACTTTTTTGCAACTGAAAACTCACTGCAACAAATTCATCTTGCATGTCTCCAAAATCGCTAACAAAATCCTCAATAACAAATTCCTTCAAAATTCTATAGCTCGAACCATAGCTCTGATATCACTTGTTATAATATGAAAGCAGAAAAATAATCAAAGCGATATCAACATAAAATAACACATGCAAATAAGACGATATTTAACGTGGTTCAACCTTGCCTACCTCCACGGGCGTGATAAACAATAATTCACTATAGATGTAGAGAACACGAAGAGTACAAGTACATGATATCACATGTATCCCAAAACCTGATATAGATACCAAAACTTGGTGTATCCCAAATACTCTCTCAATCTCTACAAAACTATCTCTGTAACATAAACCCCAAAAGTTACAGAAATCCTAGAAAGATTACATCTCTTCAAAATAATTATCTCTTTAATTAGGTTATGACATTATCTCTATTTATAAAGTCAAATACTTGATCACCAAGAATTCTTAATCCATAAGAATTCTTACCTAAAATAATTATAATAAAATCCAACTTAATTACAAATTATAATTTGGGTCAAAATATAACAATGTCATTACTTTCCAGAGTACTTTTCGGAGTCTTGAAAGGTGTAGCTCTGGTTGTGTTCACTGCCACCGCTGATGCCTGCTTTTTCCTGTCGGAATTAGTTGGGAACCTCCTTGTCATTTCCCTTTGGCTTGACAAGCTGAGCTTTTCCCGAGCCCAGGTAGTTCAAAGAAGGGCAAGCCTGTTGAACTATATGCTATTCCTGAGGCTTACTCCAACTTCGTCGAACATATTCATTAACGTTGTGTCACCTATTGTCGACGTGCTTTACCGTATTTTCTTCACAGAAACTTTTATCAGACTCATACTCATTGTATACATTACAATCAGGGTATTTTACTTTGAACTTCCATATAAAAGTCCCCTGTTAAGCTTTCCGATACTCTAATAATGTGTGGTTGCATGTTTCTTCAACAGACATTAATAACTCTCGAAGAGTTACAATCTGTTATAATATCAGAACGATGATTATTGGCAAAAAAATAAACACAATCGAAAAGAAAAAACAAAGAACATTAAGATTTACGTGGAAAACCCAAAAGGGAAAAACCACGGGCAGAGGAGAAGAATTTTAGTAATATGAAGTAAGAAAATACAAGAGGATTTTGGTGAAAGAAAAACTTGATTTCTAACATTGACCCTTAGTATCTATTTATAGGGATATATACTTTATTACAAAAGAAAACTAAATAAAGTAGAAATCTATTTTAATAAAGTTTTCTACTTTTAATCAAATTGAGTTTTCTACTTTCCCAATATTTATATATTAATTAATTTGTGTCACTTTGAATTCGAATCAAACTGTAACAAATCTCCACCTTGACACGAATTCTAAAAGTGCAAAGATTTCGAGACAAAACACCCAAATTCGATGTGATACCCAAACTCAACAAAAACAATTCTTCACTTCAACAAACAAGTTCTCTATCTCTTCCACAACACCCCTCAAAGGGGGTAATCTTCAGTAATGGACACAGACCGAATCCAAGCTTTTTCTAGGCTTAGATTTAGTCTTCACATCGACATGGTTATCATAAGTGCCAACTTTGCTTACAAATGTTTCACCATGAGCAATATCATGCACAACACGATCCCGATCATCACTGATAGTTTTATCTTCAAATTCATTATGTTTACGAAATTTTAAACTTTTCTGCTTCACATAAACGTTCTGACCACGGTTATTTTATTCAACAACGTTATTTGACAATGTGGATGAAACACCCACTAGATTATCTAAAAATGTCGAATCCTGTAGAACATAAAACTTAGTAGTATTTCTCTGCCCTTTCAACACAACAAGAGAGTCCCTGCAAATTTTCATAGCTCCACTTTCACTAGAGAATTTGTACCCTTTTGAATCTAGATTATCTAACGAAATTAGATTTCTACTAAAATCTGGAACATGTCTCACATTACCAAGTGTTTGAATAATCCCATCGAACATCTTAATCTTGATTGTGACAATACTTGTGACTTTACAAGGGACATTATTTCCCAAAAATACATCACCTGTAGAAACAACTTCATACGTCGCAAACCATTCACGATTAGGACTCATATGAAAAGTACTACTAGAGTCAAGTATCCACTCGTCACTTGTTATAAAGTTATCGTCAGCCGCAACTTGGAGTTCTCCGTCATCGTACTACTCTACTATACCGAGCTCACAAGATTTCCCAGAGTTCTACTTTTCAGCTTCTCGTTTGATTTTATTTTACAACTTATAACACTCCGATTTAACATGACCTTTCTTGTTACAATAGTGACAAGTTTTACATTGGTTGGAAGATTTTGATCTACCCCTTCCAATATTATCATAAGAACGCTCGCCTTTTCCCCCACTGTCTGAGCTAGTCGATTTATGCATCACAAGACCATTTGCCTGGTGCTCAGAACCATGACAAGATATTTCATATTTTCAAACGAGTGCAGGCCATTGTAAAATTCTTCAAGAGTGAGTGTTTCGTGACTGTAAAAGATTGTATCTCTGAAAGATGAGTAAGAAGGAGGCAACGAACATTTTGATCATACTTCACTTCTAAGGTCTCTAGATCAGAGACGATTTCCTTGAGGTGTGGTCACATGCTATTTAAGAGACGAACCTTACGTCAACTTGAGTGAATAAAGACGCTGCTTTAGGTGCAACTTGCAGGTCAATGATTTCTGCATGCAAAGTTGCTCCAATTTCGCCCACAAAGATGCATATGTTTTTTCTTTCAACCCATCCTGTAAAATTTGATTTGATAAGTGTAAATTAACTAGAGAAAGAGCTTTACGATCCTTACGCTTTTCCTCATTTGTCCATTGTGTTATCAGTTTCTCATCAAATCCTTCTATTGCATCGTTGAGATCTAACTGACCAAGAACATCCCGAATCTTTATCTGTCATAGTGAGAACCTGGTGTTTCGATCCAACAACGAAATATCATACTTCATTGTTGCCATAATCTCAAACCCCAAACTATGATACCAATTTGTTATAATATCGAAACGATAATTATCAACAAACAAATAAACACGATCGAAAAGGAAAAACAAAGAAAACCAGGATTTACATGGAAAACCCAAAAGGGAAAAACTACGGGCAGAGGAGAATAATTTCACTAATATGAAGTAAGAAAATACAAGAGGATTTTGGTTAAAGAAAAACTTAATTTCTAATCTTGACCCTTTGTATCTATTTATAGGGATATAATCTTGATTACAAAAGAAACATAAATAAAGAAGAAATCTACTTTAATAAAGTTTTCTACTTTTAATCAAACTAGGTAAGTTTTCAACTTTTAATCAAACTAGGTTTCCTACTTTCCCAATATTTATATATTAATTAATTTGAGCTATTTTGTATTCGAGTCAAACTCTAACACAATCAATGATATTTACGACATCAACTTGACCGCCACTCTTTTCCTTATAGGGATCGTCTCCGTCACACCGACGCTAATGAGGAAGACCAAATCATAGCATTTTACTAGCTGAAGAATATGGCCTCGAGTGCACTATTTGCTTGGGAGAGTTTGAAGACGACGTTCTATTACTCTGCAGTCAAGGAGTCTCGTCGTGAAAAATATGGCCTCGAGTGCACTATTTGCTTGGGAGAGTTTGAAGACGACGACATGCTCTGGCTTTTGATGATTTGTTGTCACGTTTTTCACCGAGAACCTTTGGCTCGAATCTAATAAGACATGCCCGGTTTGTCACCGGGAGCTCGATGTGCCGAGGTAATCATTGGAGAAATCTCCGGTGCTTCTTCACAGCAATTCCATGCACGAGATCGGAGCCAATAATCGAAACTAAAACAGACCGCTTTACAACATCGTTTGCATTGACATTAAAGAAGATATCGAGGAAGGTAATGAAGCCGAAGCACAAAGCAGCTCTTCAAATACAAGGGGAAAACATCATACGAGAAGTGAAGGGATCAAAAGGCTCTACAGGTCGAACTCGACTGGCCACTCAGTAGTTAGGATTAGAGAAGAAGATAGAAAGTATAGATTGAGATTGCTTGACCATGTGAAGATTAGAATTGTAAGAGGACATAAAGCTGCGACAAGTTGTATATCTTTTAAAGATTTTACGAGCACCTTGAACTACACAAATGCAGCATTAGGTGAAGCATCGGTCGATGTTAGTGATTTGGTCTAAACAACAGCATCAATAATAATAGGAACACTAAATTCCTATTATCAGTAGGATTTGAACCCATAATTTTAAACTTAAAATGTTATTTTAAAACCAGTATGAGTCAAGATAAAAATTTGAGATTAAAGTTAAATACATCGTTTCTTCGAACGAGCTGTAGAACTTTGTTATCTTCAATACCATATTCGTAACCCCATCTAGCAGCCATGGCCATGACTCTTTGGTGACAAACCGTTTCAGATACTTAGAACAAGCTGGTACTAGTGGTGGGGCTTTGAGTTTGCTTGCCAATGGTGAATCTGAAGAAGCGGAGGAGAAAGCGGAGGATTTGAAAGAACAAAGAAGGGGACGAGACACGACTCACATTGCTGTCGAGAGCAACAAGTGAAAGTCCCATGTAGTATTTAAGTATGATTGTAGATGAGACGAGACATATCGTAATTTACTCGAGATTGATTAAGTCAAAGCATAGTCAACACTTAAATCGAATGAATTCTACTCGAGCTCAAACTCGACTCGAATTCTTAACGAACCAAAGCGAGTTATTTGATACTCGACTCGAAAAACTCACATTCAACTCGAAAAAAATAATATATTAACATTTTAGATTTTTAAATTAAAGTATTAATAATATTAACATTTACATGTTACTTTTTTTTTCTAAAAAAATTATAATATAAGACTTTTGTGTACTTAAGATTCGGGTTTGAATTTGAATCGAGTTTTAATTTTTGGTTTCGTGTGGGGTTTAAAAATTTTAAGCTCTTTAACTTTCGAGTCAAGCTTTAATTTTTTATTTATTTGAAGTTTGAGTCAACACTTCTAAACTCACAAGTTCTTAAATCGAGTTGAATTCAACAATACTTGAGCTCAACTTGATTTGTTCATACTTCTAGTTATAGGAGAATTAACCCTAAATTGGAACTAGGACGCATATCCTTCTTACCTGATTACCTGCTGTTTAAGTTTAAAACTTTTTTATATCAACGGGCATTTAACACCTAAATTGAAAACTAGACAAAATGGAATAATTGATAAAATACTAATAATTCAAAGATTTAGTTAGGATATCTTAAAGTTTAGGGACCAAAGTATTAGCAATAATTTAAGGACATTAACCCCTAAAAGTATTGTAAATAATGATCTTTTACATGGAGGAGGGTGATCAAGCATCCATGGTAGGCGATCAAGCAAACCTAGCCTTTCGTTTTCACTATTGCATCGCATTCATACCGATTTGTACTCTAAAACCAAAGCTAGCACAACATCCAGAGATAGGCGGCGGAGTGTTGGATGCGGTCGTACACTTGAAAACAACAGTCGTACCCCTTACACATGAAATTATTTTCTCCTTTTCGATATTTCACATGTCTTGTAACGGAAATTTCACGTTATTGTCGTCGTCAAAATTTTAACGACGGATATTAAATTAAAACATAAATTAAATTTTAGGTATTATTTTGAAAATAAATAAAGTTTAAAAATTAAAATAAAATAAAAATGATAATTTAAGTATTAAACATGTAATTTATTCTATCAATAATTATATATTTTAATAAGTATAGTACGGTGGAATTGGCCAAATATTCCAGGCGGATGGATTATTTGGCCCAATAGGCCACCCAAACTTTTAATTTGGGATCTACGACAAATGCAACAGTGCCCAGGGAATTTGTCACGTCGGGGTGACGAGTTCCATGAGATATAATTTTTTAATGGGCTGTGTCAGGTGGGTCTTGTAGCTCGAATAATTTTAATATATACTTCGGGACTCGTCATACCCGTTTGACGAGTCCCAAATTTTTTTTTTTGAAAATTTTAAAAGAAATCTAAAAAACAATATTTTAATGTACAGAGAACTTGTCACGCCAGTGTGACGAGTTCCAACGGGTATAAATTTGAATTTTTTGACTGTTAGATTGACCGTTGTTCAACGGTCGATTTTTTTTTAAAATTTCAATGGAACTCGTCATGCTGGTGTGATGAGTTCCAACGACTATTTTCAATTTGAAAAAACTAGTCGTTGAGTAGAGTAATATAAATAGAGGTTTGAGTTGGATTGATTTTTCACTTGTAATCAATCATTCTATTGAGATCAAAAACTTATGTTTTGAAGATTTTGTGTTGAAATGACTTCAAGAGAAGAAATGTTATGTCTTGATGATGATCATATTTCGTCGATCGAGTTAACAACGGTAAATTTAATTTGTTTTATTTCATTTTAGTTTTAACGAAATGCTATTATTAATAATAATTATTTATGTAATTGTATTAAATAATTGATTTTGAAATTGTAGCGAGAAGAACTAGCCATTCGTCATCGAGGAATGACGAATGAAGAGCCACATGAGCGGATAGTGATATATCTTTCACAATCCGGATTATATGGAGTGACGTTTCTTCGCGAATTTAAGGTGATGACGACACTGATATCGGCGTTGATTGAGCGTTGGAGGCCCAAAACGTATACGTTTTATTTACCTTGTGGTAAAGTGACGATAACTTTGGAAGATGTCGCGTATCAACTTGGCGTTCCAATTAATGGTATGCCATTGGTTCTTCGCAACACTTATTCGCTAAATGTTGTTATTTCAAATTTATTGGGAAATGAGGCTCCAACTGATGTCATTGATGGGTTGCGGATACGGATGATGTGGCTGGAAAGAGATTTTAGAGTAGATGAACAATCAACGAAGCAAGAGGTGATATATGCAGCTCGAGCATATCTTATGACATTGATTGGAGGGATCTTGCTATCAGATAAATCTAACAATTTGGTGCATATCCAATATCTTCCAATAATGGAGGATTTCACTGTATGTCGCCAATATAGTTGGGGTTATTCAATTTTGACATTTTTGTATCATGAACTATGTAAGGTGACTGTAGTTGTTAGAGGAAAAAAAGTGGATGTAGCGGGTTGTTTAGTTTGGCTCCAATCATGGGCGTGGTATCGTCTCCCATTTATGACGCCTATTACATCCGCTCCTATGGAGTTTCCTCTCGCCGCAAGGTAAATTCATATATTTAAAGTTTTGAAATTTTATAATATTTATTTAAATATTTTGAAAATGACAATAAATAACGTAAATTTTTAGATGGTGACACCGAACAACAGATAGAAAGTTGTCAGGTGCAACCAAAGTAGATATTCAGATGAGGATTGATATCGCCGGTAGACATGCAGTAGATTTTAATATTTTTTGCATTAAATTTGAAATTGTAATATTAATTGTTTAATTATACCAACAGTTGGGGTGACCATTGTGGAACGATCAATTTTTTTTTAAAATTTAACTGGAACTCGTCACGCCTGTGTGACGAGTTCCAACAACTACTTTGGAAAATTTAGTATAAATAGGGGTTTCGGGTGAAGATTATGATGCATGAGAAGTGGCAAAAAATTGAGAATATCAAATATGTGGTCGTGGGAAAAATTTGGGATTGATTTTGTTAACGATGTTTATGAGTTTCACAACATTGACTCGGAGATCGACTATTCAGATTCAAGCTATTCTTCAGATGAAGAGTGGGAAAAGGAGACAATAAAGTACATAGTTGAAGAGCATAAGAAGAATAAAATGAAAATGAAAGAGGAGGAGGAGAAGAAGAAGTATGAAGATTTACTTAAACGGCGTAGCAAACAACTAGTTGAGAGGGAAGAAATAATTAAAAGAAGTATAGAAATTGAGAAGAAGAAGACGAAGGAAGATCAAATTATAGAGAGATCTAAAAAAAATAAAAAAATGACATATGTACAAATATTGATTTGTATGGTTTTAGTTTATGTACGACGTTGTCTTTATTATTTAATTATTGTCTCATTAAAATTCAAAATTTTATTTATCATTAAAATGGGAAGTATAGTTATCAAAATGATTACTTTTGAGTAAATTCTCAATTAAAAAACTTTAATGAAGTTTTAAATTAAAATTTTAAATTGGAAATTACAAACGGGTCAAATTCCATAATGCAAAATAGGTACCGATACTCGTGAGGGTACATATACTTTACACAATAGTTTAACGTCCAACTCGATATTTTGGAAGATGTGGACAATGTTTTCTTTTATGACCTTTACCTCTACAGTGGCCACAAAGTTTGGGTTGACCTGGCTCTATTTGAGGATCATCCATATCGGTATAAATTCGGCTAGATTCAGGTCGACCCCGTAACTTCCTACGTAATTGAGAATTTGTCAACAATTTCTCAAAAATTGTGCATGTAGGCCAGTATGCTTCATTTGGGAGGTACTTGAAGTCATAACTATAAATGTTGTGCATAGTGTGCAAGCTATAACATTCATCAGGATATAAGTATGGGTCAACATTGATGTGCATACATGCAGCAACAACGTGAGCGCATGGGAACCTAAAAGCTTGAAATCGACCACAATCACACCATATTCTACTCAGATTACCAATATATATTGTAGAATTACGTCCGTCATGTGGTCAAACTAGTGCTTGGACAACAAAATTAGAATCAAGTCTGACAAAATTGTGGACAAACATTGATGTCGCATGTGTTTGATTCTTTTGCATTGCCTTCTCTAAATCTGGAGCCCAATTTCTCCTATCGCTGATCATGGAATCAATTTGTGCATTTTTGTCTGCCCATACTTTACCCAACCTAAAGTAAGTCTCCCTAACAATACTTGTTATCGGGAGATGTCGAGTCCCTTTCAGCATTGAGTTGATATAATCAGCAAGGTTGGTAGTCATATGGTCGTAACGTCGACCCTCAACATCATATGCTTGTATCAATCTCTCCCTAGGGATTATATATACGAACTCATACACATCATCTCCGTATTTTCTCAAATTTTCAAGTCGTACACGAAAGTTTGGTTGGAGTAAAACATACCCTTAAAAACAATAAATTAAATGTTATTGAAAAAAATTAATGAAGCAGAAATAATTAATGACAAATGCTAAGGTACTTACCCATGTTGATAATTTTTTTTTGATCTTTTTCAGCTTAAACCTCTTTATTGCATTTGACGTAATATGACGTATACAATACGCATGATATGCATGTGGAGGCATCAATCTATTTTCGGGTCTAGAAATTGTGCTTAACAACCCAGATGACTGATATGAGATCATGCAAACCCCATCTTGAATGACAACATGGGAATACAAGTTAGAGAGAAAGAAAATCCAAGTTTTCTCCAATTCATTTTTAACAATGGAGAAGACAATGGGAAAAATATTTCTATCTCCATCTTGTGCAATAACTATCATCAAGGCGTGTCTGTAGAGCCCATACAGAAAAGTCCCATCGACTTGAATCATTTCTTTGTAAAATCTAAACCCTTCGATAGCTGACTTAAACGCCCAAAACAAGCCACCAAAAATTCTCTTTCCGAGGATAACATCTCCCTCAAGCGTGACTGCAGGATGAGTATAGTACCTAACAATGGTTTTAGGGATGAAATTGCTTGCAGCAGATATGGTAGCTCATTATATGACTGATCTCAATCACCATAAAACAAGGTCATTGTTTTTCTGTTTAGCCATCTATGCTTTGTAATAAGTCAGAATATAACCAAATGTATTCCGAATGGATGCCACTAACACAGAAACGGGCACTCTTGGATTTTTTTCCACCAACAACATATGACATCCGAATTTAAATGTATGAGTCTTGTGTCAAGGAGGTCATTTGTACATGTGTGTTCTGCATTGAACCTTGTGCCTTCCCACAACATCTTCCGTTGTAGGTATGATACTCATATCCTTCATTGATAACCAACATCATGGTGTATACACCTTACGAAATAAGTCTTTTGATCCGACTCCGCGACATAGAATTAAATATGAGCTTTGATGCAATACTCCTTGATTGCTAGTTGTCCCTCTTTTTTTGTTTCAAACTGAGACCCAATAGCCAACTCAGATGACCGCTTGTCTGAAGAACCCTAGTGGGCAACACATAACTATGGCATATCAAATATTTCAGGATTCCTCATAGCATCGTAGTTAATGTCATGCATTGTAACTGCATGATGATACTGATGCAAATCATAGTGAGACATTTTAGGTTGAGGGTATGTCCTTGCCCAAATATTTGAAGCATTCTGCAATCCTTGACATCGTGAAACAATTGCCTCCCATACATTAGCCTCAACATCCAAACCTTATTCCTCTGAAGTAGCCTTAAAAAATTGAACTCATCAACTAATGGCATGTCATCATCGTCTACCAACGGAACAATATCTTTATCATCCTCGCTAAATTCAGCAAGGCTTTCACCAAACCGTCCAACAAGGTTATCATCACCATAACTTGCATGTGGTTCATAGGGTCCTGCTTCTTCTGTTCTTCGAGCTGGTACTAATGACGTCAGAATATCAGTTGCATTCGTGGTTTTGACGTACATCTCCACCATATTATTATTTGATGATTGATGAAGTCCAGCCATAACAACAACATCATCATCATCATCAAGCTGAACTTTTCCATATGTCATTGGATTTGAGGAGATTAGGTGCCGATAACTTAAACATGAAACAGAAGCTCCAATTTTTCTCTCAATTTTTTGCTTCATTTGACGATGAGATACATCTACAGGGAACATCATATTGATGGGTCTGTGTGACTTAAACACAACACCAATATCAGTTTGTAGAATTTATCCATTATAATGGACAACTGTGAAGAATTTGTTGCTCATTGTTTGAAATATTTTTGGTTAGATGAAAGGAGCTTGTTGTGTAAGAGATTGAAGATGAAAGGAGTGTGTTGTGTAAGAGATGAAAGAAGTGTTTTATGTAATAGATTGAAGATGATGTGCACAACTTAAAGGGAAGACAATTTTTTTTTCTGTTGGAACTCGTCACACCGGCGTGAAGAGTTCCATTGAAATTTTAAAAAAATTCGACAGTTGAATAATGGTCAATCCAACGGTCAAAAAATTCAAATTTATACCTGTTGGAACTCGTCACACCGGCGTGACGAGTTCCCTGGACATTAAAATATTATTTTTTAGATTTCTTTTAAAAATATCAAAAAAATATTTATTATTGGGACTCGTCTCGCGAGTATGACGAGTCCCAGAGGATATATTAAAATTATTTGGGTTGCGAGACCCACCTGACATGTCCCATTAAAAAATTATATCTCATTGAATTCGTCACCCCGACGTGACAAGTTCTCTGGGCACTGTTGCATTTGCCGCGGTATAGTACGACTGAAGTTACTTTTATGGTATATTTATAATTTTCAGTTATAATATTTAAACTATATAATTATCGTAATTATATGTTTTGATTGATTGATCACATATTCTATTTAAGGATAATTAGAAATTCAAATTAGAGAGAATTGGTAAATCAAAAGAATAAGAACTTTAGGTTTATGAAAACACCAAGTATACACACACACGATGGTCTACCAGTTGCTTGATAACTCAATTAAAATACCATCTGAAATAATTTCAGTTTTGCTCTTTGTTTCCTTTTTGTTTCAACTGGATGGACACTATAAAGGTTAAAATGTTTCCCATTGTAACTTGATCGATATCGTGTCAAGTGGACCTTGATTTTCAAGCATCTTCTCAAATCCCAAAAGAAATGTTTCACATCCTTCTTCATGGATTCTCCAATTATACATGAATCACTTGAGGAGATTACTAGATTAATTTTTGTTACATTACGGTGTGTGTATCGAGAATTTAATATAAAGGGTACTATTCTTCTAATCTCGTAATAGACTTTTATAAAATTTAATCCGAACTAATCGATTCATGAAAAAAATATTGATGGTCATAATATATATATAAATAAAGGTACCGCATAAACTATATCCTAAGATGGGGCAATCAAATGGAGGATTGTTGGCTTTTGTTGGTAAGTTAATGCAACTTCTCTAACCCATATATCCAATGATATCTCAAGTGCCTCAACAAAAAACCAAAAGCCATAGCCAATTTCAAATAAAATGTAAAGAAAAAATGAATAAGAGCACTATACTTTTCAAAAAAAAATATTAATGTGACTATTTTATTATTATTTTTCTTTCAATGTGGTCCTCCAAATCAGAAAACAAATCTAATATTTGATCAATGTTTTTCCGTTGTTTGACCGTTACACTGTTGACGTAACAATTTACGGTGCTGACATGATGGTCTATGGTACTGATGTGACAATCAATCTGCTATGTTTGAGGTATTGATTTAGCTCATCAGTCACGTTATCAACCATCATAGACTGCACCGTCAACATCTTGGAGCGCTGCGTCAGCACCATGAACTGTCACGTCAGTACCGTAATGGTCAACGATGAAAAACGTTGGTCAAAAGGTCACATTAACCTTATTTTTTAAGTTTAAAGGTTACATTAAAAAAATAATATAATTCACGTCGATTTTTTTTCAAAAGTATAAAAACTTCCTATGCCTTTTTGCCAAATAATAATAATAAAATTCCATTCCAAGGAGTTCTCATTGAGGGATGTCCCTCCAATAATTTATGCTCCCATATCCCATTAT
Organism: Hibiscus syriacus; assembly: GCF_006381635.1. NCBI lineage: Eukaryota > Viridiplantae > Streptophyta > Magnoliopsida > Malvales > Malvaceae > Hibiscus > Hibiscus syriacus. The sequence goes on along the minus strand of NW_024063263.1, from coordinate 773,196 downwards.
TGAAATATTAAATTATTATGTGCAAACATGCCCCAACTCCCCCATACACCTTGGTGGTAAAGATGAAGGGCTGCATCACCAATTTCATACCAACTTTTGCTTTTCATAAAGAGACATATCATCACCATGCATGCTATCCATTCTTATCCACTAATCATTAACATCTACCTGGCTTCCACTTGATATATGGTTAGGGCTAATTGTAGATATATAGTTAGGGTTAATTGTATTCCATATTATCAAATCATAGTTCGAATTTTAAATTGACCTATAATCTAATTCATGTGTTCTTTTAATATATTCAACGATGAATTTGAGCTATCATTAAATGTAAAAATTAAAAGTTGGACTATAATACGTTTAGTAATTTTAACGCATCAAATGATCTCCGTGATCAGGGACATATGCATTTGGTTCCGTAGGAGTAAAGTGTATACCTATTATTTTAAATAAGTTATTAAATATAATTCAATATATTAAGGGAATGAGAAAAAATCTAAAAAAAAATTGCATACTCATCTATTGAGAAAAAAGAATATTAAAATTTTTAGACCCTCATTTTTAAATTTATGAATTAATACAATAGATTTTTTTTAATACATAGAATGTTTAAAATTTGGACTATATAACTTTATCTTTTTAAATGTCACCAGTTATATTCAGGTTTTAAAGTTTAAGATTTAATTTTTGGAGTTTAAAATTTAAAATTTATAGATTAGAGTTTAAGGTTTTAAATTTAGAGTTTTAAATTATAAGATACAAATAAAATAATGAATGGTAACAAACAGGTCAACATGACACACCTATAACAACTAATTGATACTGACTAAGTCGTACGCTTCCCTTAATCAGTAGTACTATGTCTTGCGACCTGAGAACTTAATAATGACATAGTACTAAGTGATTGCCAAATAATACCTTTAAATTGAAATAAACTTTTAACCCAATAATTAATACTTACGTATGTCTCGAGACGGATGAGCAGAATTGAATTAAGCTGAACGAGGTATTCAAGATCTACCGGAGAGAGATACGAAGATACATAATCACCTTTAGGAAATAGCATCAAAAGGTGAGTCCAAAATCTCACTATTTACTTAACAAAATTATGACTTTAAATGATAAATGATGCAAAACAGGGTTTTTAAATCAGAATTTAGCAAAATGGGTTATTAAGATAGACTCAGGACGTCGAAAAATATCAAATTAGATGTCTTAAAAAGTCAACTATAAAAAGTCAAAATCAACCATCAAAAGTCAAAGTCATCTATCAAAAGTCAAAGTCAACTATCAAAAGTCAACGATCAACAAAAAAGTCAATGATCAACGAGTCGGGTCAAAGTGAATATGTAGAACAAATATATCCTATCTGCTCTAACATTATAGGAATAAATAAACATTGAAATCAAATATGGGTTAGTCCACTAATGACATCATGGCTTAGGCGGATTGATTGAGATAGGATATATTTGTTCTACATATTCACCTCTTTGAAAGCCCATTTTGTTGGTGTGCAGAAATCAAAAGTTATTAATGGCATCATGGTGCATTTCGTATGTATAACATAGGAAGTTATGGGGAGATGTTTAACTGTATCTTTTAGAAATTCTAAATTTTTATATAATTTAAATATTTTTATTTTATATTGACGATCTAATTTTATACTTCTAAAGTTTTGTTATTGTACATTCTCAAATTTTCAATATAATCTCTTGAAAATTCATACGCCTGACATAAAATCTCGTATCTATCGTTGATTATAGAATAGTCATGGAGAGAAAATAGAACATAAAGATTGTTAGAAGAGTAGTTGGAAGTTATGTGGGGTCTTGAATATCATGTCCAGAAATGATCATTATTCTATAAGTGACCATTTTTGCATTAATCATTTAATTATACCTTGAACTATACTTTGATTTAACAACCATTATAATACTTGAGAGTTAAGGATCAAAGCTTGAACTTCATTTCCCCTTAACATAAAAGTATAAAATTAGTGGTGACTTATAATACTTCGATAAATCCAATTGCATAATATGCATTTTTATATAAAAGAATTATAATATAATTATACGAGAGTAAGAACATATGATCATTCGGTCAAATTACTTATTTTTGTTTTATTATATTTTCTTAAATTATCGATTTTAATCTTACTAACAACATTTGACTTCCTTTATAATATCTTATTCCTTTTATCTTTAAATATAATTAGGATTAAATTTAGAATTTATAAAAAATAATATAAATATATGATATCCGAATTGGAAAAATGCATTTTATATAAAGAATTATAATATAATTATACGAGTAAGACCTATGATCATTCGTCAAATTACTTATTTTTGTTTTATTATTTTCTTAAATTATCGATTTTAATCTTACGAACAACATTTGACTTCCTTTATAATATCTTATTCCTTTTATCTTTAAATATAATTAGGATTAAATTTAGAATTTATAAAAAATAATATAAATATATGATATCCGAATTGGAAACTTTGGGTATGTTTTTCCCTTTGGACTTCTTTATTGCAGAAAGTAGGTGCAACTTTTCCTAAACCCCAACTTTCAATAACTTAAGCATGTAAACAAACAAAAGAAAAATGAAAATATTTTTTGTTATAAAGTTTGGGAGATAAAAATATTTGTTATAGAGTCTTTAGCAATCGTTTTAGATTAATTACGATCGAATACCTATAACATTATTTTTTAAAAAGTTCATAAAGGTATTCCCAAAACTAAACCTCTCCCTTCTCTCTCAACTCTCTCCTAACTCTCCCCCAACCGGCCAAAGGACGACCACCCATCGATGAAGACTCGCCGCCCAGACCACCGCCGCCGATGGTGGGAAAACTTAAAGCTAACCCAAATCACTCCTTTTAACACCCCAAAGCCGAACCCGAGCCTCAAATTCCCTAAAAAACACCCAAACATCATAGATCTACGTTCAAAGTTTTGAGCTTTACCTTTTCCGACAGTGACTTTTCGACTCTCCGGTGACCATTCGCTTCTCCGATGCCGCGATCGAAGTTGCTCCTTTGTTTTTTTTGCGGTTTTAGTTCTTTTTTCTTGTTTGGTTACTCGATATTTGATTGTTTTTTGTTCGATTTTTCTTGGTGCCTTGCTTAGCTTCATCGGAGGCCTTTTATAGCCTTCTGGAAGGGAAAACTTCCCTTGAATTGGGTTGTTAAAATCCCGATCTTGTTGGGATTGCATGTTCAGTTGTGGCCGATTCTCTCGGTATGTTGTTGCTTAAAATTAGGAGACATTTCCCCTTCAATTTGCTCCACGTTTTTCTCTGATTTGCTCTCTGATTTTTCTGTTTCGATTTGGCACCGGCGCGTGGCCCTCACGTGCCATTTGTGCGGTGCCCTTGCTAAGTTCGAAAGCTTAATCTACTGGGTCAGGAAGACGGGCTTATTGGGTTGGATCAGGCCTTCCCCTATTCGGGCTTGCTTGCTGGGTCAGGTCTGTTTCTCGGTTGGGCTTCACTCTGAACTTGATTTGGAGTTGACTGGACCCGGATTTGGACCTAAAACAAACATATATTAAAAATTATAAATATAAATTCATCTATAATAATATAATATATGATGTAATAATATTATATTATAATAATAATACATATACTAATATAATATATACTATAATATATAAAATATAAATACATATACTATAATATATAAAATAACTAATATAATATATAATATAATGCTATAATATATATATAATCATATACTATATAATATAATATATATACTATATACTATAATATATATTATCCCGGACGAAAATAGGTGTCTACAATATGTTTTTGATAATTGTTTATGCAAGAATAGGATACCAAAAAGAAAAAGAGTAACATGAAATATTTGTTGTATTAAATTTCATAATTATGGGCATATTTATAATATATATTGTTATCATAAAATATGACATAAATTAAGGGATCAATTATGTTATAAAGTCATAATGTATTGGAAACGTCGTAGAAATAAAAGTATAGATACTATTAAAGTTATATTTTTAATTTGATGAGGGACAGAGTCATAAGTATATACAATGATTGATTCTTAAACCAACTATATAAAGGGGTTATGGTCCCTAAGAAATAGATCATATTGTATTTTCTCTTATCGACTCAAGAGAATTCTATCTTCGTAGAGAACTTTATCTTTTTAGAGAACTCTATCTTCTTGGAAGATCACGACAAAAGATATACTCAATGAATTCGACTTATCGATTAATTCAGGTACAGTTTTACATCTAGTATTTTATTCTTGATGATTTAACATGATTAAATCCTGATTGTATTTATATCTATTATGATTTGGTTCTAAGATTATTCTCAATCTCGTAAAGATATAACTACAATCAACAAACAAAATTATTAAGACAATTCATATAATAAATTATTTAAATTTATACTTACATAATTCATTATTAACAAGATCAAAATCAAAATAAAATATAAGTTTATGTTTAGTGGGTTTCAAACCAAGGGCTCAACAACCTAATTAACTATTCTAAAATAGTTTGTTATAACTTATAAGAACTCGTCAAGTGACATTAATGATAAAAGAAATATTGTTCTTATTAATTATGTTTTATTCAAGTACGTGTTTGCAAGGTATGTGCGATAAGAAATAGTTAGTAAAATTCTGAGGAGGTAACCTCTTAATATTGAAATTAATTTGGTTACAAGGGAAGGTTACATTATGAAACTAAATAAAGGCTTAATACCTATTTTAAATATTACATTTAATACATATTTAATGGCATTAGTGACATTAATGAAGGTTATTTTATAATTTGTTTTTTGCAACGCTATTGTATAAGATAATAACCTTGAACACTATTATAAGCCACATATATTTGCACATTATTGTAGGGAATTTGACTAAACAATAATGACAAATCAAACATCAATTATTGTCTCAAATTATTGCAAACAACAAAAGTTAATTTATTTTGAATTGATTTTTAAATTTTAAATTTTTAGTCATTTTGATGACATGATATTTTAAAATTACGATATATCATCGTTTACACATTTTATAATATTATATCATAGAAGATTTAAAAAAAATAAATTTAAGGATTGAATTGATAAAATTGTTAAATTTTAAGGTAAATTATATGTTTAATACTTAAACTATCAATTTTGTCCTGTTTTAATAAATAAATTTTCAATTTTTTCAAAGTCATACCTAAAGTTTGATTTTTATTTCATTTTGGTGCCCCCGTTAAAAATTAACGTTGTTAAAAATTTATCGTCAAACTTTGAAAAAAATATGAAAGTTTTGGTACTAAAATGGACTAAAATTTATAATTTAGGTACAAAAAACGTTAAGTTTTTAACGAATGTACCAAAATGAAACAAAACTAAACGTTAAATATGGTTTTGAAAAAAATGAAAGGTTAGGTATTGAAACGACTAAAACTAATAGTTTAGGTACTTAATATGTAGTTTACCCTAAATTGATGTAGAAAAAAATTAACAGCGTATGAAGTTGAAAAAATATCAATTTTAGTGACTAATTATAGTTTTATTCCGTATTAAAAATAAATAAGAATTACGTTTACATTTGGGTTGAATTTGACTAAGGATGCTTTGTATTGGACAAGTCATAGGCACATTTACCCACGGTTAAAAAATTAAAAAACATACAAGAACTGGAAAAAGTCATTTT